>NW_027555625.1:14838059-15390559 GCF_003287225.1 Phascolarctos cinereus
TCCTGACTGTGGCTCCATGATGTTTGAATTGGTTCTTTCTTGCTGCTTAAAATATTTTCTCCTTGACCTGGGAATTTTGGAAATAGGCTATAATATTCCTAGCAGTTTTCATTTTGGGATCTTTTTAAGGATGTGATTGGTGGATTCTTTCAATTTCTATTTTACCCTCTGGATCTAAGATAGCAGGGCATTTTTCCATGACAATTTCTTGAAATATTTTGTTTAGGGTATTTCTTTAATCATGGTTTTCTGGTAGTCCAATGATTCTTGAATTATCTCTCTGCAATCTGTTTTCAAGATCAGAAATTTTTTCAATGAGTCCTTCAAATTTGCTTCTATTTTTTTTTATTTTGGTCTTTGTTTTATAATTCCTTGATATCTCATAAAGTTATCAGCTTCAACTTGTCCATTTCTATTTTTTATACAGAAATATTTTAAGTTAATTTTTGTACCCTTTTTCTATTTGGCCCATTCTGTTTTTACAGAGTTATTTTATTCAGTGAATTTTTATTCCTATTTTACCAAGCTGTCAATTTTTTTTCATAACTGTGTTGCATCATTCTCATCTCTTTTCCCAATTTTTCTCCTTCTACTCTTATCTCTTTTATTAACTCTTCTAGGAATTCTTATTTGTCTTAGATCCAATTAGCATTTTTCTTTAAGAATTTGCTTCTAGATTTTTTTTTTGTTTATATCTTGGTCTTCCCTGACGTTATAGTGGCTTCTTATGGTGATTTTTTTTGGTTATTTTTTCAGCCTTTTTCTTAACTTTAAACTTTATGTTAACATTGGACTCTTTTCACCAGGGAGTGGAAAGGTACTGTCACATACTTCAGGTGTTTTTTCAGAACTAGTTATTAGATGTGAAAATTTTCAGTTTTTCCAAGGTGTTATGATGTGGAGAGAAATGTGGTCACTACTTGTCTGGTCTGTGCTTCTAGTCTTTTCTAAGGAAGGTACTATGCTCCACTGTAGCCATAAGAACTAGTGTTCCTCTTTGCTCTGGAACTGTGACCAGATCCCCTGATATCTTGAATTTGCAAGTTATATTGCTTCTCTCTTCCTTGGAAATTTTGAGCAAGGCTCCTGCTCCCTTGTGACTGATTACAAGTGCTCCTCTCCACCTTGGAACTATAAACCAGAATTACAAATGGGCAAGAGAGTTGCCAATCATTACCAGTGTCAGTAAAGGGTCCCCTGTAATGGCTTTATGGCCAGTTGTCAACCTCCCTTGCTGTCTCTGGCTTAGATCTTCTGAAGCTGTTGATGCTTCCACCTATACTCCAGATCTGTTCCCATACTAGTGTTACAGACCTCTCTAGCTGGCTTCCTATTTTAGACTGGAAAAATATCTCACACTGATATTTTATTGGCTCTGCCACTCCAGAATTTGATTTGAGGCATTATTTTAAAGTTCTTTGCTGCACAATGTTGAGAGTTCAGCTCGGTTACTGTCTGCCATCTTGACTCCACCTCAATTGAGGATAGTATTAAGACCAGTTTGGTTGGATCCAGAATTAGTCAATCAACACACATTTAACAAGTGCTTACTTGGTCCCAGGCACTATGCTAAGTGCTGAGTTTATAAACAGGTACCAAAAGACATCCCCTGGCCTCAAGTAGCTTACAATCAAATGGTGTTTTCAAATACACTTCGAAAATAATACAAATATAATTTAATGTAATGACATAATACTTGCATGGTGGATTTGGGTGAAAAACAACAACAAAAAGAAGAGCAGGTGTGATTCCTGGTTTTTCCTACTAGGGAATGGATGAACTTGTACAGATTACTTCATTTCTTTTTACTTTCCTGCTTTGTAAAATGAGGTAATCACACACGATGACCTCTGAGGTCCCTTATGCATGATACTCTGTGGAATCAAGGAGGAAAGAGCATGATTCTCTCACATAAGGTAATGTTCTTTAGTAATTTGTTAGCTGAATGATAGTATCAATAAATAATTTATTCACTTCGGTATACACTTTAAAATGCAATGAGTACTCAAAAGTTGTTTGGAATTAAATTAGATTCCCTGGAATTAGCACTTTTGTGTTCAATGTAGTCCTTAACTTTAAGAAGTATACAATACAAATAGATAAGATGGACCAATTAGACATATGAAGAATGATATTTGATTGCAGCCTTTGTATTACTTCCCTCTAATCAATACTGTGTTCCAGAATATTTCAATAATCTGATGATCTATGACTTTCTTGATTTGGGTCTTTTCTCTCTTAACATATTGCAACCCTTAGATTCTTTATGTGATGTTCTTCAATAATTTCTTTGCATTTCTAAAGCACCATCATGTAGATAGCTTGGTGTTATGCTTTTCTGAAATAGGATAGGCTGGTCCTTGACATAAGGATATAGTCAATCCTAGGTCCCATCTGCAAAATCTTTTAAGCTAAGCAAGACCTGATTATTTGTTGTCATGCCATCAGTCATATTGCCAGAACATGGCATTGGAAGAGGACTGTAGTAAAGTATATGTACATCAAAAAATCTTGACTTATACTTGATTAATTTTTTGTTTTTACAGAGGCATCTACAGATCAGTATTTCAGTATCCCCTATTTGCACCCTCTGGGTGACCTGCCAGAAACTCTCTATGTAGAGCTTAAAAATGATATCATGACTAAATGATGAATGTATAACAATATAATTTAGAATTTTCAATTTCATTTATTATCATCTTAACTAAGTAGTAATCCAACTGTGCTTGATTTTTAAAGTTGTGTTGATGATTTTGTTTTTATACCAGCTATCAATCCATAAACCTACTAAAACCATAAACATTAATTATTACTGACCAAGTGAAAATATTAATATTTATATTAGAAAATATCTCTCCAACATGTGCCAAATCTGTCTCATCTCATTATACATTACTGTGACAAGAAAGTAAGTTTCATCACTTGTACTTCAGGACAAATATTAGTCTTTACACAGAATTCCAGTTTAAATGGCTTTTTGTTTCATTTTCATTTATATTGTTATCACTGGGTACATTGCTCTCCTGGTTCTTTTGAGTTCAACCATTATTTTTATGTCTTCTCTGCTTCTTTGGATGACTGATATTCATATGTATTCATAATTTCTAATGGTATAATGCAATTGTATTATGTACACATACCACAGTTTGGTCATCCTTTCACCAGTCAAGGGGCAATGGACAACGAGTTTGCTTTCAAATTTTTATTACATTAGAAAGTGCTATCATGAATATCTTCAAATATATGGTGACTTTCTATCATTGACCTGCCTGAGGTTTATGTACAGGCCATTCATTTGCCTTCTTGACACAATACCAAACTTATAAGAGATCGAGTTTTCTTCATACCTACCTCTTACTAAATCCCTTCTGTGTATGGGTTAAACTAGTTAGCCACAGATTTCCCTTGAACCAACATATTCCATGACTCTGTGACATATTACTTCTGAAATAAATGTTATACCTTGGGATTCTTTTTCATTCATTACTTTTAGTTGTAAAGCAAATTTCCTTCAGAAGACCATCCAAACGTGTTGATCAGGTAGAGGATACAATATGTCCATGTATCAAGGGACGTGATAGTTCAGGTAGGCTCAAAAATAGAGAAAACTGAACAGAGCCTAATGGCTGCCTGAAGAATATAATTTGCATAAGAAGAGCTGGATAACCTATTAACTTTCCCTACAGAGCTATAATCCATGGGTTTGACCATATGGAAGCTAGCACTCACACTGAGTGAATGTAAATAAAGGTTTTTGACTCTAGTGTTATCAGAGCCATTTATGTTTCTAGCTCAGCAAGTAGTTCAATTCTTTCCCAGACATAGTTAGTATAAAAGGGCATCCTACTGTTTTCAGTGCTTTTGGATTAAAATAAGTTTATGCCCTAATCCTTATTTGTTTTTTCCCCTAATATGTACTTTTGTAGATGAAAACACATTTCCCATACCCTTAGATGATTCCTTCTTGACTCAATATAATAAAGAATTACAAATTGGCAAACTAGTATACCCGAGAGAATGAAATGTCACATTTGAATGGTTTAAACTGAATAAATATTTTAAAACAAGTAAATCTCTGTAATGAACTATATCTTGGAGGGACTTAGGAAGCCAATAACAGGTTGTGATATTTATTGCATTTATGCCTTAGGCCTTGGGAAATATCTTCCTTCAGATAACATGAGAAATCTTCAGGCATCAGGTTCAAGCATGACTGGTTGCAGTGGATTAATGCTTTATTGGCTTTCTGAATTTGCAGTTCCATGTGGAGAATGAGCCAGTGTTTGTAAGCTTTCAGGGTCAGAAAGGAAAAAAAAAATGACCATTTTTTAAATACATGGTAGGTGTGAGATGTGCAATTGAGGAGTTGCATTAAGATTTAAGATTTAAAGAAAGGGTATACATCCATGGATCAAAAGTTGAAAAAAAAAACCTTCCCAAAATACTGATTTTTTAGCAAGATTTCCAGTGGGAGAAACATGCTTTCGAACCCTGGAAATGAAGGATACCAGGACTGTGGTGGGAAATGGCATTTCTTCCCATTGTCTTTTTTAGTACTAGATTCCAATTAAGCGTACCTCTAAGTTAAAAAAAAAAAACCTACCCAAATAAAGTACATTGGCATCATTTAATTTGGAAAAGGACATTTTCATGATGAGACACAGAGACAGAGAGATGGAGACAGAAAGAGAAGGGAAGAAGGAGTTACTAGGAAAATATAATGCTCATTGGATCTTTAGCCTAATGTGGAAGCAGAGAATTACAGAATTTAGTTTTAACATTAACCTCAGGAGTTACTAGTCCGTCTTCAAACTGGAAAGGACTCACTATGGTTTAGAGTATTTGCTAAGTTGTAATTCAGCCTCTGCTTGAAGATCTTCAGGTGGGGTATTTGTATGAGTGGATGGGTCTAGTGGATCCAGTTTTACTTTCTGACAACTTTTCATATTAGTGACATTTTGCTCCTGCTGCTTCTTTCGATTGATGCTGCTTTCTTTTCCTCACATCACACATAAGTTTGCTTTCTGGAAGCTTTTGCCCCCATTACTTTTGGTTTATACCTCTGGTGTCAAACAGAAAAAGTCAATTTTTTTTCCATATGACAATCTTTCAAATACTTAGTTTTCATGAGGTAGCTATGTCATATCATCTCTATGCTGACAATTCCCATTTCATTTCTTTTATTTCTATAGCATATACTCAATTTCATGAACCTGTTTGTTCAGTCATTTCAGTCATGTCCAACTCTTTATTATGCTATTTCAGATTTTCTTGGCAAAGATACTGGAGTAGATTTCCATTTCCTTCTCTCGATCATTTTACAGATCAGGAAACCAAGGCAAACAGGATTATGTGTCTTGCCCAGGGTCATACAGCTAGTAAGTGTCTGAGGCTGGATTTGAACTCAGGTCTTCCTTGACTCCAGGCCTAGTGCTCTATCCACTGCTCTGTGTAGCTGCCCCTTTATGGATTTTAAAAATGCAATAGGAATTAATCATTATTATGGCAATTGTACAATTTTAAATGACAATTTCAATAGAGTAACAGGTTGATATTTCCTTGCACACATTCAAGTCATACTTTGTTACAATTTCTAAAGACTCACATGTAATGGTTATACAAGGAGAGGTACAATGTAGGCATGAGCATATTGAAATATGTTGCAAATGAGGAACTAAAAAAATTATATAAAACACACCATCAGAAATGTAGGAGTAGGAAGAAATGAGCTGATTATGAGGCAGAAGTCAAATCTAATGGATAGCCAGTATGACAGTACCTTTGGTAGTCCTACAATCTAAAAAGGCACCTTCTCATATGTTGGCTGAACCCCCTTTGCCAACTTTTGGCAGGACACAGGTAAAAATGCACAAATTGGGCAGGTATGGGTGGGTGGTGAACTCTTTTCTTCTGGAGAATACTGATACTGATGTGATAGCAAATTCAGTTTGAGAATTTGAGTGTTACTTCATAGAAGCATGTCTTTTGTGAAAGCTACTTTGTGATACGGGATTAAATTAAGACAGAACTGCCTTAGTTTTTGACTTTATGTCCTTTGTTTATATGAATTCATTTTCTTATGTGTAGTGTCTTTCCCCTCCCATCCTCAAGTGTCTTTCCCAACTGCACATTAATCTCCCACTTTCCACTTTGAAAAGTTAGGGAACAATATAGAGACATGTAGATGGGCACTCAGACTTCCATGGTTTATATTGTTTCTACTTAACATTTGTATCTCTTTTAATATTACTGTCAAAGCCTTCCATAATTATAATATCATTTTACTCCCAAAACAGCTTTCTGTGGTAAAATAACTGTTTGCATATCAATAGTACTTTATGTTTTGTGACTCATCCTAAATGCATTATCTCGTGTAAGTCTCGGAGTTGTCCCAAGAAGTAGATACAATAAGCATCCTAATCCCCAGTTTTTCAGGTGAGGAGCTGAAGTCTCAGAGAAGTGTAATGACATGACTACATTTACAAAGCTACTAAGTAATTAAAAATAATAACACCATTCATATAGTGCTTCAAATTATGTAAAGTACTTTACATATGTTATCTCCTAAGCCTTATAGCAATGCTTGCAGCTAGGTGCTATTATTCTGACTTGACAGATGGAACTGAAGAATAAACTATTCAAATGTTTTGCCCAGAATCTCATGTCTAGTAAATGTCTAAAGAGAGATTAAGGCCCAGCTCTTCTTGATTCCAAGCCCATTCCCTTTTACCACTATGACACATTGGCAGGCATAGATAATATTATTGTTGTTATTTGATAGAAGAAAATGAGCCCAGGGTGGTTACCAATTTTCCAATGTCTGCAACATGCTTTTGATCAGAAGTACTAGAACACAGTCATCCATATATATATATTCTACTTCCATTTAAATTTGGTGCAATGAGCTCTTATGGCAAGGAAATGAATACTTGTGAGAGGACATGGAAAAGAGTTCTACAGGACTGGGAGGCCTAGGTGTGCTGTGATCTGCATCTTTAGAGCAACGTCTAAATTATGAGATGAGAGTTTCATTGCAGAACTTTGATAACAAGAATAATGCTCATATTACTGCACTGCATCTGAAGGACATATCCAAACCAAGAATATCACAGGTCAACATTGAGATAGAGAGAGAAGTCCAGGAGATTCATTCTTTCAGTGGCAACCATCTGGTCACCTCTATTAGCATGACTTTTTATCCAGTGCAAGGATCTAGTGTTTGAAGCCAATGATAACAGAAATAGGAACTTCAGTGTCGGATTTGAACCTAAGATGTGAAAGCTTGTCTGCCTCACATTGTGATTATCCTATGTTGTCCAACACTTCTTTTTAAAATTTTATTAATTTCTTTTGATTTATCAACAATCACTTCCATATGCTTTTGAGGTGAAAATTTTTCTCCCCCTTTCCCCCCTCACCCTCCCCAAGATGGCGCACAATCTAACATAGGCTTTACATTTACATTCCTATTAAACACATTTTCACATTAGTGAAGTTGTAAGTAAAAATTAAAACCAATAGGAGGAACCATCAAAAAGAGGAAACAAAACTCAACAGAAGGTAAAAATAAGTGATAGCATTTGACTTCCATAGTTCTTTCTTTGGATGTGACAGCATTTTCCATCCCAGGCCTCTGGAGATGTCTTAGATCCTTAATGCTGAGAAGGGTTCAGTTTAACAATATTAGTCATTGCACATGTCTGTTATTGTGTACAAGTCCTCTTGGTTCTGCTCACTTCACTCAGCATCAGACCATGTAAGTCTTTCCAGGTTTTTCTGAAGTCAGCCTGTTCATCATTTCTTATAGCACAATAGTATTCCATTACATTCATATACCACAACTTGCTCAGCCATGCCCCAATTGATGGTCATCCTCTCAATTTCCAATTCTTTGCCACCACAAAAAGAGTTTGATCTCTTTGGGATATAGCCTTAGAGGTGCTATTGCTGGATCAAAGGGTATGCACATTTTTGTAGCCCTTTGGCATAGTTCCAAATTGTTCTCCAAAATGGTTGGATCATTTCACAACTCCACCAACAATGTATTAGTGTTCCAATTTTCCCATCTTCTCCAACATTTATCATTTTCCTGTTTGGTCATGTTGGCCAAGGTGTGATGTGGTACCTCAGAGTTGTTTTGATTTGCATTTCTCTAATCAATAATGATTTAGAGCATTTTTTCATATGACTATAGATGGCTTTAATTTCTTCATCTGAGAACTGTCTGTTCATATCCTTTGACCATTTATCAATTGGGGAATGGCTTGTGTTCTTATAAATTTGTCTTAATTCTCTACATATTTTAGAAATGAGGCCTTTATCACAGAGACTGGTTGTAAAAATTCTTTCCCAATTTTCTACCTTCCTTCTAATCTTAGTTGTATTGGCTTTGTTTGTGCAAAAACTTTTCAATTTAATGTAATCAAAATTATCCATTTTGCTTTTCATAATGTTCTCTATCTCCTGTTTGGTCATGAATTCTTCTGTTCTCCATAGATCTGATAGGTAAACTATTCCTTGTTCTCCCAGTTTACTTATGGTATCAGCCTTTATATCTAAGTCATGAACCCATTTTGACTTTATTTTGGTATATGGTGTGAGATTTGGGTCTATGCCTAGTTTCTGCCATACTCTTTTCCAGTTTTCCCAGCAGTTTTTTTCAAAGAGTGGGTTCTTATCCCAGAAGCTGGGGTCTTTGGGTTTATCAAATAATAGATTACTATAGTCATTGACTACTGTGTCTTGCTTATTTAACCTATTCCACTGATCCACCTCCCTATTTCTTAGCCAGTACCAAGCAGTTTTAATGATTGCTGCTTTATAATACAATTTAAGATCTGGAATTGCTAGGCCACCTTCCCCTGCATTTCTTTTCATTAGTTCCTTTGATATTCTGGACCTTTTGTTTTTCCAAATGAATCTTGTTATTATTTTTTCTAACTCTATAAAATAATTTTTGGTAGTTTGATTGGTATGGCACTGAATAAGTAAATTAGCTTAGGTAGAATTGTCATTTTTATTATATTAGCTCGACCTACTCATGAGCAACTGATGTTTTTCCAATTATTTAGATCTGATTTTATTTGTGTGAAAAGTGTTTTGTAATTGTGTTCATAGAGTTCCTGGGTTTGTTTTGGAGGTAGACTCCTAAATATTTTATAATGTCTACAGTAAGTTTAAATGGGGATTTCTCTTCTATCTCTTGCGTGGGTTTGTCCGTAATATATAGAAATGCTGATGATTTATGTGGGTTTATTTTATAGCCTGCAACTTTGCTAAAGTTGTTTATTATTTCAAGTAGTTTTTTACTTGATTCTCTAGGATTCTCTAAGTATATCATCATGTCATCTGCAAAGAGTGATAGCTTTGTTTCTTCTTTGCCTATTCTAATGCCTTCAATTTCTTTTTCTTCTCTTATTGCTAAAGCTAATTTCCAGTACAATATTGAATAACAGTGGTGATAATGGACATCCTTGTTTCACCCCGATCTTATTGGAAATGCTTCTAGCCTGTCCCCATTACATATAATGCTTGCTGAAGGTTTTAGATATGCTATTTATTATTTTAAGGAAGACTCCATTTATACCTATGCTTTCTAGTGTTTTTAATAGGAATGGGTGTTGTATTTTATCAAAAGCTTTTTCTGCATCTATTGAGATGATCATGTGGTTTCTGTTGGTTTTGTTGTTGATATGCTCAATGATGCTGATAGTTTTCCTAATATTGAACCAACCCTGCATTCCTGGTATAAATCCTACCTGGTCATAGTGTATTATTCTTGTGATAAGTTGCTGCAATCTTTGCTAGTATTTTGTTTAAAATTTTTGCATCTATATTCATTAGAGAAATTGGTCTATAATTTTCTTTCTCTTTTGACTCTTCCTGGTTTAGGTATCAACACCATATTTGTATCATAAAAAGAATTTGATATGACTCCTTCTTCACCCATTTTCCCAAATAGCCTTTGTAGTATTGGAATTAATTGTTCTTAAATGTTTGATAGAATTCACATACAAATCCATCTGGCCCTGGAGATTTTTTCCTAGGGAGTTCATCAATGGCTTGTTCAATTTTTTTTCTGAGATGGGGTTATTTAAGTATTTTACTTCCTTTGTTAATCTGGGCAATTTTATTTTTGTAAATATGTATCCATTTCACTAAGATTGTCAAATTTGTTGGCATATAGTTGGGCAAAATAATTCCTAATTATTGTTTTAATTTCCTCTTCCTTGGTGGTAGCTTCATCCTTTTCATTCTTTCTACTAGTAATTTGGTTTTCTTCTTTCTTTTTTTTAAATTAAATTAACCAAAGGTTTATCTATTTTATTGGTTTTTTCATAAAACCAGCTCTTAGTTTTATTTATTAGTTAAATAGTTTTCTTAATTTCAATTTTGTTAATTTTTCCTTTGGTTTTCAATATTTCTAATTTGGTGTTTAGTTGAGGATTTTTAATTTGTTCTTTTTCTAGTTTTTTTAGTTGTATGCCCAATTCATTAATCTCCTCTTTTTCTATTTTATTTATGTAAGCATTTAGAGATATAAAACTTCCCCTAAGAACTGCTTTCACTGCATCCCATAGGTTTTGGTATGTTGTCTCATTATTGTCATTCTCTTGAATGAAATTATTGATTGTTTCTATGATTTGTTGTTTGACCCAATCATTTTTTAGGATTAGATTATTTAGTTTCCAATTATTTTTTAGTCTATCTTTCCATGGCCCTTTATTACATATAATTTTTATTGTGTCAAGATCTGAAAAGGATGCATTTAATATTTCTTCCTTTATGCATTGGTTTGTGAGGTTTTTATGCCCTAGTACATGGTTTTTGTGTATGTGCCATGTACTGCCGAGAAAAAAGTATATTCCTTTCTATCCCCATTCAGTTTTCTCCAGAGGTCTATCATACCTAACTTTTCTAATGTTCTATTCACCTCCTTAACTTCTTTCTTGTTTATTTTGTGGTTAGATTTATCTAGTGCAGAGAGGGGGAGGTTCAGGTCCCCACTAGTATAGTTTTGCTGTCTATTTCTTCCTGTAACTCCCTGAACTTCTCCTGTAAGAATTTGGATGCTATACCATTTGGTGCATATATGTTTAGTAATGATATTACTTCATTGTCTATGGTGCCTTTTAGCAGGATGTAGTTTCCTTCCTTATCTCTTTTGATTAGATCTATTTTTGCTTTTGCTTTGTCTGAGATCAGGATTGCTACCCCTGCTTTTTTTACTTCAGCTGACACATAATATATTCTGCTCCAGCCTTTTACCTTTACCCTGTATGTGTCACTCTTTTTCAAATGTGTTTCCTGTAAACAACATATTGTAGGATTATGGTTTTTAATCCATTCTGCAATCCATTTCCTTTTATGGGAGAGTTCATCCCATTCACATTATTACTATCTGTGTCTTTTTCTCCATCCTTTTCCCCCATTTATGTTTCTTTCTCCTTTTTCCTTTCCCCCTTCACTAGTGTTTTGCTTTTGACCACCCTCCTTCAGTCCCTCCTCCCTTTTATTATCCCTTTCCTTTTCTTCCCCTTTTCTTACTGCTTCTTCCTCCCTTTCCCCCCCCTTTTCTTTCCTTTTTCCCTTCCTACTGCCTATAGGGCAAGTTAGATTTCTATACCTAACTGATTATGTTATGCCCTTCTTGAGCCAAATCTGATGAGAGTAAGGTTCAAACAATGCCCCCCTTTCCCTCTGCTGTAATAGGATTTTGTGTCTTTTCCTGTAATGTAATTTACCCTTGTCTGCCTCCTCCTTTCTCAGTACATTTTCTAAGATCAGATTGATCCACTTATTTGGATCCATTTAACCCACTTGATTAGATTTTTTTTTATCATTACATCAAAGTCAACTAATATCCACCCTCTTTATGTATACTCCTTTAACATGGTGTAATAACAATACAGTTCTCAAGGGTTGCAAGTGTCATATTCCCTTGTAGGGGTTTAAACAGCCCCCCCTTAAACAAATATTGTATCTTTCTGTCCCATTTATTTTTAGTCCTTCTTGAGTCCTGTACTTGAAGATCAAATTTTTTGTTGAGCTCTGGTCTTTTTATCAGGAAAGTTTGGAAGTCTCCTATTTCATTGAATATCCATCTCCTCCTTGAAAAATGATGCTCATTTTTGCTGGGTAATTGATCCTTGGCTGCATTCCAAGATACTTTGCCTTATGGAATATCATGTTCCACACCCTGTGACCTTTTAATGTGGAAGCTGCAAGGTCCTGTGTAGTACTGACTGTGGTTCCATGATATTTAAATTGTTTCTTTCTGGCTGCTTGCAGCACCTTCTCTTTCATCTGGTAATTTTGGAATTTTGTTATTATATTCCTTGGCATTCTAAATTTGGGATCTCTTTCAGGTCATGATCAGTGAATTCTTTCTATGATTATTTTCCCTTCTGGTTCTAGGACTTCTGGGCAGTTTTCCTTTATGATTTCCTGAAAGATACTGTCCAGGCTCTTTTTATCATCATGATTTTCAGGTAGTCCAATAATTTTTAAATTGTCTCCCCTGAATTGATTTTCCAGGTCGGTTGTTCTAACAATGAGGTATTTTAAGTTTTCATCTATTTTTTCATTCTTTTGTTTCTGTTTGACTGATTCTTGATCTCTTATAGAGACACTAGTTTCCATTTGTCCAATTCTAGTTTTTAACAGATTGTTTTCTTCTGTTAGTTTTTGTATTTCGTTCTTCAATTGGCCAAGAGGGCACTGAGCCAAACTTCTTCTTTTGGGAGCCTAGGTCGTGGTCACTGGCTTTGTGTGCTGGGGCCTCTTATATTGGCGATTGGAGGCTGTAGGTTTCTGGCAGCTTACCTCATGTTGGGCTGGAATCAGCAAGGCTGGAACTTTCAGGCAATTCTAGGTTGCCCGCTTTTCCTTTCCTTTAGCTTTCTTCAGCTCCTTTTAGAGGGGTGCTGGAGGGTATTTATCCACCTGGGGCCCCTTGTAGTTCTGCCTCCCTTATTTTTGCTGAGTCACTGGGAGACCCATTTGCTGGGCTGCTGCACTGCTGCTCCCTGTCTTTCTTCTAGTTCAGCTCTTCCAGGTTTTTTTTCTGGGGTGGTATTTTCTGGATTTTCAGAGGTTGATAGGGGAGAGTGAGAGTGACTACCTTTTTACTCCTCCATCTTGGCTCTTGGATGTTGTCAAACTCTTTAAAAAGAAAACAAAAATAAAAACTTCATTTGAGTTTTCACTTATCTATAAGTATATACCTGCCATTTTAGAGAAGAGATGAGTAAATTACTCATGGTTTCAAAGCTTTATCACAGCAGGTCTATGTTAAGATTTTTGTATTATTGCTATTATGCTTTTCCTGGCACCATGATGTCTCTTTGGTTGACCAAGGCAGTATTACTTTATGCTGAAGTATCAAAAATGTGGCATTATGCAGATAAGCCATACTCCTGAGTGTGATGAGAGCAAGATTAAAATGTAACTGTGGAATATTTAACAAAACAAATCAAAATAGAATAGAACATAGCTAATGTTAAGACATGTTTTCTAATATGCAGCCCACAGGGATCCTTGAGAAGGTTTCATGGTCCTCATTTTGATTTGAATTTGATGCCACTACTGTAAGCCACTATAGATTACTAGTATAAGAATCAACTTCTACTCTGTAGAGCTATAAAAAAAAAGCCCATCTTCTAGTCTCTGGAGCATCCTCAAGGCTCATCCAAGGTTCTGTCTTTTAAAGAGTACTTTCCTGCCACTCATTCCTCTGTTGCAAACACTCTCTGCCCTACCCAAATTGCTTTGATTTATGTTTGTGAACCTGATCCCCTGTACTGTGATGGGTACAAAGCACACACATAATAAGTGCTGGTGGAATGGTAATGGATTATTTATTTGCTCTCCATATTTTACACTTACTGGTCAGTGGCATGTTGTGTCCCCTCCGTAGGATGTAAACATCTTGGAAGCAGGGATGGAACCATGATGCTCTTCATATCTTCAAAACCTAGCACTATATGGTATAATTTAGATGTGCTTATTTAATGCAATAGATTGGAATTCAGTTACATTGAAATGGATGGAGCTTTCACTCTCATAATTTATGAAAGATTAAAATTAAATGATTGTCAGCTTTTTAATATCTGGGAAGTAAGGATTTCAATGACCCTGCTGCCAATGATAATGCATAGTAACGTTCCTCCTCCTCCTCTTCCTCCTCCTTCTACTGTTCCTTGTACTTATCCTTCTACTCCTCCTTCTACCCATATGCAATTAAAAAAAAAAGTTTTTAAAGCCTTTACATACATCATCTAATTATCTGAGTTGTGCAGCACTGCCATCATGTAGGAGCTAAAGATATTATTATCCTTATGTCACAAAAGATGAATCTTATGTTCAGAGAGTAAAGTTAGTTTCCTGCATAGCTAATGCTTAAGTCCAAAGATCACTACTTCTCTGGATTCTGGTTTCTGTTGGGGTTGTTTTAACTACCTATACTTAGTGCACTGTTCAGTTTTTATTTTTGTTACAAACAATGGCCATCTTTTATCTGCTTTCTCCTTCTCAAATAGACTGAAAAAAAAAAGTGACAAAGCATATAGTGAATATACCTCAATAAGACCATCAGTTGCTATCACTGGGGGATTCAAGTGAGCAGTTGTGCTAAGAGGAAATGACTTCTCCAATGCCTTCTGCATACTGTACAGTCATTAGAAGAACAAGGGAGTTTGTCTGGAACTGAGCTGGAAGCTTCCAAGATAAATGGGTAGAACGGTGATGAATGCAAACAAACCTACTCTATGAGGGAAACTATTCACTCTTAAATTATGTTCCATGTTCTCAGCTGAGAGGGATAATTGTGCCATTCAAAATAAAAGGCAAATAAGATATTATAAAAGGGCAGTCACATATACAACATGACCTAGACGGAGTCAGTTAGGAGGGGGGAAAAAGACTGTCTTTAAGAGGTTTCTTATAACTGCAGTCAGATAGAAGAAACAAACATTTATTGATTTCTTTTTTTGCCAGATACTCTTCCAAAACAATCCCTGAACTTAAGGAGCATATATTTGAATGGAGTAGACAAGTATTAATAAATAAACAAATAGATGGATAAACAAAAATGAATTTACATATATATATGTATATATATATATATGTGTGTATGTATGTATATATATATATATATATATATATATATATGTGTGTGTGTGTGTGTGTGTGTGTGTGTGTGTGTGTGTGTGTGTGTATTTATATACAGGAGTATGTATGCATTCATGATCCTGTTAGGTGACTTATTTGATAGAGTTAGGTGGTCTGCAGTTAGGAAGAACTGAGGAAAAATCAAGTCTCAGAGATTCACTAGCTTTATGACCTTGGGCAAGTCATTTAAGCACCTTTTGCCTTAATTCAAGGGAAAAGAAAATGAAAAATCTCTCCAGTATCTTTGCCAAGAAAACTCCAAAGAAGTCACAAGGAGTAGGACATAACTAACAACAACACAATATGAATATATACATGCACATATACACACATATACATATATGCCTTCAGAGTAAAAATCATTGAGGCTATTGTCTAAATATTTAAGGGAGGAGGACACTTACAACAAGGGAACATATTGAGTGTGCATAGTTTTCACTGAATTAATACAAAATACATTTTTCCTTTTTTTCCCTGTGTATTTGATGATGGATCCGAAGCACAACTCTTTGAAATAAATTTTATAAGGGATTCACTCATGCGCTATTACTGCTCAAGTAAGAAAGAAGATCTGATGAGTAATAAGGTAATAAGAATTTGCCAGACAGAGACAGAGACAGAAAAAAAGACATAAAGAAACACAGAAAGACACACAAAAGTGGAAAGGAGACAGACAGAAGCAAACACAGAGACAGAGGCTGAAATAGACAGAAACAGAAACAAAGATCCTTTGCCACTTCTCTCATCCTGATCCTAATCACATTACAAATGGATTAAACCTATAAACTCCTACCCATCTTCCCTTCCTGAAGGATCTTACTCCACTATCCCCCTCTAGATAAAATTAAAATGATGAATCTTTCATAGAAAATCTAGTAACCTCCACATATACTAATATCATCAAGCAAAATTGATGATTTTGGTGATAAATTGGATTAATTTTCTTTAGCATAGCATACTTGATAGTGTATTGGATTTGGATGGAGGAAGATCTACGTTTAAATCCTCCCTGTGTCATTCAGTAGCTGAATGACCATGAAAAAGTCACATAACCTTTTTGAATCAAAGTTTCCCCATTTTAAGAAATAACGATATTCAAAGAAACCTTAATTTATTTCCAAGCTCAACTCAATCATCATCACTTTCTTGACCCTCTTTGCTGCTAACAACTATTCCCTAACTCCTTTATCTTCTATGGATTTTACATAAATCTGTATAGAATCTCCTAAAAGTCTTAGTGCAGGTTTTTAACAATTTTGTCCTACTATCGACAGTGAGTACAAATATATTATGTCAGCTGGAATAAGTTGCTCTTTTCAGGTATTTTTAAATTCCAAACTTTCTAGTAAATGGGCAACTATGTTAGTTCATTGCAGAATTTGGACCTTGGAATCAGGAAGACTTCTTTAAAATCTTTTATCAGATAATTGCTATCTGTGTGACCCCTGGCCTGTCACATTCTTGTTTTAAACCTCAGTTTTCTTATTCAAAAAATGGGGATATTGATAGCACATATATCAAAATTGCTTTGTGGATCAAATAACATGATATATTAAAAGTGCTTTGAAAACCTTAAACATTACAAAAAGGACTACTAATATAGCTAAAAATAATATAAATAGTATGCTTTTTGACAAAATGATGGATGGATCGTCATTCGATCGATCATGAAACCAAATGTAGTCCTTAGCATGTTGTCTGAAACAGTTAAATACCTACCTAGAGATTTTTGATTCATTGCTTGATAAATCCACATTTCTCAGAATCATGGAATCACAGAGCTGGGAATTGACCTCAGTAGTCTTCTGGTCCAAGTCCATAATAATATGGATACCCTGAGGCTCTGTACAAAATAGGTCAACATCACTAGTGACTTTAATTTCCAATCAATCTACTGTGTAAAAATTCTGAGTAATTTATTAGTTTACATTCACTAGCTCCCAATAATCTCCCGCTTACCCCTCTTCCAAATTCAAGGAATCAAAGTGAAAAGTTAATCCAGTTTTGCCCACAATAGCCTCCCCTCACACAGTAGCAGAGGGTTGGGTACATATTGCAGTTTTCAAGCTGTAATACATGTGCCAAGTTCTCTATGAATTCTTGAAAAAATAAATTGATGAGTAGATGACTGAATAGATCTTTAGTGTTTGAATATGAAAGAAGTCTAATAATTTAGAAGAAATGTATGCATTTTTTTAGTTTCACAATACCAACAGGTTAATTTTAAATTATACCATTATCTAGAATATTCCATGGTGTTGTGTAGACTCCTTGACTATCTCATTCAATCCTGAATGCTTAATTATTCATATTCTTAAAAACAGATGCATATGCAGCAAGAATAACGAGGTTATGGGATATTTTCAAACTGGGGATTTTCTCTGGATAAATGTGGTTATTAACACTAAAATTATTTGTGAAAATTCAGAAGTACCTAACCGAAAATATGTTTTAAAAATATGTCAGTCTGCTTTTTGAGCTCCAGAAGACAGAAAAAAATATTTAAATATATTTATTGGAGTAAAAACATTAATAATTACTTGATTGAGCACTTGGAACTATGATTTTCCCTGCAACAGATGGTTAAACCATTTGCTTTAAGGAAAAGGGACTTATTCTTATTCCTGGTGTTCTACTATTCAGTGCCCATGTTTTTTATTACTGTTTCATAAGTAATATAATCTTCTTCAGTCACTTCCAAATTAGGTGAAAGTGACATTTCCCCCCATTCTGAAAATGGGAAAATGGAAATCTATTTCTGCTGTATCTGGCTACCTCCATATCACATTGATTCTTTACTTAGGAGAGTATGAAAACTAACTCCCTGAAAATATATTCCATGGTAGATAATTTTGATTGCAGTAATTAGCAATTGAACGAATGACAAATGATTGAAAAGGATTGACAGATGCCTGGGTTCATGTGACATATACTAGCTATTCTGTTCTGCCCAGAGCACAGTTATTTCATTCTGCCATCCTGTAACATTAAGCCTACTCATCCATCTTGTAGAAAGATGGAAAACTACACAAATGGGGTATTGGGCCATATTAGGCATGATAGAGTAAAAATGAGAATGACTGTCAAAAGGATATTAGATAGCCCATCAGATAATGTTTGAGCTGCAAATATCCCTTCTGGCATTATGAGTAAAGAGAACATTTTTGTTTTGTTTTATTTTATTTTATTTTATTTTTTGGACAAAGTATATTATACCCCATGAAGAGTATCCAAAGTCTAGATAAGATTTGGATAAAAAATAAAGGTACTTCTCTTCTTAAAAAATAGAGATGACAAATTTAATAGAGAAAAGTATGTTTTATGACATAAATTTTGTCAGTTTTTATAGAGTTCATCAAATAAGGAATATCATTTGAAAATAAGGAATTTAAAGGAAAGTTGAAAAATCTGATTGAACTATTTCTTCTCCAAAATGTAGCAAACTTAAAAACAAAATTCTTATTGGAATGCAATTGGCTGCAGCTTCACTTGGGACCCTGTGTAATTACACACCTTGAATGCATTGTGACAATATAAATCCCATGTTTATCTTGGCTCACAATGTAATTACATGGCACATAACATCCAGCCCTTTGCTCAGCAGCTGCCATATTGCCTTCCAAACATGCTCAGCTCAGCTCACCTTCTGCAGCCATAATGGCTGCCGAAATCACTGTGAATGCTGTTCGACAACCACGTCTGGGAAACAAAATATTGCTATGCTGTTTTTCAGGCTTTAAGCAGGTGCTGCATTCCTCATTCCCCTTGAAATATGGTGAGAGCTAGGAGAAAGCAACTATCAAATAGGCGTATCTTTTAAGCACCTACTTACTATTTTAGGCATTGATGCCAATAATATCATGGCGAAAATCTGTCCTTATTTTTAAAGAGCTTTTTAATGCTTTTGGTGGTGTTTTGTATTAGTGTGTGTGTGTGTGTGTGTGTGTGTGTGTGTGAAATACTGAGAAAAGGCAGTAATTAAGCTTTGAAAGTTATCTTTCTGCAAGAGTGAAAAAAAAAAAGAAAAAAGGATATAGAGTTATAAGAGACTCTAAAGTTTAGTTAGTACCACCACCTCATTTATGTAAGAAGAAATTAAGACTACATGAATCCAGGTGATTTGTCTAAGACCACTGACCTTTGGTGCTAGGCCAAGAATCATGAATATACAATCAAGGAGCTTGCATTCACTGAAGGGGAAAAGGGGAAGAGGTTAAGCATTCATATAGCCTCTGCTGCATGCTTGATGCTAAGCTAAACACTTTATAAGCATTATCTTGTTTGATCCTCACCAGCACCCTGTGAAAAAGGTGCTATCCTTCTCATTTTAGCATTTAAGAAACTGAGGCAGACAGAAGTCAAATCATGTGCTCAAGGTCACACAGTTAGTAAGCAGGCTACACAGGGCCTTTGCATTGGGTGCTGAGGATATGGAGCCAAAAAGCTCTCAAAGAGCTAATAAATAGAAAGTGATGACTCTGGAGCCTTCATTTGTACTGTTTGCCTCAGTGTGAATCAACCCAGTCTTGATTTCGGGTTGGATAATTTAAAGCAAGTGTTCTTATCAAGGGGTCAATGAACATTTTTTAAATCTACATATTTCCTTCTTCCTTTATGATGCTATGCATTATATTTCATGTAATGTAAACATTTTATGTTTTATTAGAAAACATTAATCTTAGGGGTTTTTCTTTTGTTTTGTTTTGTTTTTTTACTTTACCAGATTGCCAGAGCGGTTCATGATACAAAAAAAGGTGAAGAATTGTAAATTAAAGTAATACTTTAATGAACCATAAAGCCATCCACAATTTTTCAAGGAACTAAATCCATTTGACATGCAAATGTTGTAGTTGTAAAGTGCCTAGCACAGTGTCTGGCACATAGTACGTGAAATATCAATGCTTATTCCCTTCCACTTCCTGTACCTGCCTCTGTTCTCCACTCCACAAACCTTTGCACAGATGAAGTTGGCCACAATACTTTGCCTATGCGAGGTTTGTTACTTTAACATAGACATTGCTGAAACAGATAAATATATTCAAAGTAAGAAAAAGCTCAATAATCAAGCACAAACTGTGGACATTTATGAACTAATAGTAAACGTGATATTGGAAAATGTATTAAGTCTACATTGGAGTGAAGTAATAGTAGATGGAAAGGCTACATAATGGGGAAAGTGATTATGGCATCCTGAGTTTGTAGGATTACACGTTTAGAGCTGAGATTATCTTTTATTTAATTTGTGTATAAGTTGTATGTAAGTTATTTCCATGTTTTCTGTGCCATTAAAATGAGAGCTTTTCATGCTTTTAACTTTTAAAAACATCATTTCAGGTTAGCATAGTTCCTAGCACACACTAACAGCATAAACAATGTTTGTTGACTTACTTGAAAGTATCTCTGCTTTCTATCTAAGCCAACTACTTTTGCTGATGAATATATTGAGATTTGTTGAGGTTAAATGACTTATCCAAGGTTTCACAGGGAGTCAGTATGAAAATCAGGATTTGAACATTTCTCTGACTCCAAATCCAATGATATTTTCATGTCAACACACTGTAGCTTTTTTATTCTATTTATGTATATAAAATTTTCTCAAAGTTAAAGTATTTCAATAATGTGGATCAATTAAAAGTGGAGATTAAAAGAAAAATGAATGGATGGCCATAAATCACTGTTTTTAATTAACATTTCATTTTATCTGGCATTTTGATTTAAACAAACAAAATTCAGCTTTAGGCACATTTCAAAAATAGTATTCAATCAGAAAATTCCAATTTAAGTACTTATATTTAGCTTCTAATCAACTGAGTTTTGTACTTGCTGATGAAACTTGGGGGAGATGGTATGAAGTCTCCTTTAGATTGTTTTAATGAATTTACATTTATTGCAAAAAAACCCCACAACTTCAGTTGAACATAATAGACCTCTGATAATAGTTAAAATATTACTGATATCCATTGACAATCAATATAATACTTGTTCAGTAAAGACTTTGCCAATAGGGTTGCCATACTGTAGGAAAGAAAACAAACCAAAACAAAATAAAACAATAGTTGTAGAAAAAGGAGATAATCCTACTGTCCTTTGCCCTAAGGTGACCATGTTTGGCATCTTGTCTTCAGTTCTTGGCAACAACCATTTAGGAGTGACATTGATCAATTGGAGAGCACTGAGAATTTAAGTTGTCTGGAGTCTACTTGAGTATCAGTTGAAGGCAGTGGGGATAATATCTTGCAGCAAAGAAAGCTTAGGAATGACACTATACTCATATTCCATACTTATGTTGTCACAACAATTAAATGGAAGTATACTGTTTTTTTGTTTGTTTATTTGTTTCAGAGAGCCGAACCAGGAATATAGAAACTCTAAATGGAATAAATTTAAGTTAAGTGTAAGGGTCATAAATTCATTGATTCAGAGCTGTATGGGAGTCCTGAGGTCATCTAGTCAAACTTTGTTATTTGAAAGATACTGAAATTTATTCTTATAGATTGGAAGTGATTTGGTGAATGCCATAGGATAGTGACTGAAATGTTCATCCAACCTGAAATGAACCCTCTTCACACTGAATCATGCTGTATCAAAGTCCTTCCTAGTATTCAAAGTATAAATATTCTATAATTTGCAACTATGGCTGTTGTGTTTTTATACATATATATTCACACATACACATACATACATACATAGTATGTGTATACATGTATACATGTATGTATATGTATGTAAGTATACACAGGTACACATATAGAGAGACATTGTCAGGAGTTTATATATTAATATGCACATATAATGTGTTAATATAATTTTTATGATACATTATAAATACTATGTATTTATTAAAAAATTCCCTTGATGTGGGCAAACTTTCCAACAAAAACTCCTTGAAGAGAAATTTTGATTCCGTGCTAGTGAATTCAGTGCTTCAGTTCCTAGTGAACATGCAAATCCAAATACTTATCTGAATCCCTTAGACTTTCTATATCTCAGGAGTCCTACTTGAACTCCTGTTGGAGCACATTTGCTTGGAAAGATTCCAAGACATCTGCTTGTCCAGGCAGAAATCATGCAACAGCAGCATTTTTTTAGATTTCTTGCACTTCCACATGTTTGGTACCAGCTGGAGCAAAAAAGGGCATAAAATGAAAAGTAATGGAAGGAAAAACAGTTGTGTGAAGTCCTTCAAGGCTAGAGAAATTTGAATCATTTCAAGTTTGGTCAAGAAGGAAGGTTGGCTCTTTTCACTACTTCCCCAGCCTAAACCTCCAGAATAATTGATTATCCATCTGGTACAACTGTGCTAATAAGAATAGGAGTCTTCTTAGGAGTATAGCATTTTCAAGACATGGCATGAAAGACAGAATTCCTTGGTGGATAGAATGCTGGTTTTGGAATTGGGAAGACATGGGTCTGAGTCTTAGTTTTCGATATAACCATGAATAAGCCAATTATATACCTTGTCAGTGCTCAGGGTACCTGTTTAAGAATATGCATTCCAACCATTTGTAGATCTGCACTACAGAGGAACTTTCCAAAAGCAGGAGTTCCCTACACTGATGAAATCACAGCTTCTATCAAAGAAAAACAAATAACACTGATACAACTATTAAAGTGAAAAACAAACAAACAAAAAAGATAAGGAAACAACCAAAATCCTACTTCGTCCAAGATCTCATTTAATTATACCAATAGCCTTCTGTGGTAGTCTATATAGCTAGCATTACACCTTTATTACAGAAGATAAAATTTTAATAATAGATGGAAAGGCCACATAGTAGATCCTCAGAGAGAAGTGAAAGAAACAGTGATCAGATACCAAGGGTTATAGAGAGTCAGGATTCCAAAACAACAGTTCCTCACTTCAAATGTAGTATGCTAGCAACCAAATCAGATAGCCTCGACAAGGCAGCAATGTAAGGGAAGCATCCTTAAAATTATATTTAAGACATTTCCAATTCCTTCCTAGTTCTGATACTAGCCATCTACATGACCTTGGGCAAGTGATTTCAGCTCCCTATTCTCAATGAACTAGAGTTCATAAAGGGCCATTTATGTGCCAGTCAATTATGAAACACTTATTAAGTAGTGATGATGAGCCAGACATTGCTCTAATTAATGGGGATACTAAAAAAGGGGGACGAAAAGGCAAACAAGCCATGCCCTGCCCACAAGTAACTTACATTCTAATGAGGAAGATATGAAATCAACTAAGTAGCTGTGAAATAATTAGATAAATGACCGATACTGTGTTAAGAGAGGAGATATACAGACATCAAATAAATTCTCCCCTCAATGAGATTACATTTTAACAAGAAGAGTGCATGCCCATATATACTGAATAAATAAACAATAAGGTAGATAGGGAGGAAAACATTCTCATCTGGGAGGATCATGCTTCCTGTAGCCTTTGAGCTGCTTTTAGAGGTAAGTGAGGAAGGGGTTCTAAGAGGCAAAAGAGAGGAAGGAGATAGCATACCCTGATCTTAAAGTATTATATAAATGTCACTTTTGTTGTTCTCATTATCATTATTTAGAAGGACAGAGAGAAAGGACTATCATTTTAATTGGATTTTAGGAAAGTCCTGGGAGAGGGAATCCTCTCTACTAATGCAAATAGGAACTTTCCCTGCAACTTGTATCCTTAAAGAATTTTTTTGTAGGCAGCTAGGTTGCTCAGTGGATAGAGCACTGGTGCTGAAGTCAGGAGGACCTGAGTTCAAATTTGGCCTCAGACCAAACACTTGACACTTACTAGCTGCCTGACCCTGGGCAAGTCACTTAACCCCAATTGCCTAAAAAAAATAAATTTATTTTAGCACTGTGAGGTGAAGTTACTTGTTTCTGGTCCCACAGCCAGGAGGTGAGAAGGGCAAGACTTGAACACAGTTTCCTCTCCGCTATCCCACACTGCTTCTCTATGATCATTAAATGTAAAATGATGAATTTGATTGCATGATACTTAAGGCCCGTTTGTGATCAAAATTTTTTTTAGAATTATGTTGCAAATGCTAGTAAATACTCTAAAACACAGTTTACAGAAGTGATGGGGATAAGCAGGAGAGTTCAGAGCTTGTTTATTTTGCAATTAACAATGGCAAAGTATCCCTGGTAATTGTCATCTCCCCAGTGATTGATGGCATTAGACTAGATGTTGATTTACTCTGTGACAACAGCCCTCTTGGCTCAAGAGATCAAGCTCAGGAAATCTGCAAAGCAACTGAATGGAGATTTCCCTTTGGTGCTGTGGCTTGGAGCCAGATGCTAAGTGGAAAAGGGCCGAGATGAGACCAGAAGATGAGACATGAAGCCTCAGTGATGGGATGTTTCTGGGCAGGGAGTGAGATGGCACCAGATGTTTTTCTTTTCTCATTGTTTTTTTTTTTTAAATCATTTCAGTCCTATGGCTGTCTCCTCTAAGCATCGTGGCTTTCATCCATTTCTTTCACTTTTCCCTGCCTAGGGTTCTCATATACCACTTTCTTCTCTTACTAGCAAAAGAAATCTAGAGAAACTTTGGGAAATAAGGGAGTAGCAGAGATTAGAAAGACATCTCCAGGAAGGTCATTTTAGATTAGAGGATCCATTTCTGAAATTTCCTTTCTATGAAAATGATTAATTTTAGCTCAAGTTATGTCTTCTGCTGATATAAAAAATGTGTGTGTGTGTGTGTGTGTGTGTGTTGAATACATGGAAATGTATATCCTGGCTGCATTTAGCTATGAGAATATTTGTTCATTCTACCTTTTAAAATCCAATGAATTGACCTACTAGTACAGGCCATCAATTTTCCTTTACACATTGTCTTATACTAGCCATAACCTTGCAATAGTAGCTTGCATATCCTTATAGCTTTTTCTTTTTTTCTTTTTTTTTTTTATTTATAAATGCTTCCAGACAGTCTCAAAGTAACTGGAAAAGTAGTTGGTAAAATAGCCATCTGGATTTCAAGATTCATAGGATTAAAACAATTAGAAATAGAAGAATATAAAGGTTATTGTGACATTGATAGGATATGGAACTTGGAGCATCAAAGGCTTCAAATCATTCTTCAGACACTAGCTACTTGAACCTGGGAAACTCTCAATCTCCATGAATCTTTATTTCCTCATCTTCAAAATGAGGGGGTGGGGTTGACCTGATGGGTTCTCTGATAGTTCATCAAATAGAAAAATAAGTATCCAAAATTGGGTTATTTATCCAAAGTGTCCCCAAAGTATCAATTAGTGGATTTAATACTTCAACCCAGGAATTCTGCCTTAAGTGCATATCCCTATCCTTGGATAACACTATTCTGCCCCCACAGATTCCATTTTTGGATAGAACTGAAGGGGCTATGGGAGTATCTCACCATTTTTGTCAATATCTGTTTTCAGTTGTCATTATTTTCAATTGAGATTTAAGAAAGTTCTTTGTGTAATATTCATTATCTTACTGCCATTCAACTGAATTATTTCACAATTGATTGATTTCCAAATCAGTTAATCAATAAACATTATTTTAACACCTACTACATTCCAGACATTTTACTAAACACTGGGCATAAAAGGAAAAATAAAAGATAATCTGTGCTCTTAAAAATCTCAAAGTCTAAGTCAGGAAACATACAAGATAAAGACGAAATAAATCAGAGATACTCAATAGTATTAAGGGGCTCAAGGAAAGTACCGAGAAGTTAGGTTTTTTAGGTGGGGCTTGAAGAAGATCAAAGAAAGGAGGAAATAGAGATGAGGAGAGAGAATATTATAGGAATGGGGATGAACCATGTTAGGTTAGATTGCTACAAGATATTTGTATCATGGCATAATTGCATCATAGATTTTGTGCTGGAAAGGATTCAAGAGGGCACCTAATGCCCTCCTCCACGTTAAAGATAAGGAAAACATGGTCCAAAATGCTTCATAGTATCATAGATTTAGAGATGGAAGGCCCTTAAGATTGCAACTGCTTCTTCCCCTTCATTTTTGGATGATGGAAATGAGTCCCAGAGAAATAAACATACTTTCCAGGCCTTCTGATTACAAATCGAGGGCACTTTTCATTGTATAGATGTTAACATATAACAACAGCTCTGGTTTGAATAGCACTTTAGGGGTTGTAAAATGTTGTGCTAATGTTCTTTAATTAGGTCCTCAAACCCCTGTAATGTGTTATTGTTCAGTCATGTCAGACTCTTCATGTCCCCAATTGGGATTTTATTGGCAAAGATACTAGAGTGGTTTGCCATTTCCTTCTCCAAATGGCTTTACAGATGAAGAAACTGAGGCAAACATGGTTAAGGGAATTGCCCAAGTTCACACAGCTAGTAAGTGTCTGCAGCCAAATTTGAAATCACAAAAAAGGAGTCTTTCTTGTTCCAGGCATGGCACTCTATCCACTCTATCCACTGCGCCACCTAGCTGCCCAACTGTGTAAGACAGGTACAATTATTATTCTCATTTTGCACATGAGGAAAATGAGGTTGTGAGATTGTCTCTGACCTTCCCAGGGTCACACAGCTATTAAGTGGCTGAGACATGATTTGAACTCATCTATGCCTCACTCTAAGTCAGCACTCTGTCGTTTGCCAACCAGCCTTATATGTGCCATTGGTTTTGCTAAAAGGTAGATTTTTTTTTATAAGATTGCCCTAATTGCCCAAGCTTTTTAGTTGAGATCAAAAACAAATAAGTAGTCTCTTACTTCATCTACTGAAATAACAAATTAAATATTTTTGCAGAGTATTTGGTTTCATATGTAATCCTCTTTTTCGTATCTACTTTGTTTATGGGAATACTTATATTAGGTTTGTCTCTCTGTGTGTATTTATGTGTGTGTTTATCAAGTTCAGTTTAAAAAATGTAAATAGTTTATAACATAAAAATAAGTCTTATTAGAAAAAAAATCTCATTAAAGGGCATATTATCTCAATATCTTCAAGGAATTCTGTCCAATTTCTAATGGAGTCAAGCCATGAAGGGCATGGTAGGTGTTACAGATGACAGTGGAGCTGGAATTTGGTATATTAAAAGAGAGCCAGGCCTGACTTCTTTCCCTGGAGAATGAAGCAGAAGTAGGAATGCAGACCTGAAAATAGTGTATTTCAGTAATTTAAGGGTCACTGGCTTCCTATACGTGGATCCATCTCTCTCAAATGGCACATAGGTTATTCAGCACATCAACACATCCGTGCCAGCAAAGTCATCATTATGTTATTATTTAATTTTTTGCCTTGCAGAATGTGAGATGGCATCAAGGGGCACCCCAGCCCATGAAGCTATATCCTGCCTGTGTTTTAGTGATATGGGGCATTGGGACTGGAACTATGACAAACAAAATCTGCTGTGGACCCACATTACTCCTCTCCCAATATGGAAGATAATCCATGAAAATCTATGGGTTGTAGCCTAAACCCTAAATGCAGAGGATAGTAACTTGGAAATAAAGAGTAAATTTGGATAATTAATTGTAGTACCTATCTGCTAGAGTTGTTTTGAGGTTCAAAAGAAAAAAATGTAAAGGAATTTGAAATTGCTATATAAATGCAAACTATATACTGTTATTGTATATTCATATTTACAGCTCTAGCAAAGGAGTAACACACACTAACTGCGTAATGTAATGGACGAGTCCCTTAATTGCTTAGCGATAGACGTGGCTCTCTGTGACTATGAACAACATCACATTGCTAGCCTGTTCTGCTCTAGATATTTCCATACTGAGATTACCCTAGCCCCACGGAACCACAAGTTTCAATGACAACCACAGTTACAACAGCAGCAGCAGCAAATACTGTAATTATTGCCATTTATTCTAATATGGGAACAATGAGAATATGATAGAGATGTAAGATAGATAGATAGATAGATATAAGGATTATGAAAAGGATTGGTTTGTGGGATAAAAGTGAGGGAAAGGTTAAACACCCTTACCAGCCAATCAATAAGGTTCTGTTAAGCACCTGTAATATACTGGGCATTGAAGGGACATTTATAAAAAAAAATAAATGAAAGAGATCCTATTTATACAGCCCTTCCATTCTTTGAGTAGACAACATTTACATAATTATGCATTAAGGTAGAGGCTTACCAGTTGAATATAGGAAGACTTCTCAATTTATTCAATCAAGCAACCATAGTTCTAAACTAGGGGGTTAAGAAATCATTAATCAATTTGGAAAGAGTGAAGTATTTTTATCTTTGTTTTATCATTGGAAGAAAGTAAACATGTAACACTGGAAATATTTTGTGAATAGTTGAAAAGGATTGGTCACATCCAGTGGGGATAGGTAGCCAGGTTTGACATAAGAAGCCAGTTTAGAAATCCAAGGTCCAACAGTGAAGCAATAAAGTGTTGAGAGTTTTCTGGATAATGTGTACTTTGAGGAGTCAGACTTTTGTGTTTATCAGAAATAGAAGCAGGGCTGGGGGACAAGTGGAGATTCTAGAACTCATTTAAAATTTGGTCATAGGCATTCTCTAAATTTGAGTCTACATTCACCTCCTAGACACTACCTGTAATAGGGGTGGTGCGTTCTAATCTTTTATTTTTTTAAATGGAGGTGGGATGGGAAAGTTTTTTGTATTAATGATTCTTACACTATTATATTATCAAATATTTTAGAAATGAACTCAATTTGACTGCCTAAATTCAATAGAGGGTACACTGATTGGGGGCTCATGTGAGTAACAACATTAGAAACCCAACAGCCTGAGAGGAGAAATGGTCAGTTTCCCTTTGGGGAGCCAAGCTGACAGATGGTCCAAGTTGAAGGAGGAGCCCCATGTAGAGTGTTCCATATGTTCATGAAGGGTAAATAAAGATAGCCTAAATACAAAATGAATGGAGATTTAATACAATTTAGTTATGGAAGCCTCTAGAAGTTGGGGGAAATCAGGAAATACCATTTAGAAACTGGTGCTTAAGTTGTTTCTTAAGGAAAAAGAGTGATTCTAAGAGGCAGAGGTGAGGAATGAGTACATTCTAGTTATGCAGGATGATTTATTCAAAGACAAAGAGGTGGAAGAGTACAACTTTATTCTTTATCGGACTGAACAATAACGCAAATCTGGGAGAGGTATCTAAAATATAGGGTAATAGAATCTGGATCCAAAATTATTTTTGACAGATGGGAGGGGTGGGGAACCTGGGGTCTTGAGGCCACATGTGCCCTTCTATGTCCTCAAGTGCAGCCCTGAAGTCAAAGGGCCACACTTGAGGATTTAGAGGGCTACATGTGGGTTTGAGGCCACCGGCTCCCCACCCTGGAATTGGAGGATTGCACTAAATCTAATAAAATGAAATCTAGTAGGCAGAAATATAGTTACATACTTGAGAACAAAATATCAACTTCTTAAATACAACACTAGTTTTTTTCCCTATAAAACAGTGTACATACATAGAGTTTATGAATAAACATTTATTAAACACCTACTATTTGATAGTCATTGTGTGAATTGTTGGGGATACAAAAAGAGGCAAAAGATAAACTGTCCTCAAGGAGATCTCAGCCTAACTGGGGAGACAACAAGTAAACCAATATGTACACACACACACACACACACACACACACACACACACACACACACATATGTGTGTGTGTGTGTGTGTGTGTGTGTGTATATATATATATATATATATATATATATATATATATATACTCGTATATGTGTATATATGTGTATTTCTATATAAAGATATATACATACACATATGTATATCCACATGTACACACACAGCAACAGAGGGAAGGCACTGGGATTAGAGGGATTTGGAAAGACTTGCGTAATTTTCAGATTGTAGTTGAGACTGAAAGCAAGCCTGAGAGTAGTCTTCATGTACGTGATGAACTGTCACACAGGGTAACGGTTAGACTCAATTTGTTGTCCCCCAAACAGCAGAAGGCGGAGCATTAGATGTAGCAGAAGTAAATTTGGACATGTAGTAGGAAATAATTTCCAAAAAATAAGGTTTATCCCAAAATGAAATTGGCTGTCTGGGGTCAGGATCCCCCTCAATGGCTATCTTCAAGGAAATGCAATTTACCACTTGTTTTGTGTATTGTGGTGGGGAATTCTTTTTTGTGTTTTGAAATTAATGGCCACAGAGGTCCCTTCCAGGTCTGAGATTCTGTGATTCAGTTACAAAACATGATAAAGAGTAAATATGAGGTCTTAAGCATGCTTTTAGGGTATATGAGATAATTTCCCGTGTGAGTAGAGACTTGGAAAAATGGAAGCCCTAGTGGGTTGCTTGTGTATTTCAAATTATGTTAACCCCTAATGCCATAATACAGTCCCCTATTTCTATAAGCCTGTGCAGCTGTAACACTGAGTTGGATGAGCTAGATTTAAAATTCATGAAATGAATATTTGGAATTTTAATATTTTTCTCCCTGTTCAAAACCTCACTCTAATCTTGTTTCATTCATTTGTCCTAAATTAAACTGGGCATTTCCATGGAGGAGATGGATATTGTTTAATGCTTAATACTTAATGAGCTGCCCTGGGCACAACTGCTGGAGTGAAGCTTGGTTAATTGTCACAGGACACCAAATCAATTTCATAGACCTAGAAATGAAAATAAATGTATTTCCAGAAAATGAATTTTAAAATATCAATAAACTTTTTCCAAAACAGAACTTGTACACTATTAACCCATTTCTGGATTGAATATGCTATGAGATGTTTTCCTCTCAAAATTACCTTAATATTTTTTAAAATGACATAATTTTTAATAATGGCCTGATTAGAGAAGTATACTGCAATACCCACAAATTCCTTCCAAACATCTTTTGAGGAAGGTTGTTATGGATATCCAAAAAAAATGATCCAGAGGCTTTGCCAGATGATAAGCCTACAATCCAATAATTTTTTTAAATGGGGAATTAATAGGTCATTACTAACATATGAAATTTGAGATCTATTTTCCTAATAGCACTTGTTAATATACCACTATAAAGTTTGCAGAACACCTTTTCCCCTCATTAGCATGTATTTTCCTTGAGAGAAGACATTATCCAATTTCTATCTTTATATATATATCTCTAGTGCCTAGAATGTTGCCTAGCACATAATAGATGCTAAATTAATGATTGTTAATTAAATGAAATAAATTGGACTAAACTATGTTGAATATATTAAAAATGATAAATCGTATGGGTAAAGTAGACCAAATATTATTATTCTCACTTTCAGATAAGGAAAATTAAGATTTCAAAAAGTGAGCTAACTGTCTCGTAGTAATTCAGGTAATGAGTGTTGGAGTCAAGATGTGAAGGCAGGACTTTTGCATTTAGAATTATTGCTCTTTCTGCTACAAAATATGTCTTCCAATTTCAGTTAATTATAGTTCAACACTGTTTTCTTAAGCACATATTGTGTTCAAAGTGCTTTGCTGAACATGGAAGATCCAAAGATTAAATGCAGAATAGCCCTGACACTCAAGGAGCTTACATTATACCAAAAGGATACAATATAAATATCAATAAATTCAGGTAAATTCACAATGTGCACAAAGTGATTTTGTCACAGGGCAGACTTATACAATAAGGGAATCATGAAATACCTCTGTAGCTACTTCTGAGACAAACTTAAAAGGAGATAGAGAGGCTAAGAAATGGAGGCTAGGAATGAGATGATTCCAGGTATGGCCTAGAGGATGTGAAAACTCACACAGAAGCAGGACATGGATGTCATGCGTGGACCAGATTGACTTGAGCATAGTGGCCATGAAAGCAGGAGTAATGTGTGATCAGCTTGGGAAAAAAAATCAATCAATCAAAAACATTTATGAAGCATTTGTTATGAACCAGGCACTATGCTAACTCTAGAGATATGAAAGACTAGTCTCTGCCCTCAGAGTTCATGATGTAAGGGGAAAATAGTATGCAAACAAATACATATAAGTAAGCTGAATACAGCGTAAATTTGAATGGAAGAATTACACTAAAATTAAAAGAGGTTGAGGAAGGCTTCCTGTTAAATATGATTTCTTTTCCTTTTAATTAATTAATTTATTTTTAGTTTTCAACATTCACTTCAGCACAATTTTAATAAATTGTTTTCTTCTGTTAGATTTTGTACCTCCTTCTCAATTTGGCCAACTGTATTTTTAGGGACTTGTTTTCTTCAGCGTACTTTTTACCCAGTTGGCCAATTGTATTTTTTTTAATGAATTGTTTTCTACGGTTAATTTTTGCCCTTCCTTTTCTAAGCTATTGACTCTCTTTTGCATACCTCTCATTTCTTTTCCCAATTTTTCTTCTAATTCTCTCATTTGACTTTTAAAATACTTCTTGAGCTCTTCTAAGAAGGTTTTTTGGGTTTCAGAAAAGTTCATATTCCCTTTTTGAGGTTCCAGATTTGGATTTATTGACAATGTTGTTCTCTTCAGAATTTCTGCCTTGATCTTCACTGTTCCCATAATAAGAATCTATCATACATTTCTTTTTGCTCATGGTGTTTGCTTATTTCATGGCCTTTAAAGATATTGGGCTCTCCTGCTAGGGAGCAGGGGCAATGACCCAAGCTTTTTGTATTGGGAGCCCAGGACCTGGTCGCTGGCTTTGTGTGATGGGGCCTCTGATGCTGGCAGTTGGAGTCTGTATGATTATGGCAGCTTACCTGATGCCAGGCTGGAATCAGCATCACTGGAACTCTAGGGGTAGGATTGGGTAGTCTGGTATCTGGAGGTTGCCTGCTCATCTGGGCCTTTCCTTCTTTTTGCTTTCTTCAATTCCTTTCAGACAGATGTTGCAGAATGCTTCTCTGCCTGGGGCTCCTTGGAACTATTTCCCAGAGTTTTGCTGAGGCACTGGGAAAATTGGTTGCTATAGAATGCCAAGACACATGGTGTTTTTTTCAGCTGGTTTTCACTGGTTCCTCTGCCCTTACTGAGGCACTCGGGGCTCGTAGTGTTGGTGTTTGCCTGCTTCACCACCTTGGTTTCAGAATCTCTACCTGATATGCTAAGGTGGGGCTTTCCACTAACTTGTTGGGATGCCTCCCTGTTCTGTACTGTTCACCTTCCCCCAGGGCAAGAGGGGACTTTCCCATTAATCCCTCAATCTACCTGGGCCACCTGACTGCTGCACCCCATCCTTCTTCTGTTTCAACTGTTCCAGGGCTTATTTTCCTGGGGCAATATTATCTGGGCTTCCAGAGATTAATAAGGGACAGTAAGAGTGAAGTACTTCTTACTCTGCCATGTTGGCTCCCAGAAGTGGAATATTCAACAAGATTCAGAGTTCAAAATTTTCTCCCCATCTCTGCCCTCCCTTCATTCCATGGTGGCATGCATTCTGTATATTCTTTCCCTCAATCTTTCCTCCCTTCTGTCACCTCCCTTCTCTTATCCTTTTCCTTTTATATTTTGCTACGGGGCAGGATAGATTTTTATTCCCCTTTGCTTATATATCTCATTTCCAAGTTGCATGTAAAAGCAATTTTTTATTCTTAAAACTTTGGGTTCCAAATACTTTCCCTTCCTCACTCTCCATCCACTCTCATTGAGAAAGCAAGCAATTCAATATAAATTATACATGTGTAGTCATTTAAAACACTTCCATAATAGTCATGCTGCAAAAGATTGTTTTTCCCTCCATCCTGTCCTGCCTCGCCATTATTCTATTGTCTATTTTGACCCTGTCCCTTCTCAAAAGTATTTGCTTTGTAATTACCCTCTCCCCTCAATCTGCCCTCACTTCTATCACCCCAACCTTCTCTTATCACTGCCCCCCCTTTTCCTGTGGGATAAAATAGAATTCCATACCCAATTGAGTGTGTATGTTATTCCTTACTTAAGCTAAATACACATACACACACACATACTCCCTCCAACTACCCTAACACTGAGAAAGGTCTCATGGGTTGCAATTATCATCTTTCCATGTAGTAATGTAAACAGTCCAACTTTAATAAATTCCTTATGATTTCTCTTACTTATTTACCTTTTCATTCTTCTCTTGAGTCTGGTATTTGATTCTTTGTTTGTTTGTTTGTGTGTTTGTTTTTTTTGTGAGGGTAATTGGAGTTAAGTGACTTGGCTAGAGTCACACAGCTAACGAGTGTTATGTGTCTGAGGCCAGATGTGAACTCAGGTTCTTCTAACTCCAGGGCCAGTGCTCTATCCACTGTGACACCTAGATGCCCATTGAGTCTGATATTGAAAGTCAAATTTTCTATTAGCTCTGATCTTTTTATCATGGATGCTTGAAATTCCTCTATTTCATTGAATGCCCATTTTTTCCCCTGAAGGATTATACTCAGTTTAGCTGGGTAGGTGATTCTTGGTTTTAATCCTAGCCTCTTTGACCTCGTCAACATCATATTCCAAACCGTGTAATCCCTGAATGCAGGAGCTGCTAAATCTTGTGTTATATTGATTGTGTTTCCACAATTTTTCTGGTTGCATGCAATATTTTCTCCTTGAACTGGGAACTCTGGAACTTGACTATAATATTGTTAGGAGTTTTCCTTTTGGGATCTCTTTTAGGAGATGATTGGTGGATTCTTTCTAATTCTTTTTTTTTTTTTACCACATGGTTCTAGAATATCAGGGCAGTTTTCTTTGATAATTTCTTGAAAGATTATGTGTAGACTCTGTTTTTGATCATGATTTTCAGGTAGTCCAATAACTTTAAAAGTATAGCTCCTGGATCTATTTTCAAAGTCAATAATATTTCCTATGAGATATTTCTCATTTTCTTATATTTTTTTCATTCTTTTGGTTTTGTTTCATAATTTTTTAATTTCTCATAGAGTCATTAGCTTCCATTTGCTCCATTCTAATTTTTAAGGAAGTATTTTCTTCAGTAAGCTTTTGGAATTCCTTTTCCATTTGGCCAATTCTGCTTTTTAAGGCATTCTTCTCCTCCTTGGCTTTTTGGACCTCTTTTGCCATTTGGTTTAGTCCATTTTAAAGTATTATTTTCTTTAGTATTTTTTGTATCTCTTTCAGCAAGCTGTTGATTTGTTTTTCATAATTTTCTTGCATCCCCCTCATTTCTTTTTCCTAGTTTTTCCTCTACATCTCTTACTTGTTTTTCAAAATCTTTTTTGAATTCTTTCAGGGCCTAAGACAAATTGATATTTTTCATGGAGGTTTTAGGTGTAGGAAGTTTGACTTTGCTGTCTTCTTCTGGTTGTATGTTTTTAAAAAGAAATTATTAAAATGTTATGAAGCAATAATAGCAATCATCATCATCATCATCATCATCATCATCATCATCATCATCATCATCAACAACAACAACAACTAAAAGAATACCAAGATTCTACCTCATAGTAATCACATTGCCAAACACTAACAATGGGAAAATGTGTATTTTGGGAAGGAATGTGTGACAATAAGCATATTTATGCACTATGGGTGGAGCTGGGCATTAGCTCCACAATTCTTGAAAATATTTTGTAACTATATTCAAAGTCTGACTAAACTCTTCATACACTTTACCCCAGTGATAGTACTACTACTTCCCAAAAGGTCTTGTGAACCCCAATGAAAGTGATTACGCATGACGTATAAACATTTCTAAATTCTCACCTCTGCATTTTGAGAAAGGTAGCACAGCTCTACAACATATATAACAATACTTCATACTTTTATTTTATTTTATTTTTAATATAAATTTATTTATTTTTAGTTTTCAACATTCCCTTCCACAAGTTTTTGAGTTCCAAATTTTCACCCCATCTCCCCCCTCCCCCCACCCCAAGATGTCATGCATTCTGAATATCCCTTCCCCTACTCTGTCCTCTCTTCTATCTCTCTCCCCTTCTCTTATCCCCTTCCCCTTCTATTTTCCTGTAGGGCAGGATAGACTTCTGTACCCCATTTCCTATATTTATTTCCCAGTAGCATGTGAAAACATTTTTTTAAACATATGTTTTTAAAACTTTAGGTTTCAAATTTTCTCTCTTCCTCCCTCCCCACCCACCCTCATTGAAAAGGCAAGCAACTCAATATAAGTTGTACATGTGCAGTTATGCAAAACAGTCCATAGTAGACATGTTGTGAAAAACTAACTCTATTTCCCTTAATCCTATCCTGCCCTCCCATTTATTCTATTCTTTCTTTTGACCCTATCTCTCCTCAGAAGTATTTACTTCTAATTAACCCCTTTCCCAATCTGCCCTCCTCTCTATCATCCCCCTGCTCTCTTGTCCCCTTTCCCCCCTATTTTCCTGTAGGGTAAGACAGATTTCCATACCCAATTGAATGTGTATGTTATTCCCTCCTTAAGCCAAATCCTATGAGAATAAGATTCCCTCATTCCCTCTCACCTTCCCCTGTTTCCCCTTCCACTGTAAGAGACTTCTGTTTTTTTTTTTGTGAGATAATTTATCCCATTCTACCTCTCCCTTTCTTTTCTCCAAGTATAATCCTCTCTCATCCCTTAATTTTATTCTCCAGATATGACCCCTTAATCTTCAGCTCACCCTGTGCCCTCTATCTATCTATCTACATATACATACATATAATTTTTTTCCTCCAACTACCCTGATACTGACAAAGGTCTCATGAGTTATAAATATCATCTTTCCATGCAGGAATGTAAACAGTTCAATCTTAATAAGTCTCTTATGATTTCTCTTTCCTGTTTACCTCTTCATGTTCCACTTGAGTCCTGTATTTGAAAGTCAAATTTTCTATTCAGCTCTGGTCTTTTCATCAAGAATGCTTGAAAGTCCTCTATTTCACTAAATGACCATTTTTTACCCTGAAGGATTATACTCAGTTTTGCTGGGTAGGTGATTCTTGGTTGTAATCCTATCTCCTTTGCCCTCTGGAATATTATATTCCATGCCCTGCGGTCCTTTAATGTAGAAGCTGCTAAATCTTGTGTTATCCTGATTGTGTTTCCACAGTACTTGAACTGTTTCCTTCTGGCAGCTTGTAATATTTTCTCCTTGACCTGGGAACTCTGGAATTTGGCTATAATATTCCTAGGAGTTTTCCTTTGGGGATCTCTTTCAGGAGGAGATCTTGGATTCTTTCATTTCTATTTTGCCCTCTGGTTCTACTATATCAGGGCAGTTTTCCTTGATAATTTCTTGAAAGATGATGTCTAGGCTCTTTTTTTGATCATGGCTTTCAGATAGTCCAATAATTTTTAAATTCTCTCTCCTGGATCTATTTTCCAGGTCAGTTGTTTTTCCAATGAGATATTTCACATTGTTTTCTAATTTTTCATTCTTTTGGATTTGTTCTACTGTGTTGTGATTTCTCATAAAGTCACTATCTTCCAATTGCTCTATTCTAATTTTTAAGGAAGTATTTTCTTCAGTAAGCTTTTGGACTTCCTTTTATATCTGGCCAATTTTGCTTTTTAGGGCATTTTTCTCCTCATTGGCTTTTTGGACCTCTTTTGCCATTTGGGTTAGGCTATTTTTTAAGGTGTTATTTTCTTCAGTATTTTTTTGGGTCTCCTTTAGCATCACTCTCAGTTTTTCCTCTACTTCTCTAACTTGCTTCTCAAAATCATTTTTGAGCTCTTCCATGGCCTGGGACCAATTCATATTTTTCTTGGAGGCTTTGGATGTAGGGGCTTTGACTTTGTTGTCTTCTTCTGGTTGTATATTTTGGTCTTCTTTTTCACCAAAGTAAGATAATATAGTCTGACTCTTTTTGCACTGCTTGCTCATGATCCCAGCCAATTACTTGAGTTTTAAACTGTTTATTAAGGTACAAATCTACTTCCAATGTGGAGAATGTACTGTCCCAAGCTTCGGGGGTTTGTACAGCTGTTTTCAGAGATACTTGTAGGGACCTGTAAATTTTCAGTTCTTCCAAGGTGGTATGATAAGGGGCAAGGTGTTTACTCCTTTCCTGGCCTGCGACTACAAGTACTCCTTTCTGTCCTGTAACTGTGATGAGGGGCACCACAACCACTACAAGCTCCACCAAACCAGTGCTCCTCCTCCCCCCAGCACCGCTGCCCAGAACTGTGGCCCAGATCCAAACATGGGCAAAGCAAGAGATTCCTGTCTCAGCACTGGCAAAGAGATCCCTGCAATCCCTCTCTGATCAGCCACTGGATTCCCCCTCAGTCTGTGGGCCAGAAGCTCGAGAAGTGCCCCCCCCCACCAGGGCCATGCTCTTGGGGAATGGATCTGAAACCCCACCTTCCTTTCTCAGGCACCGATAGAAACAGACTTTTCCCACTGACCTTCTAATTTGTCTTTAGCATTGGTGGATTGAGGAGTCTGGAAACCTCCACAGCTGCCCGAGATTCAGTTCTCTGAGGCCCGCTCCAGGTTTGCTGCAGCCTGCGCAACCACGCTGCGGCCTGTGCACCCACACTGTGCTGCACTGCGCTTCCAGCCCCGCACGATACACCTTTCTGATCAATCATCCAGGTTGTCTTGGGCTGGAAATTTGTTTCACTCTGTCTTTTTGTGGGTTCTGCTGCTTCAGATTTTGTTTAGAGCCATTTTTTATGAGTATTTGGAAGGGTTTAGAGGAGAGCTTAAGCAAGTCACTGCTTTCACTCTGCCATCTTGGCTCCGCCTCCATACTTTTATTTATAATAATTTTATTGATTTAATTAAAATATATGAACAAAAATTCCTGTTTCTGGTGAGAATTGTCCATGAAATAACTCCAGAAACATTTAGTAATCTTTTGGTCCAAAGTCAAACAGAGATGAAGAGATCTTATTTTTGCACGTTCTAATACCCTCAAATCATGAGAGCACAGGATCCTTTTGGTTCATTGAATTTATCTAATTTACTTCAAGATAGTAAGAAATTATTCCTTGAACTAATCTCTGGAAGACTCCCTGTCTGGCTGACCTCAAGCTTTTTAAAATGCCCCCAAATACCTTCCTACCAGGATGGAAGGTATTTTCAATTGCTTACCACTAGCACTTACATGGGAAATTATCCGGTCATAAAGTGTTAATGGAATCATGTCCTCATCATTAGAAAAGGTACCAAGTTGGTCATCAGTGAGCAGCATATATTGAGCCATTTTTATGATGACATTTCATTTAATACTGGAAAACTTGGACTATGGTCAAAACTTTATCCTCAAGCATATTCATGGAAACTCAACAAAAATAATTACAATATATCAATACCTCAAAAATTTTTTCACAATGTCATCATCATTATCAGAAATCCCATTGTTGTCACTATTGTCTTCATTAAGGATGAATTGAATTGTGATCACAAACATCATATTTCTGCAGATCATTACAGATAAAATATGCTTTAAGTCAGTTATCTAATTTTAGCTTCATAACAAATTTGTTAGGTGAGTGATAAAAAATGTTTTATTCCAATTTCATGGTAAGAATATTGAAGTTCTAAGAGGGGAAACAAACACTCCAATTCATAAAACTAGTAGGTAGCAATTCGGGATCTCAAAATCATATCTTCTGACTCCAAATTAGATTCCAATACAATCTCCTTTTTTCATCCTCTTCCTCCTTGAGCCCCTCCTCTTCTTCCTCTTCCTCCTCTTTTCTTTCTTTTTCTCCTCCTTCCTCCTTCTCCTTTTCCTCCTCCTCCTGCCATTGCTACCATTGGTTTGGTTTTTGGAAATTTATGTTTTTTTTAAGAAGAGGTATTTTATCAACAGGATTTTGTTACTTGGTAGTATGTACCTTTCAAACAGAGAGGGAGGCAGTTAAACAAAACGATTTGATATAGCAAATAAAATTATTAGTATTTCAATGCTCTTGTTCCCAAGTCAATCACTTGTTTCAATTGAGAACTTATGTCCTAAGATAACATAATTTTGAGAAAAAATCATTCACTGAAACTGAACGGCTTTCTTTTTCCCCTATATTATCGTTTTACATGTGATTATAGTTACTATATATATATATATATATATATATATATATATATATATATATATATATATATATATATATATGTATATACATATACATATACATACCCACATGTATATGCATACATATATATGTGTGTATACATACATACATATATAGGTATGTGTGTGTGTGTGCATGTGCACGTGCATGCATATGTAGTTCTGCGTCTTCTGTCTCTGCTTTCTTCTTTTGGTATCAGTTACTCCTTATTTTCTTATGACCCTCTGCATTCCTCATAGTTGTGTATAGAGCAGGTTTACTTTCTTATAGTAAAGATCATTCATGCAAAATCTCCCTTGAAGATCATAGGTGCTCAAAGGGCATTGAATCCTCAGGGAGTTAGTCAGGAAGACTAGGTCACACATGTAGTGATTAGAAAATTGGGAATGACTGATAGGCAAGGGTAGAGGAGGAGGTGACATGACAAGAGTGAACCTGGCACTGGTGTATGAGAATGTTGGCATTTTAACTGAGCTTTGGAACTTCAAGGTAATATTTCATCCATACTTTATTGCTGCAGTTGTGAATTTCAGACAGCTGTGGGAACAAAAAGTGATGAGGTGGACAAACCTCCTTACTCTGGGAGCATCTCCTCTTTCTACCCAATGATTTCCAATTATGTTTACTTGAGATTTATTCACAGATGCCACTTGATAACAAAACACTGCCACCCCCAACGTTGAATAATTTGAAAAGGCAATAAATTGTACCATGAAATAAGGGGGGTGTTTATTTTCCCCCTTTTATATTACTGTGTGTCTGCAATAAATAAGAAGAAAAGCAGGTAACTGATGCAATAGATTTCTCACCAGTGATGCCAATATGCCAAGCAAAAATGGGATTTTTGTACCATTCTAACTTCTTACCATTGTTGATAATAAACCAACTTGAGCTGTCTAGAAATGTAGTGGGTTTTCTGTCATTGGAGAGCTTCTAGGAAATTGGATGATGGCTAGTAATGTATGTTGTAGAAGTGATTCTTATTTAGGATCTGATTGGATTCTCTGGCTTCAGAGATCTTATTCAAATATTAAAATTTAGAGCACTGATGCTTTGGTAAAAAAACCAAACAAACAAACATAAGATTCTCAAATGCAGATAATCTATTGGATCCATCACTGTATCTGCCAAAGTGCCGAACCTCTCATGTATTCTGTTGAAGGAAGAAAATCTAGGTCATGCAAGAAAAAGCTAAGATTGGGGACAAGAAATTGATTCTTTGAGGAAATTCTGGCCTTGTGGTCACTGGGCTTTAATGACATTTTTTCTGTTTCAAGCCCTTTCCATCTTTTTCCATCAATGGGTGTCAAGATTCTCTGAATTTCAGGATTTGAAGGAATTGTATAGCCAAACAGTCTCACTCCTCCACAATGAAGCTGAACTTAGTTTTCTTTGTTATGTTTTTCTTTTTTTTTAAATTGGTGATTGGAACAAAGAATAAAAATGATAATTTTGTCAAGGAAGGGAAATTCAAAGTTAAGTCTTGAGATTCAGAGGCCTTTTTATGTGTGTGGTAGTAAGGACTAGTATCTTTATTGGTGCTGGTCACTGATACCTTTCTAATAGTGAAAATTGTGTTATCCTTGGGGATATGCTCTGTGTTTGCTATACGTAAATAAGACAGAAAAAAATTCAAATTGAAACCAACAGACATACAATAAACTCCCTCATCTTAACCTATTCATCCACCCACTGTATTTCACTGCATAATCATTGCCACTGCATAATCATTGCACCCTTTTTTTTTTCAGCCCAAAATTTATCACCTTTCATCATGTAATTATTGCATGGTATGATTCTGTTCATCAGACTGCTTGAAAGGTAAGCAGCAGCAATGTATTCACCAGTGGCATGTACATACACATTTATCTCTCATGCATTGCAAGCTAGCAGCCTAGAATTCTCAAGTGCATGCACATTGTCAGGATGTTTCTGAAAAACAACTAATGTATTTTATTTAGAGCGCTGCAGTACTAACAGTATTGTCACTGTTGTCAACTCAATGAAGAGCCATACATACAAGAGGAATGGGTGGGCAGGCAAAGTTGTCATGAGGAAGTCACATGATATGGTAAGACTTGCGTCTTCCTGTGCTTCCTAAACTGTACAGTTCATCTGCCAGAGGTACATTAATGTGTGACTCATTTCTTTCTGATTATGGGTAAATATTAAAAAAAAAAAAAACAAAAGTATTCTGCAGGCTTCAAGCAGAAAGTGATTGTGTTCAACGAATAGCATGGAAACAGAGCTGCGGAAAGATATTGTTCAGCTAGTGAAAAGTTGGTACAAGACTGGAAGAAACTAAAAGATAAATAATACCAGAGCAATTTTTAAAACTTCACATAATGTTCACACCCCACTTTTTTGTTAAAAAAAAATTGGCTTAAAATAAGTGACAATTATGTCGTCAAATATGGTATGTACTTAGATTAACATGGGTATTCCAGTTCCTACAAATCTGATTGTTAAATTTTCAGCATGAACATTTATATCTTGAAAAATCAGAGCTTGACTTATGGTTTTGTTGATTGTTTCATGGTGCTCTCATTCTGTTTTTGTACTACTGTAGAGCTAATGAAGTTCTCTTACATTTTAGACAAAGCTTTATTATATATATAATGTATATATATATATATATATATATATATATATATATATATATATATATATATATATATGTATGTATGTATGTATGCATGTGTATAATGTAAAATGAAGGAAAGAAAAGGACACTTTTGGTTCAAGGTCAGTGAAAAACAGAAGGCTATGTGTTTGGCCCTCAGGCTAGAGTTTGCAGACCCCTAGACACTAGACTTGAGAAAATAATATTGAAAATGTTAATAATACAGATTAAAATCAAAAGTATGTGATGCATACATTTTCCCCCTGAAGAACAAGTTAAATATTTACCAGTATTCTCCTCTCAACACATGTATGGCATTCCACTGGCAGTGCTTATTTCAAGAAAAAGATAAGCCAGTGTGCTGTTGGGCAAATTATATGGCTGTCCTTGCTATCATAGCTTAACAATATGGTGAAAAAGATTTTTAAATAAGTCACTTTCACAAGCATGACATCTATCCAACACATACATAGAGCTGTGGTGAAATCTGTGAAGGACAAAGAGAAGAGGTGACTAATTTTTGATTGAGTTTAAGCAAGAACTTTTGAACTAGAAAATGTGGCTTTCTTAATGAGCTAGGATTGCATTATATTTTAAGGTATTTATGTTGATATGAGGACATAATAGAGATGAGGTTATATAGGATACACACACACACATGAATACACACACACACACACACACACACACACACACTTAAACAGTATTGTTTCCACTCTGATCTTAGTGGCAATGTGTCTTGGAAAGAGGAGGACCTGAGATGAAATCCTGCCTCAAACATTTCCTAGCTGTGTGACCATGGGTGAGTCATCTAAACTCTATTTGTATCAGTTTCCTCAAATGTAAAATGGTGATAACAGCAACACCTGTTTCCCAGGGTTTGAAGGGGAATCAGATGAGATAATATTTGTAAAACATTTAGCACGTTTTATTGCTGGAACATATTATTGTTGTTCAGTCATCATTCAGTGGTGTCTGACTGTTTGTGAACACATTTGGGATCTTCTTGGCAAAGTTACAGGAGTGGTTTGCCATCTCATTTTATAGATGAAGAAGTAAGGCAAACAGAGTTAAATGACTTGCCCAGAGTTACATAGGTAGTGAATGACTGAGGCCAGATTTGAACTTCAGACCTCACACTCTACACATTGTGGGTGCTTAATAAATGCTTATTCTGATTCCCTTCCTTCGTTATAGTAGAAGTCTTAGAGGGTCTAATTTTCCTAGGAAGAAAATACAGCAGCATTGTAACATTGTGCTTATCCTAACACCAATTTTACCTCCACTAAAGCCTTGCTATGTTGCCTCATTGTAGAAAAGAGAGTAACCTTATATTCTCAAAGGCTATGCCAGCAGAACGTAAGCTCTTGACAATCCACGAAAGTGGGAAAGACTGGAACTTTATATTTGAAACAAAACTGCCACCTGTCACTGGAGAGTTTCCTTGAATGTTCACCTTCTCCATGCTCTGTCCCATGCATGAAAGTATTTTGGGTTACTTCTTATCATTTATATTTGTTTTTATTTATGTATCATTTTAATGGAATAAATCTGTGAGAAATAGAATCTTTTGCAGTCTTTGGGATATGATATTTGAGGGCAGGGTATATTTCCTTTGTATGTTCCAGTATGTGGATAAGCATGTAGCACAAAGTAGAAATGAAGTACATTTTTGATAATGAATTAATTAATTGAACTAGCCTTGCCAAGTTAGAAAGTGTATATATCATATTTGTAGTAGAATATAAGATTCCTGAGGCAAAGGACTGATTAATTTCTTTTTAACTGAAGTGCCTAGAATAGTGCTTGACTCATAGTTGGTATTTATTAAATGCATTGCAGCAGAATTGAATTGAATCACATTTCTTATACTCTTTATTCTTCATAATGGTATGCATGTTGATTAGCTGAATTGTATAATGAGAGCTCCTCTTTCATGAATCTTCCCTGAGCTTTATTACATTCTGGCAGTTGTGAGATTGCATTGAAAATTTAGGCCAACTGGAGAGAATTTATTTATGTTTATTTACCCTTTGTAATTTTTTCTCAACTATTACTCCAAGAATAACTGTATTATTTGGCTGATTTGCATATAACATCTTCAGGTCTAGTTTTTACTGAAGTAATCATTAAATAGTGCATGATATCCTTTTTATATCTTTCTGAGGACAGGGGAAAATTCAAAGAAGTAGACCTACCTTAAATCACACCAATGCCATTTTTTTTTCCTGAAAAGAATTAGGATACTTGGAAGAGAATAGGGGAAAGTACATATCTGTGGGTCCTACTAAGAGCTAGGAAACATGTGGTCTAGAGGACAATAGGGTAGCCCTGGAATTCAGGACAATAATTTCAGGCACTATGCAAAGCAGTTTACGCCTGAATGGGTCTGTTACTCCATTTATAAACCCTGAGAATAAGACTTGGTGATGCCTCCCAGAAAGATCTCAAGGAAAAATGAAATCATGTTTGTAAACATTCTCTCAGATCTGCTATTTACTGTGTGATTTTTGTTAAGTCTTAAAATCTTTCCATATCTGTTTCCATATCAATAAAATGAAAGTGCTAAGACAGATGATTTCTAGGGGTTCTTCACCTCTAAATCTATTCTTCTAAGATTCTGTTTTAAAGTGTTACCCCATAAAAGATATTGTGTCATTTTTTTTACACTTTTGCTACTGTTGCTTTGGAGCCTCTGGTAGAGTAGAAAGGCTACTTGACTTTGAATCCGTTTATATCACTTTTGTGTGACTATTTGCCGCTTAATCACTCCTGGACTCTGTTTGTTCCTGTGTAAAAGGAGAAGGGGTTGGGTTATATGAGACATTGTGCTTTAGTGGTTACACCACTGGTCTTAAATTCAGGAAGCCTGGGGTTCAAATTGGGCCCCAGACACTATTAACCTAGGCAAGTTAATTAACCTTTTTGCTCTTGTTTCCTCATCCATAAAGTGAGGTGGCTGGACTCAGTGACCTTGAAGCTCCTTTGTATCTCTAAATCTGTGAATCTGTGACCTCTGTGTTGCCTCTCAGTTCTAAATCTACAATCCCATGGTTTCTAAATCAACAAACTATTGATAATATGGGACATTTATTAAAGAGCTCTTCTATTCAATTCATTCACTTACTCAGTAGTAAGCATGTACTATGTGTAATGCAGTAGAAACTCCTCAGAGATCGAGAATGCTTAGGCAATGAGGTGTGTTAAATAAGTTATGATTATAAGCAACAACACTTTGACATGACCCCTTGACCATGGAAGCGTAATGTTATTCTCATTATTTTTCAGGGACCTTTTTTTTGGGGGAAGAGGTTAGGCAATGGAGTTAAATGACTTGCCCAGGGCCACACAGCTAGTAAGTGTTATGTGTCTGAGGCCAGATTTGAATTCAGGTCCTCCTGAATCCAGGGCTGGTAGTATATCCACTGTACCACCTAGCTGCCCCCCAGGGACCTTTTTTTCAAAATATGATCTACACCTCTCTATGTCAGTAAATACTTTATATTGTGAACTTAAAAAAAAAATCCACAATTTCATAGATGGAAGTATTTTGAATTAAGTGGATTGGATCCTTTCATTGAGTAGATAGATTCGCCAGTTACTATGAAAAGGACCATAACCTTTTGGCTATCCTGCTTTGAAACAACCTATTTTGAACTATTCCCTTTTGTGTCTTTCATAAAATCCCAGAATTTCAGAAATGTAAATACCTCCAAAGTCCTGTATTCCATCCTCTACAGTATCAGTGATTACATGTTCTGTTATTCACTCATTTTTCAATCATGTCTGACTCTTTGTGACATTGGGGGTTTTCTGGGCACATATACTATGGTCATTTGCCTTTTTCTTGTCCAGCTTATTTCATGGATGAGGAAACTGAGGCAAAAAGAATTAGGTGAATTACTCAGGGTCACATTTCTAATACGTGTCTGAGGTTGGATTTGAACTTAGGAAGATGTCTTCCTGACTCCAGGCCCAGCACTCTATCTGCTATGCCACCTAGCTGCTCCTAATGATTATAATACTAATGATTACATATTATACGTGGTTCTAAGTGCATACAACTAAATTACAACTAACACATAAATTTGAAATGATCGTTTTGAAGTCTTTTGAGTAAAAAAATAGTTTTTGAAATATATTTTTATAGTTGTTGATAATTATTAAAATTTCTAGTGTAACATTATGGGAGGATGAACAAATGAAACTTAGAATTACAGAGGCCTAGGTTCTAATTCTGCACCTCACAGGTTTTCGTTTATGTGAGCTTCAGAAACAATTTGCCTCAGTCTCAGTTTTGTTGTCTCTAACAAAGATGATGATGATGATGATGATGATGATAATAGTGCTGCCAATTATCTGACAGGGTTGTGGGCTTCAAATATTTAATATTAGGGAATAAGGTCATAGAGGCCAAGAATAGCTATATGACCCATTCAAAGTCATACATGAAGAAAGCGGCAGAATTTGAATATAAACCCAGGTTACATCATTCCAAATGCAGTCTTTCCATTATACTCTTCCAAGAAGTATAGAGTTTAACAGTTGGAAGAAACATCAAAATCCACAAAGTTTAATCCATACAAAAGGGCATTTCTATGATTGCATGTTACAAGTGGTTCTCTGGCCTCTTGTTTAAGACCTCCAAAGAGGACAGTGCGACATCTGCAAGAAAACATTCCAATTCAGATGTCTCTGACATGTAGGAACTTTTTTCTGATTTCAATCCTCAATTGGCCTTTTTCCACATTCTACCCCTTATTCCAGGTTCTACCCTCTGATGCCACACAGACAACTTCTCCATGTGACGGCTTCCCCCTGAGTCTTCTCTCATCTAGGAATACACTCCCAGATTCTCTAACTGATCCTCATAAGAAATGGTCTCAAGGCCTCAAATGATCTCTTCTGGACACACTCAAGCAGAACAATTTACTTTTTAAACTGGTATCGCCAGGGCCGTGCAAAATATTATAGGGAAGGTCCAACAAGGTCTGATATATTAGGACTAGCTCCTCGGTATTCCTGGATGATTGGCCCCTCTTGATGCCACCGAAGTTCATATAAACTTTTCTGGCTTCAGCTGTCACATTGCTGACTCACATATGAATTGTATTCCACTAAAACCCTCATATCTTTTCCCCAGTTGCATCTAACCATGCTCACCATCCCTTTTTACCCAACATCATAATTTATGAGTGAAGTAGAGTTTTATACTCAAGAACAAGATTTTGCATTTATCCCTACTGAAATCTATCTCATTAGATTCCACTCAAAGATTTCTTTTGATCTTATCATATAGTGTGTTACCTAAGTCTCACATATTTCTGTCAAAAGGACATGTGATCAATATACTCTGTGAGGAACAAATGAGGAGGTGGATTATCATGAACAAAAACATTCTGGATGCCTTGAAACTCTGTCTTTCCTGTTTCTCTATATTTCTTTCTCTCTCTGTACCACTTTCTTCATCTCTCTATCTCTGTCTCTGTATATACATACATACATACATATATACACACACATGTATTCATATTTAAGTTAGGTGAAGATCATATATGTGTGGATATATGACATACATATGTATATATACAATTCTGTTTCAGACATTTACTAGCTGTGGAACCTTGGGCAAGGGGTTTATTTCTTTTAATTGGTAAAATGAAGAGATTGGATAAAATGACCCCTAATGACCCTTCCAGTGTTTGACAGACATTCCTCCTCTCCTAAGTCTTTTTTAAGTTCCTTCATTTTTTCTCCTGAATCCAGGCTGGTACATTTAAATAGCTCTATGGCTATGTGCTCATACGTTGAAACTCATTGGATCTCATGATCTTGTTCTGTAAAATGATTTTGGCAGCACTCATACTTTTTGCTTCATAGGAACACAGTAATGAAAATTTAAAATAAATAAATAAAAAACCTTCAAGTAGGGAAGAAATGGGAATTCTCCATATAGCTTTGTTTTGTAGCTTAAGCATATATTTCTATTAATACGATAATATTTAAAGCTTATTAGGCTCATCATTTCCTCCACTGCCTCTTCATATGGCTAATGTATAGCCCTAAACAAAAATGTCTGCCCTCATTTTGTGAGATTTTGTAAGAGATGACTGAAGTCCTCCAAATGTCCAGGTGTTCTGGTTGCCACTTTTCTCCCCTGAAACTTGTATTCAGCCTGTTGTTTCATCCACTGCTTTAGGGGCCTGAATTGGAATGGGGAGGAGGGCCAGAGGAAGGGGTTGTTTTGCTTGTTTTCCTGAAATAAATGATTTCCCTCTCTTCCTGGCATATTGGTTTCTTTTAGGAGGCATTTCTCATCCCCCTACCCCTAACTATTTGTCAAGTGTGATTCTGATCCTAACTTTGCTATTTATTCCCTGCTCTCTTCTCTTCTGTTCATTTTTATTTTAAAGACCTATTCTCTGATTTTGAGCTTGGATTTTGCAGCCATCACCAGAGAACAAGAAGGCTTCTGTCCCTCATTTTGGTGACATAATCTCAATCTTTTCACATTCCACTCTTCTGAGTAATTCTCATTTTTTTCCCTTAGTGCTCATATGCTTTTTTTAATTTTACTTGTTTCTTGGTTAACAATGCACATTCTCATTGAAAATCAGATGCAGAAGGAATCTTAGAGATTTAACCTAATTTTTTTTTTATTTGATAGGAAATAATAATAGATGAAATTGATGTTGTGCCTTAGGTTTTTAAAGCACTTTACACATATTATCCAAATTTACTCTCATAGTTATCGTGTGTGATAAATGCTCTTAATAGACCTCCTGTATAGATAAAGAAACTAAGTCTCCTAAAGATTAAATGACTCAGTGAAACACAGTACATATCAAGAGGGCAATATGAATTAAGGTTTTCCTGACTCTAAGGAGAGTGATCTATCTCCTATACCAGTCTGACCTTTGGGAGGTGAAGGGTTTTGGGTTTTTGTTTGTTTTTTGGTCTATTTTTGTCTGTTTTTTTTTCCAAAGTCAGGCTTACATATTTGTGTTTTGCCTGATTTTTGTTCACAGATAAAAGAGATATTCTTGAATTTGTAAAAGATATTTTTTCTTTGTTGTTGATACTTAAAATTTTATTAAAAATGAAGACTGACCATCAATAAACCATCTTCTGTACCTGTTTTACCTTCTATCAATTGCTCTTATATTTGCATTAACAGAGGAGACACAAGGGGAAAATATGCCCACAGTCTACCAATACTTAAAGACTCTAGAGGACCCGTGATGCCATCAATTTGGATTTTAGGTCCAGTAATAAAGATACAGCTAATCACTTACCCCCATTTAATAGTATCTATTACCTGTCTTCACCTACATTTGCCAAAGCCAGTTGATCTGTTGGGCTTTGATTTACCTAAACATTAAGAGGAAGGCATTGAGGACCATGGACTGTATGTTGGCTATTACTTTCTCTCCTCATCTGGTTTACACATTTTTTTTTCTTCTGTCAAACATTGTTTGGTCATTTCAGTTATATCTAACTCTTCATTACCCTATTTGGGGTTTTCTTGGCAAAAATATTGGAGTAGTTTTCCATTCCCTTCCCTAGCTCATTTTATAAGGAAGGAAACTGAGGCAAACAGGTTTAAGTAACTTGTCCAGAGTCACACAACTAGTAAGAATCTGATTTCAGAGTTGAACAAATGAAGATAAGTCTTCCTGACTCTAAGCCTGACACTCTATCCACTGTGCAACCTAGGTGTGGTGCATTGTTTGATGGCAATTTTATGCTACTTCTACCAATAATTTATTCTGCAATCATTGACTTAACATTTACTAAATTTAGACATTATGCGAAATGCTAGAGAAGCAAAACAAAACAAAATAATTCATCTTAGCCATGAAAGAGGTAACATTTTAATGGGAGGGGCATAATTCACATAAAGAGAAAGTATGGAATAAATGAGAGGTAACTATAGAAGGTCAGGAACTACCAGCTGGTGAGAGAGGGAATAGCTCCTTCAGAAGGTGGGATTAAATTAAGGGTTCTGAGAGACAGAGGAGAGCGGAAAAGCATTCTGGGTATGCAGAACAATCATTGTAAAGTCAAGGAGATAGTAGATACATCATTTGTGACAAATGTTAGCCATTATGGCTAGACCATAAATTGTGTAGAGGGGAGTAATGTATAAGAAAACTGTGTAGATAGAAAAGGGCTACATTATGATGAGTTTTAAATGCTGCTTCTCCTGCATAATTATTCCCTTGTCAACCAACTAGCATTTATTAAGAACTATGAGCTCAAAAGTCTTAAGTAGTGGGAATAAAAATACAAGTAGAAGAAAAACTGTCCCTACCATTAAGGAGCTTACATTTTAGTTTAGTTATTTTTTTTTCCTTTTTGGTGAGGCAATCAGGGTTAAGTGAGTTGCCCAGGGTCACACAGCTAGCAAGTGTCAAGTGCCTGTGACCAGATTTGAACTCATTCCTCCTGACTCCAAAGCCAAAGCTCTATTCACTGCACACCTAGCTCCCCTGGAGCTTATATTTTAATGGAAGAAGATGACATATCAAATGAACCTGAAAAGTGGAATCCAGAGAAGGGTAACTGGGACTGGTGAATGGTAGATGAAGCCCTGAGTGATAACTGGGGAGGAATGAGACAGAATCGACCTTGGTATGCTTCTTAAATGGTTCTGGGAGTAGTCATTTAAAGGCTACCCTCCTTCACAGAAGGTTCTGTGAGGAAAGATCCAAAGAGATGGAGAAGCTTCAGGGACAGGGAATCTTTTCAACCTGTTATTTCCAGAAAGAATTTGAGAGTTCAGGATAGAAGGATTGTGGAGGAAGTATGGAGTACAACCTGGAGAAGAATGATTCTGGAATGTGTATTCACACTCATCCTTACCATGAATGGCTCCATTGTCCTTTGGGTCATGTTCAACTTCACTTCTGGAGGATAGTGATGTATTTTAAAGTTCTCATGCAATAAACAAAGCAAAATATCCCATATATGTCCCATATTTCCCATTCATATATTTACCATCCTTGTGGAGACCCTCATCAGTACTTAACCAGATCATTTCAATGACTGTCAGATTGGTTCCCCTCACATTATTCATTTCCCCAATCCCATACAGCCATCAATGTGATATTCCTAATGTGTAATGTCTCTTTATATTATCTTCCTTCTTACAAATTATTGTGGCTCTCCATTACTTCCAGGACCAAATTTAAGTTCTGTGTTTGGCATTTAAATATATTTCTAACCAGAAACTTTTCTACCTTTCCAGGCTTCATATTCTTTAATGTCCTCTAGCCACTCACCAACTAAACATCCTGGTAGATTTGCTCTTCCTGATATATGACACTCCATCTTCTGTCTTCATGTATTTTCACTGGCTGTCTGGAAGTTTCTCTTTCACTTCAATGTCTCAAGATTCCTGGCTTCTGTTAGACTCAGCCCAAATCCCATGCTTTGCAGGAGGCCTTCCCCAGTAGCCCCAGCTGAATGTTTCCCTCCGAGATTACCTTCCATCCATTCTATACACACTGTACACGTACCTAGTTTCACAAATGTACCTAAATCCTGAGAGGGAGATGTAGTCATTCTCTGACTGGGATAGTGAATCCAGAAACATACTGAAAACACGTCAGAGAAATATTAGGCTGTTCACATTTTTGTGGGAACTCTGGTGAAATTCTGTACCCAGTCCTTTCCTTAATGCATGTGCTAGATTTCAGAACTAAAGAAATTGGTAGTTAGATAATGTCTTATGAACATAGAGGGTCATGGAAGTATTTTCACCAGGAGAGGTTCTAGGTCCCAAAGCTCTGAACCAGAAAGTGTGTGTGTGTGTTGAGAGAGAGAGAGAGAGAGAGAGAGAGAGAGAGAGAGAGACAGACAGACAGACAGACAGACAGAGACAGAGACAGAGAAAGAGAGAGATAGAGAAAGAAAGAGGGAAACAGATAGAAAGAGACAGAGACAGAGAGAAATAGAGTCAGAGAGACAGAGAGAGAAAGATAGAGAGACAGAGAAAGAGGCAGTCAGATGGATGGAGACAGACAGACAGAGACAAAGAGATAGAGAAAGAGAGAGAGACATGGAGAGGAAGAGACAGAATGTGTTGTAGGGGGCATATTAGAGGAAAAGGGAGGGAATGAAGTGTCCTAGTCCTTAGGATCCAGTAGTAGCTAGTATACAGCCACCATGAATAACTTGTTTGGTATCTAATTTCTGGTTGATACAGTCATTTCTAGTCAACTCCAGTTGTCAAATCACTTTGGGGAAAATTCTATCTGTTCCAGAAATGTGGCTAGAAAGAGTACTGGAATACCATGTAATCTCACATGCCTACCAGCCATGTGATGCTTGGCAAATAATTTACCTCTTTCTGGCTCACTTTCATCATTTATAAAGTGGGATGATAGTAGCATCTACATCAGAATGTTGTTGTCAGAATAAGTTCAATTGAAATTATATCTATAAAATGCTTTGCAAAATTTTGAGGGCTATATGCTTATTATCTATTAATATTATTTACTTACAAAATCATTTATTAAATCGAGTAATCATCATCATCCTCATCATCATCTACATGTTGTCTCCCTCATTAGAATGTGAATTCCTTGAGGGCAGGAATTGTTTTTAAATTTCTTTTTATTCCACACATTTAGCACTGTCTGGGACATATTAAGGGCTTTAACAATACTTACCCTTTTGCTCCATATTTCAGCCCCAATACCTTCTTGAATCTGGATTTTGATTCAAAAAAAGGTCGGGTTCAGATCTCTCCTGAGACACTCACCAAGTGTTTGAACATAGAGCAAATGCTTTAATTCTCTTTGTCTCAATTTCTTACTGTAAATAAGGAGATTGTACTGGATGATCCCTAAGGTTCCTTCAGCTCTGAATCTGTTGTTCTATGATCTTCTGATGACTGGGGGTAGCAGATATCCATTCAAATTACCCCACCTGGATTTCTCTGCTGCCCCAATACCAATCAGCCCAACCTATGATTGATAGCATCATTATGAGTCTCCAATGTCATTATCAACTATGGTTGAACGTACTTTCAGTTCAATGTTTAAAGGTAGCGAGATTAAAACTATTTGATGAGTCTTTACAACTTGTAGCAAATCATTATTACTTCCTCCACTCACCATTGTGATGTTATTAATTGTGATGAATTACTTTGATATTCAGTAAGTCTGCAATATTTTATTCCATATGAATTTGCACAATAAATTAGCATGAGAGACTTAACTGTCCAAGAACTAATATTAAATCACTGCAGAACACCTGCAATATCAGAACAGGAACAAAGAATTAATGCTCTGAGAAAGGAACCTGACCAATTCCAATCAACCAATAACAATTCCTTTGTTAAGCATTTAGTATGTGTCAAAATCTGGACTGAGCACTGAGGATACAAAAACCAGGAAGAAACTAATATTTTAAAGACAGAAGTGGCATTTATACAGATTGACACATATAAGACACATTCAAGTAGATACAAAGTAATCTCAAAGAGGAAGAGAGTGAGGGAAGAGGAAAGCCTCCTGCAGAAGGTGGGGTTTGAGCTGACACTTGAAAGAAGGCATGGAGACCAAAACATGCCAGTGAGGAAGGTGAGGATTCCAGTCAGGGCAATCAGACACATAAAAGTAGAGAAATCCCCCCAAAAATATTTCTAAGTAGTCTACAATTATTAAATTGATCTGTTTCCTTTGCTGATGCTTCCAACAGATGACAATGTGAAAGATTAAAATGTAAAAATATTTGTCATGTTCTGACAAAGGCAGAGTGAGTTCAGTGTTGGATTCATATTGATTAAATCACAAAAGTATATTGTTCTGAAACCAGGGCAGCGGCCCTAAGGAACCTCTGTCATTCCTTCCATATGTAGCTTTCCAAATGTGAGGAGGCAGTGATTCCGTTAAGGTAAAGACAAATCCCCATCTTCTTCAGGGGATCTGGCCTCCGAAAGCATTGCTACACATGTTGCCTGAAGCCCCCCGAGGATGTCAGTTTCTTCAGATAAAGTTACCTGCTCTGTTGAATCTCCTCTCAATGACCATAAATAATTTTCATGTTTTCAGTTTTTGTTTGTTTTCTTTTGTTGTTTTGAAGTCTTTTTTTCTCTCATGAAGAGAAATTTATGCACTTGAATTTAATCAAGTACAAGATGCTATAGATGTTCAGAATCAACAAGGGTAAAAACTATTAGCAAAGACTTGCTGAAGTCTCTGGAGAGCTTTTTTGAAAAGCTGTGTTGTTATTGATGATTGATTGTTGTTTGTCTTATCATCACATTATTTTCATAGGTTTAGAAATACAAGGGTTATTCAACCTCCCTTCCCCATTTTTAACTAATTAATTTTTAATTTTCAACATCCACTTTCACAAGATTGTGAGTTCCAAATTTTCTCGCCATCTCTCTCCTTCCCCTACCCCAAGACTGAGTGCATTCTGAATACTCCTTCTGCTCTCTCTTGTATTACCTCCAATCTCTTATCTCTTTCCTTTTCTATTTTCTTATAGGATAGATTTCTATACCCCATTGTTTGTATATCTTATTTCCCAATTGCATGTAAAAACTTTTTTTTATTAATTTATTTTGATTTATCAACAATCACTTCCATAAGCTTTCGAGTTTTACGTTTTCTCACCCTCCAGTTCCACCTCCATTCCCAAGACAGCTATGCCTATAAATTTCTATTAAACATATTTTCACTTTAGTGATGCTGCAAGTAAGAATTAGAACCAATAAAAGGAACCATCAGAAAGAGGAAACAAAAAACAACAGAAAAAAAAAACCAGCAAAGAGTATACCTCAATCTGCATTCAAACTCCATAGTTCTTTCTTTGGATGTGGATAGCATTTTCCATCATGAGGCCTTTGGAGGTGTCTTAGATCTGTGTGTTGCTGAGGAGGGCTAAGTCTGTCAGTATTAGTCATCACACAACTTGGCTGTTACTGTGTACAATGTTCTCCTGGTTCTACTCACTTCACTCAACATCAGACCATACAAGTCTTTCCGGGTTTTTCTGAAGTCAGCCTATTAGTCATTTCTGATAGCACAGTAGTATTCCATTACATTCATATACCACAACTTGTTCAGCCATTCCCCAATTAATGGGAATCCTTTCAATGTCCAATTCTTTGCCACCAAAAAAAAAGAGCTGCTATGAATATTTTTGTACGTGTGGGTCCTTTTCCCATTTGTATGATCTCTTTGGGATATAGCCCTAGAAGTGTTATTGCTGGTTCCAAGGGTATAGACATTTTTATAGTTCTTTGAGCATAGTTCCAAATGGCTGTCCAAAATGGTTGGATCATTTCACAGCTCCGCCAACAATGCACTAGTGTTCCAATTTTCTCACACGCTCTCCAACATTTATCATTGTCCTGTTTTGTCATGTTAGCCAATCTGATACGTATGATGTGTACCTCAGAGTAGTTTTGATTTACATTTCTCTAATCAATACATATTTAGAACATTGTAAAAACAGTTTTTAACATTCACTTTTAAAACTTTGAGTTCCAAATTTTCTCCCTTCCTCCCTACTCCCCGGCCTTCATTAAGAAGGAAAGCAATTTGATACGTGTTATACATGTGCAGTCATGCAAAACTCTTATGTAATAGTCATTTTGGGAAGAATAACTATATTTCCTTCCATCCAATTTTGCCCCACCCCATTTATTCTATTCTCTCCTTTGACCTGTCACTTCTCAAAAATCTTTATTTCTGATTACACCTCGCCCAATCATCCCTCCCTTCTATCATCCTCTCCCCCTTATTGTGTTTTCCTCTATTTTCCTGCAGGGTAAGATAGACTTCCAAACCCAATTGAATGTGTATGTTATTCCTTCCTTAAGCCAAATCCAATGAGAGTAAGATTCACTCATTCCCTCTCACCTCTCCCCTTGTCCCCTCCAGTGTAAAATGCTTTTCTTGCCTCTTCTATGTGAGATAATTTATCCCATATTACCTCTCCCTTTCACTTCTCCCAGTATAATCCTCTCTTACCCCTTAATTTTATTTTTTAGATATCATCTCCTCCTGTTCAACTCAACCTGTGCCCCACCCCCGCCACATATATGTATGTCATCCAACTACCCTGATACTGAGAAAGTTCTCATGAGTTACAAATATCATCTTCCTATGTAGGAATGTAAACAGTTCAACTTTAATAAGTCCCGTATGATTTCTCTTTCCTATTTACCTTTCCATGAGTTTCTTGAGTCTTGTTTGAAATTTAAATTTTCCATTCAGCTCTGGTCTTTTCATCAAGAATCCTTGAAAGTACTTCATTTTATTGAACGTCCATTTTTTCCCCTTGAAGGATTATACTCAGTTTTGCTGGGTAGGTGATTCTTGGTTTTAATCCTAGCCTCCTTGACCTCCTCAATATAATATTCCACATCCTCTGATCCTTGAATCTAGAAGCTGCTAAATGTTGCATTATCCTGATTATGTTTCCATAATAGTTGAATTGTTTCTTTCTGGCTGCTTGTAATGTTTTCTCCTTGACCTGGATACTCTGGAATGTGGCTATAATATTCTTAGGAGTTTTCTTTTGGGATCTCTTTTGGGAGATGAATTGTGGATTCTTCCCATTTCTATTTTACCTTCTGGTTCTAGAATATCAGGGTAGTTTTCTCTGATAATTTATTGAAAGATGATGTCTAGGCTCATTTTGGATCATGGCTTTCAGATACTCCTATAATTTTATAATTATCTCCCCTCAATCTATTTTCCAGCTTAGTTGGTTTTCCAAGGAGATACTTCTCTGTCTTCTATTTTTCATTCTTTTGGTTTTGTTTTATAATTTATTGATTTCTCATAGAATCATTAGCTTCCATTTGCTCCATTCTAATTTTAAGGAATTATTTTCTTTAGTGAGCTTTTGGACCTTTTCCATTTGACCAATTATGATTTTTAAGGCATTCTTCTCATTGGTTTTTTTTTTGGACCTCTTTTGCTATTTGGATTACTCTATTTTTTAAGGTATTATTCTCTTCAGTATTTTGGGGGGTATCCTTTAGCAAGCTATTGACTTGTTTTTCATGGTTTTGTTGCATGACTCTCATTTCTGTTCCCAATTTTACCTCTATTCCTATTACTTGATTTTCAAAATCCCTTTTGAGCTCTCCCATGGCCAGAGACCAATTCTTATTTTTCTTGGAGGCTTCGGATGTAGGAGCTTTGACTTTGTTGTCTTATTCTAGTTATGGGTTTTGATCTTCTTTGTAATCAAAGTGAGTTTCTATGGTCTGAGTTCTTTTCCACTGTTTGTTCATGTTCCCAACTAATTACTTGACTTTTCAACTCTTGGTTAAGATAAGACTCTGCTTCCAGTATGGCTGGTGTACTGTCCCAAGCTTCAGTGGTTTTGTGCAGCTGTTTTCAGAGATGCTTCTAGGGGCCTATAAATTTTCAGTTCTTCCAAGGTGGTATGATCCAAGGAGACATGTTTACTTTTTTCCTGGCCTGTGATCTGGTCTATGAGTGACCACTTTTTTTTTTCCTTTGGAACTCTGAGGGGGATTCCCTCTCTAGTTCTGCCACAACCTTTGCCATTCCACCACTCCTCCTGGCCTCAGGACAACCAGCCAGGATTGCGACCCAGATCCAAGTGTGCACAAAGCAAGCAAATCCCACCTCAGCTTCAACAAACATATCCCTACCATCCCCCTCTGATCAGCTGCACAATCCCCCCACTGTTTGTGGGCTGAAAGCTGCAGAGGCAGTCAGAGCAGCTGCCCCAGGCTTGTGCCAGGGCTGGGACTGGGGCTGTACCCCTTTCACTCAGGTCTGACAGACCTTTCCTAATGACCTGCTAAGTTGCATGTTCCTTCTGTGGGTTCAGAAGTCTGGACACCACCACAGCTGACTGTGATTCAGTCTCCTGAGGCCTGCCTAAATAGCCCATGCTGAACGTTGCTTCTCTCCTAGCCAAGTGCAACAGACCTTTCCTATCAACTGTCCAGGTTGGGTTTGGTTGGACATTTGTTTCACTTTGTCTTTTTGTGGCTTCTGCTGTTCTAGAAATTTTTAGTCATTTTTACAGGTATTTGGAGGGGTTTGGGGGAGAGCTCAAGCAAATCACTGTTTTTACTCTGTCATCTTGGCTGTACTCCCCCATTCCCATTTTTAACTGATTAGAACTGATTATCAGAGAGGAGATTTATCAAGGGTTACATAAATGTTAACTAAAACGGTAGCTCGGTGAATATAAGTACAACCTCAGTTTTGTTGATCTGTCCCCCTCTGCCTAGTATAATGCCTACCACAAAATAGGCACTTAATAACCACTTGTTCATTGATGGATGCATTCACTTTTTTGTTAGTGTTGAGGTATTTCAGTTGTGTCTGATACTTTGTTATCTCACTTGGAGATTTCTTGGCAAAGATAGTAGAGTGGTTTGCCTTTTCCTTCTCCAACTCATTTTACAGATGAAGGAATTGAGGTAAAGTTAGGTGATTTATCCAGCACGTAAGCATTTGAGGAAATATTTGAACTCAGGAAGATGAGTCTTCCTGACTCCAAGTCTGACACTCTATCCAATGTACCCCCTAACTACCAGTAGTGCACTACACTACATTTTATATTTGGTAAATCTCCAAGACAGTAAGCGAACACTTCAGATCCCAGTAGGAGAAGTACACAACTAAGCCAAAGGCAAATAAGTGGGAAGTGATTACTCCAGAATTAAATTAACAACATGATGATTGCTACCTCCACAAATTCAAATTGGATAATTGATAGTAGCCTAGATGCCTATTGTAAAATAAATAGAGATAGACATATAGATAGGTAAAATCCTGTTTTCTACTCTTTCCCCCAGTACAACCTCAGAAAGGAGCCATCCAGTGGGGAATATCTATGGGGGACAGCCTTGTAACTTCATTTGATTAGGGAATTCCTGGAGGAGGAAGCTCCCTCTACCAGAACAGGTCATCTCGATCTCAGTAACTTGCTGTTTTGGAGTGATTTCTGGAAAACAAAAAACTTGAAATTTTTTTATCCAAAATCCCACTCCCAATAGGTGTCAGAGGGAACACTTGAACCTGAGTCTTCCTGACTCTAAGGCCAGCTTTCTCTCCTCTATCGATCAATCAACACTTAATTAGCACTGACTTTATGTCAGGCACTGTGCTAAGTTTTGGAATACAGTAAAAGGCAAAAGACAACCCCCTGCTCTCAAGGAGTTTACAAACTAGTGGAGAAGACAATATGCAAACAAATATATAAAAAGGAAGCTCTATACAAGGTAAAATTCATATATATGTATATGTGTGTGTGTATGTATACACATATAAAGATAAATGTGTGTTTTTGTATGTGTGTAAAACAAGGAAAACAATATAATTAAAAAGGGTTAGGGAAGGCTTCCTGTAGAAGGTGGGGTTTTAGTTGGGACTTAAAGAAGTCAGGGAGGTCAGTAGTCAAAATGGAGGATGTAAAGCATTCCAGGCATGGCTGACAGCCAGAGAAAATAACTGTGGCTAAGGGTTTGAGTGTCTTCTCCATAGATAGCCAGGAACCCAGTGTTGGTGGTTCAAAGAGTATGTATTGAGGAGGAAGAAGTAAAAAGATTGGAAAGGAAGGAAAGGCTTAACTCCTGAAGGACTTTGAATGCTCAGGATTAGAGTGGAGCCTGCTCCATGCTATGAACAGCATGGGTTAGACAGGGCTTTGACCATGTTACCAACACCTTGCCATTGGTAGCACACTGTGCCATGGGGTACAGCTCTCATATCAATATTCCTATCACTTTGGCATGTATCTACTCCAAAGCAGTAGAGACAATAGAATAAACCACTTCATGAAGAAAATGTCCACTATTAGACTATACTATGATACCACTTCTAATCTCTTCTGACTTATACAAAAGTATTTTCCCTCACAGTTGATAGTATTTCAAGTTATAGGTGTAGTGTTTGTTCATGATTCATATTGGATGTGCAACAAGCAATCATCCTTTAACATTTTTGTGAATAACCTTCCCCCTTTACTGGGCTCTGCTTTATATCATTAGCAGAATGCTAACAGCTAGTTTTTAAAAGCAGTTCAAATTAGCAAAATCATTTATCATCCAAACCTCACAATAACCCTCTAAGAGACTGTTCTATAGCTACCCATTTTACAGAAGACAAAGCTGAGGGGCAAGAGTTTAAATGATTCAGCCAGGGTTACATAGTTTGTACCTATTTGAAGGAAGGGGTTTTTATCACATATCACCGATATGTGAATAATTCCCAGGCCTCCTTTCAGGTGAAGAAGCTTTGAAATATTTTTGATGAAAAGCACCTCATATTCTATAGAGAGTCTCTTTGCTAGAATCCCATCAATGCAAAGATATATTAAGGTTTTTTATATGTGTCCATGTTCATGTGTGTGCATGTGCATATGTGTGTGTGTGTGGCTGGGAGGGTAACAATCATCCAGAGCTATTAAATTTCAACACTTTTCTATGTATTCCTCATTTACTTTGCATGCTTCAACCTCTAATTTAGCAATGGAAAAAAAAAAATATATATATATATATATATTTGTTGAGAACCTACTGTGTGAGATGTACTCTACTTGACATTAGGGATATATAAATAGATACAAAAGAGTCCTTATCCATAAAGATTTTATAGCCCACTGGGAGTTACATTGGGTACATGAATCATGTCATTTATGAAGTCTTTAGCATGTGGTCTGTGTTACAATAATTACTGGGGTTAGAAATTTAAAAAAAAATAACCTCTTACCTGAAATAGCTTGCATTCTGGGGGAATGTGGCATAAAGCTATTTATATAAAATATTACATATAACATTACATATATACATATATACATATATATCTATATACATATATACACATATATCTATATGTGCATATATGTATGTATATGTGTGTATGTATATATATACACATATATATACATATATATACATATATACATACATATATATGTATATATGTATATATATATACATATATATATATATATATATATATATATAGTATATTTTATGGTTTTGAGGGTAATCCATGAACTAAAGCCAGAGATTGTTGGACAAAGCTTGAATGTGCAGCTTGAATGATTTTTTTGAGGGCTTTCTTTTCCTGCCAATTTTGGGCCAGCATACTGTGAAGAACATGAGGATGGTTTGGACTAATTTTGAATTCAGGTGAAGGGAGCTGGAAACCCACCTGTGGGCTCTTTGGGCAAGAAGTATATAAGAAACATTCTATGGATTGAGCAGAAGGCTCCAAATAGAGCAGAAAACATTCTTGCAGGCTGTTCTTCCTGAGGTGTCATGGAGGGCCCTGAGACCTTTTTAACTAAGTTAATAATGTCCAGGTCTGAGAAATCCATTGCACCATGAGTGAAACCTCTCCCAAGACAAAATAATTCAAAAGGCTTCATGCAGGTGATGTGGAATACTATTTTATCCCTTAGTACAATTTTTAGAGTACAGTAGTTGCCTAATAAATGTTTGTTGATTTTTTTAAAGAAAACCAGACACTTTACAAACAAGAAATTATGATTAATAGAAGGTAAATAAGGAGCAGGATATCATGCACAAATGAAGGGATCCTATGTATGTGATTTCTGTAACTTGCAAAATTCAAGATTCTGGCATACGCCATTGCCATGGGCTCCATGTAGGCAGGTCTATTTTTACATGTGAACCTGGGAAGATGGGCATAAATTGGATCTTTGCAAATCCAATTGCCATTCACCATTATCTTTAATTATAATACTAGGGACTCTTTATCCTTCTTTCTCATTGATCTGTCATTCACAGTAGTTCTTAACTCTCTATCTTGATAACCTTGCTCCTCTCATTTCTCCCTCTACCCTCTGTTTCACTATCAACTAAGAATTAAATTAAGTCAAGTCAAATCAACAAACACTGTTTGAGATTCTAATGTTTGTAGTAAAGTAGGGGTCCACTGAAACTCATCCTACCTTGTATTCAGGGAATTCAAATGTGGAACATTTTTAATTCAATGAAAATAGCCTCTGGAGAAATGAAATGAACTCAATGATACTATTCTTTCCAGCCAACCCAATTAATCCACTTTTCTTCCCAGGCAGAAAAATTGTCAATTTCCTCCTTTCTGTTTTCCATTATATCCCCCATCCAAAATGAACAAGTATAACTGAATACACAATAAAAAAAGCCTTTCTGTATCACCCTAACCTCCCAGTCCCTCTCCCTGAAATTAGCTTGCATTTCTGTTGCATTCTTTTTGCAGTGATTTTTATGTTTATAACTTGTTTCTCCTGATGGACTATAAACTTATTGAGGGCAGGGATTGTTTCATTGTTGTCTCTGTAATCCCAAGACCTAGCACAGTATCAGAATATAATAAGATTTTAATGCATGATTTTGAATTGGCTTTATGGTTCCAATACATAGTAAACTTTGTAACTCCAATTGTTTATCTATAACTCCACACTGTCTTTCAACAGTTAGTTCTGACAACTACCCTCCCCAATGCTTCCTTTATACTTTGTACTTGTTTACAAACATATTGTTTTCACCCAGTAGAATATAAGCACCCAGAGTAAAGGAGCTTTTATTTGTCCTTGTATCTCTAATGACTAGCACAGTGTCTGTCACATAGTAGGTGCTTTTATTGTTCAATGGAACTGAATACCAATACAAGTTTGATTTTCTAGTAAAGAGACCATTCTGCTCTCCACATGGACACAAGAAAATGCAGCATGGAATAGGTGAAAGAGTGATTGACTCACAATCAGAAGACACTTGTATTTGAACCCTGTCCTTGACTCACACTCACATTGTGCCCATGGGGCATGAGTCTTTACCCCTCTGAGCCAATTTCCTTCTTTTAAATATGTGATAACCTGTCCAGGGTTCTTGCGGAACTTAAGTAAGATAATGCTTATAAAGTGCTTTAAGAATCTTTGAGTAGTGATAAAAATTATCTATTTTCCTTTATTCACTAGGTATTTCATGAAATGTATTTTTATGGACACTGTGGTCTTGGGAAAATATTACATGATCACTTTTCCTGACAATTTTGTGTGATGAATGCACCAACTTTGTGTCTTCCATTAGATTCTAAGATTCCTAAAGAGAGAAGCCATGTTCATTTTGGTTACTCTTGCAACATTCCCCCAGGGTCTACTTTACCAATTCTCTCTTGCACTAGGAAACAGGGTCCCAGAGGGAGATAGTATATCTCTTTCTCAGGATTCCATGGGTGTCCCCAAAGTATTGAATTTCAGTATTATGGTCATGAAGCTCCATCCACAAACATAAGCAAGTCTATGGGAAGAATTGGCTCAAATACAGAGTGCATCTAACATGAGACATTCATTCAGATACTGTCAAAGGGCAAACTCCTAACTACTGGTTACTAGCAAATCTGTTGAAAGTTCATAGACAGCACTCTTTTCTGGTTCAAGGGATCATGTCCCTTGAAGTTACCTCTCCCCTCATGTGACTATCTTTCTGCTTCCTGTGCCTCTGTTTATCATTGGTATGTCTTTGCTTGGGGCTGGATTTCCCACTGCTCCCTTCTCTCTGATAACAATAAAGAAAGATGAGAGAAACTTTCTGCTTCTCAGGAGAGCTGTTCTTCCTTAGGGGATTGCTCTAACTGGAATCCTCACTTGCAGATATGAAACCTTCCATCCCTGGCCTGAACCCTTCAATTCATTGAGATTAACTCAAGATGAGTTGCTAAAACGTTTATATTTAGATTGAATAGGCTTTACTGATACTAATAGCCAATGGCACTGATATCTTTGAGCAAATCTAATAAAGTTATGCCTTATAGAGAGATTACAGAGGCTAAACAATCTTGTTTACTCATATAAAACTCTATCATCAATATGGCCACTTCCCAACTGGAATAAACATTCTAAAAGGGGAGGACACATAAATATCTTCATCTTAAATTGTAGATGACTGTAAATCAGACATGAGAGGATCATATACCAATGACTTTTAGTCAAAAGCAACCCCCATATCCATCCAGGAAAATCTGCACATGAATCAGGTAAATTCTAAAATTTACATGATCAGCAATTATCCAGCTTCTACTTGGACAATGCCATTGAAGAGGGATTCCCCTCCTGTCAAGGTTCCCTGGTTCACCTTTGAACATTTGTCATTATCAGGGAAAAATATTCTTGGAAATGAAGCCTGCATTTACCTCTTTGTAGACTTCAGTGATCATTCCTGGTTTTTCCGACTGAGACCAAATTAAACAAATCTTACTAATGTCTGTATTGCAGCAGATTTTACATGATACATGCATTAGGGATTTTCCAAATGGCATGCTTCATGTGGTTTGAGTGGAAAGGATACCACTGAAGGAAGGGAGAACTGAGGTAATTAGGAGAAAAGGAATGGAAAAGTGTTTCCTCAAGGGGATGATATTTGAATTAGCTTTATAGGATGGATAAGAATCCAAAAAGGAGAGTGTGTTTTCCAGGCATGTAGTACATTGTGAACAAACACATGGAGGTAAGAGAATAAAGTGTGCTGGAGGAAGGCACAGAGAGGAAGGGGGAGAGACAGAGACAGAGAGAGAGACAGAGAGAGAGAGAGAGAGAGAGAGATGATAGAGAGAGAGAGAGAGATGATAGAGAAAGAGAGATAAATAGAGACAGATATAGACATCTTCTTTCAAGAAATTATCAAGGAAAACTGCCCTGATATTTTTGAATCAGAGGGCAAAATATAAAGTGAAAGAATCCATTTGACACCTTCTGAAAGAGATCCCCAAAGGAAAAATATTGTAGCCAAATTCCAGATTCTCCAGGTCAAGGAAAAAATATTTCAGGCAGCCAGAAATAAATAATTCAAGTCTTGTGGAAACACAGTCAGGATATCACAAGATTTAGCAGCTTCTACATTAAGGAACTGGAGGGCATGTAGTAAGATATTATGGAGAGCAAAGGAGATATGATTACAACTAAGAATCTCCTACCCAGCAGAGCTGGGTATAATCCTTCAGGATAAAAAATGATCATTCAGTGAAATAGGGGACTTTCAAGCATTCTTGAGAAAAAGACCAGAGCTGAATAGAAAATTTAACTTTCAAATACAAGATTCCAGTGAAACATGGAAGATGTAAATGGGAAAGAGAAATCATAAGACACTTATTAAGGTTGAACTGTTTACATTCCTTCATGGAAAGATGATATTTGTAACTCATGAGTCTTTTGTCAATATTAGAGTGGTGTGAGGGAAAAATATGTATGTAGATAGATAGATAGATGGCACAAGGTGTGTTGAAGATGAAAGGGTGATATCTGAAAAATAAAATTAAGGGATGAAAGAGGATTGTACTGGGAGAAGGAGAAAGGGAGAAGTAGAATGGGGTAAATTATGTCATATGAAACACACAAGAAAAGGCTTTTACAGTGGAGGGGAAATGGGGGAAGGTGAGAGGGAATGAGTGAATCTTGCATAGGATTTGGCTTAAGGAGGGAATAACATATGCAATGGGTATGGAAATCTATCTTACCCTTCAGGAAAATAAGGGGGAATGGGGATAAGAGAGGAGGGGGTTGATAGAAGGGAGGGCAGATTGGAGGAAAGGATGATCAGAAACAAATACTTCTGAGGAGGGACAGGGTCAAAAGAGAGAACAGAATAAATGAGGGGTGGTAGGATAGGATGAAGGGAAATATACTAAGTTTTTCACAACATTACTAGTATGGAAATGTTTTGCATGACTGCACATCTATAATCTGTACTGAGATGCTTGCCTTTTCAATGAGGTTGGGTAGGGAGGGAGGAAGAGAGAAAATTTGTAACCCAAAGTTTTAAAAATAGTTGTTAAAAAAATAAAAATTAAAGAAAGAGAGGCAGATAGACAGAGAGAGGCAGGGAGACAAAGGGATGTAGAGACTTCTCCATTCTGACTGGAACATAGAAAGTGGAGAGGGAACATAAATTGGATAAGTTTAGAAAAGAATTTGTGTATAAGGAGAGGATAAGCAGAGAATATAGTACTATGTCAGGTTTCTATTTAATAGAAAATTCTGAATTGTCCTGAGAGGCAAATAGTCATATCCCAGTTTAACTTTTTATTGTATTTTTACTTTGTAAAAATTTTATTTTTTTAAAATGTGATTTTGTAGCTGAAATTACTGTTTTAGATGGGAAGGTGGGCTACAAAATAACTAAAATTCTTCAGACTCAAAGCTTTTGTGATTCTCTTTCTCACTATTTTTTTGCATATTTTTAATTGGACTACAACTTTACAATTCTGTGAGTACACACATTCAAGAATGAGTGTTAAGTAATTCACTTTCTGTAAGTTCTGGGGGGGACTACATTCAGCTGAACTCAGAATGTACTTTTTTTTTCCCCATGGGGACATCCCTTTATTTTCTAATTTTAAAAGGTAGGAATACAAAGGATTACACATTGTGAACAATTAGAGACTTCAAGGATCATTTAGTAGAAGCCTCTCATTTTAGAGAGAATAAAACAGAGGCTAAGGAAAGGGAAATGACTAAGTCAGGGACACAAGGTCAGTAAGGCAAAGGTAGCCAGCATTGGACCAGACCTCTCAGGGGCTGGGGAGGGGCTGATCAAGGATTATAGCTAAGTCTTCTCTTGGCCTTGGGATTGGGCATGGCTGAGCACTTAGGAGGGTAGGAGGCAGATGATCTTTGGTTTGGGAGCTGTCCGATCATGTGACTGGGAGTGATGTAAGACCCTGAACCCTGGATCTGTCTGGGCCCCAAGACAGTCAGGAGTTGACCACTGGAGCAGCCAGAACTCTTTTCAGTTTCTGTACTGAGTCCTTCCTCCAAGGGCTGTAAGCATTTCATGCAGTGAACCTGGGCTAGCCCAGGGAGCCTTTGTGGGCCTGGTTCCAGAAAGATATTCCCAACTGCAAGTGAGAGTCTGATTTCTTCTTCTCAGAGCTTTGTATTATCTGGCCATAATCTATATCCTTCTGAGCTGGGAAGTGCTGGCTGGAGATCCTTGGGGAAATCTGGGCCTTTTCCTGCTTGAGTAGATCAAAGGGCATTTTGCCTGGGAGATCCAGGGAGGATAGAAGGCTACACCGCTTCACCAGCTGAGGGTAGATAGGGTCAAGCTCAGGCTGCATCTTATTTTCACAGGTTACAATCAGATCCTTTACCTCCATCTTGACTGCTGGAAGGCTGACAGCTCCTCTGTGGTTGGTGATGGTAGTGGTGGTGGTGTTGGCAGAGGGTGTCGGGCCCCTTCTCCATGTTGAGGTCTGCTCCCCTCAAGGACAGTAGCAAGGGCTGCGAGGATGCTTGTTTGACTATTGAATGGGCTGGATGGCCTCTGCTGTCCTCCCCAGCTCTGGAGGCTTGGAACCCTGAGAATGAATGAATGAATGAATGAATGAAGGGAGGTGATGGCAGTGATTGACCGAACTGCCTGAGAACTTCACAGGGTTCTTCCACAGGGAGAGAGAGAGAGAGAGAGAGAGAGAGAGAGAGAGAGAGAGAGAGAGACAGAGAGACAGAGAGAGAGAGAGAGAGAGAGAGAGAGAGAGAGAGAGAGAGAGAGAGAGAGAGAGGGAGAGAGAGGAAAAGAGGAGGAGAGGGAGAGAGGAGAGAGAGAGAGAGAGAGAGAGAGAGAGAGAGAGAGAGAGAGAGAGAGGGAGAGAGAGAGAGAGAGAGAAGGAGGAGGGAGAGGAAAAGAGGAGGAGAGGGAGAGAGGGGGAGAGAGACACAGAGAGAAAGAGACAGAGAGAAAGATAGGAGGGGGAAGGGGGAAGGGAGGAGAGAAGGAAATGGGGAGAGGGAGAGAGGGAGAGATAGGGAGAGAGCACGCGAGAGAGGGATCTCAGAATGTATTTTTAAATAGCTTATGGTCTCCAAGATATTCATTTCCATTTTAATGATTATGTAAGTGTGTGTCTTCTGTATACCCAAACATGTTTTATGTTCCAAAGTAAGTCTATCCATGAAGATGGTAAATAAAGTGTGTTCTTCAGAAGGAGGAAAATTGTGATTTATAATTTCACACTCTCTTTTGCACTTTAGATGGGATCAGGAATGTTGTTTTGTTAGGATGCTCATTCTTTTTTTTTCTGATTTTATTCCTCTTTAAGCAAGCATTAAAACTGGAGAAAAATATTGGCAATTGACTATCAAGGCATGAAAAACATCCATGTGCAGAGCTAAAGAAAAAAATCCAGTGTTAGCACTTTTCTGAAAACAGGGAAAATGTATATTACTGGACTGATATTTTTTTTAAATGGAGAGTTGAATAAAAGAGCCAAATCACCATGCTACATTTACAGAAAAATTCAAATAGCAATGGTTTTATAAAGAAAGAGAAACCTGCCAAGTGAAGACAGAAAACTGTGAAATGAAGACTGGAGGGATACCTAAATATTTCTTGACAATACACTGAGTCTTGGTAAAGGTAGCAATAGGAGGAAAACTCACCTTGCCACCATGGATTTAAAGATGGAAAGGATATCTCTAGAGATAATTTAGTCCAATCTATTCATTTTCCAGATGAGAAAATTGAGGCATACACACACATACACACACACACACAACACACAGATATAGTTATACACACATATATACATATACATATATGTATAAGTATGTGTCTATGTATATATATATGCATATGCATATATGTATATGCATGTGTGTGTGTGTGTGTATGCATGTATGGGGGACTTGTGCAAGTAAGTGGCTAAGCTGGGATACAAAACCAAGTCTTCTGCCTCAGAATCCATCTCATTCAACGCTGTGATAAGTTACCTCCATTGCCATTACAAATTTTGAATTTTTCTGTGTTACTGCATATGTATGGAAAGAAAATTTGAATTGTTTTCTTTGGATGTGTGTTTCAAAATTGAAGTATTTTCTGCCTCACATTTGTCGTTCACTTATGCTGCTACAATGTTAAGTTTTGTGGTGTATTTATTTCCCATAATCCTCTTTTTCACATGTGTACCATTGCTTTTGTTTCCTCTTTCCTTCAATGTAAATAATGATGATTATAATGATTAGAGTTGGACCTTTTTTTTAAAAAATTTCCCCTCTGAGAACTCTTCTCAGCTTGAAGGAACCTTGGATTCTCAACATTATGGTAGAGGAACAAATCTGAAGGTAGATTCCAACAAATTAGAAAGGTTTTGAGGACAAGCATATCTATGGATTTTCATCTATAGGAGCTGTTTCTGTGTCTGCAGAGTAAAGTGTTATATAGATGCTAGTAATTCTAATTAATGGAGAACTTAATGACTATATATTATATCCAATATTCTAGCCAGAAAGAACACATTTTTACCTTATAGGAATCCTTTTTTGTGAGGATTAAGTAAGACAATAAATGCAAAATAGATAACCATGTTATACGTGTTAGGTAATATTTTACATTTTTCCAGAGGGCTTTTGGATGTAAACTTTGACCATTGTCTCAAATCTACATTGTTCTCATTAAGCATAATATCATAGGTTACTGAATTGGAATGCACTTTTGTGCAGATGTTCTTCAAGCCCTTTATTTTACAGATAGGGAAACCTTGGTTTGGAAGAGCTATGATTAACCCAGGTCTCAATAGTAGTGACAGTGGGGAAATTTGAACTCAAGTCTTTTAACTCCAGATCTAGGGCTCCTTACACAATGTAGCAACAACATTATTCTTTCTGGGAATACATTCCAACTGTGGCTATTCATTCAGCTATCTTCATATACATGATTTTGGTGTTCAGTTGTGTTTGGTTCTTTGTGACAACATTTTGGATTTTCTTGGCCAATACACTGGAGTGATTTGCTATTTCCCTTTCCACCTCATTTTGCAGATCAGGGAATTCATGCAAACAAGGTTAAATGACTTCATCAGGATCACATTGCCCAGGTGACCTGCTCAGATCACAAGTGTCTGAGGCTAAATTTGAACTCAGGAAGATTCATCTTAATGGTTTCCTGCTCAGCACGTTATCCACTGTACCACCTATCTGCTTCTCATATACACGGTATCTGGCTAACTTGTGGGGCAGTGAGATAGTTGTATAAGACCACAAGCACACACTGTATTCATCAACATTTTAAAAAATTCCTCTTGTTTTTAAAGTCTTCTGAAGGATTTCAGCTGAGTAATCATCACTCTTTTTGTTGTTGATCTGTGTGTTTGTGTGTGTTTACTAATAAATCTGCCCTTTAACTCTAGCATCTTGGAAAGCAAGTGTCAACCCAGAACACATATTTTGACTGAAATATTAACCTCTGGAAATAAAGGATTATAACATAAATGCTGATACACCTTTTAAATTTGGCAGCTCTGTGGGGTACAACTTGGAAATCACTTTAAGAGGACATGAGGATAAAGCATAAATCCCAAACCAAAAAATATCTCAGTATTTTAAGTATTCTGTGGAAGATTTGGGAATCAGCAAAATAGTATTTTGCCTTCTTGGGTGGATGACTTCTGGGATTTTCCCATAAGGCTAAAGTAGGATGAATAAAAATGCCTAAGTGCCCTCCAGAGCAAATTGGTGCCCCTTCCTACCTAGTCAAGTGAGGGAAATGTCCCTTCCCTTAATTGTTGGAATGTTTTTAACTTTGTTTCACCAACCAAGTCATAATGAAGAATTTTTTCATTTGTGGCAGTTGACATCATCTTTGTTTGATGCAAATAGCTCAGTACATACCTCTCAGTTCAGTGGGATGAGATGGAATGGATTAGGGGTGTGTTGGTAAATGTTTAGCAACAAGCTCTTAAAAATGTATTCAAAGGAACTTGCAATTCAATTTGCATTAGTAACATTTCCTCCATTGCTTTCTTAAGTCTAGAAATCAACAAATCAATACATTGAGCCTTGAGTTATAACATTTGCTAATTTCCTCATTGTAATAGCTCATATTGAATATTAAACAATAGGCTCTCTGGAGCTGGTGCAAATTGGCTCCAGTCATCACTAGATGAGATGGGGAAAGGAAGGCGCTGGGAAAGCCATCATGTTAATCTTCTATCTGGTACCTTGCAATTGGAACAAGCCTTACAAAATAGGTGACAAGTCCTTTTGTTTCTAGACATGGGAATGCTAAGCTTATCCCTTTAAATCAGATGTCCAGTATGATGGAATGACAGAATTAGAGAGCTCTGCAGCCATTTACTCCAATCCATATGTGAAGTTTTCCCCATTACAACATACCAGAGACATGACTGAGAAGCCTCTGTTTGAAGATCTCCTGTTTGCAATGCCTTATTAGAGTTCTGCTCCTAAGGTTCAGGAATTTGTTGACATATAGGTGAAACAGTGGCTAAAACATGAAAGTTGGAGTCAGAAATACCTGAGTTTAAATCCAAGCCCAGGTCATTCTGACTGTGGAACCTTGAATAAGTCCTTTAATCTCTTTGTGCTTCAGTTACTTCATCTGTAAAATGGGAGTGATAATAGCATCTGCCACATTGCATTATTTCACAACAGCTCCAGATGTATTACTATATATAAAATATTTTGCAAATTTTAAAGCATTATATAAATACTATCTATTATTGTTGTTGCTATTTTTGCCTTCATTGTAACTATTATTATTTGTCTATTGGTTTTCTTTAGGCAGATATCTGAATATCCTTGTAACCTTGATTTTTTTTAATCTCTTCATGAAACTTGATCAAATGTCAACATCGGTGATAAGCTTAGTCACAGGTCCTTTCATATTATAGCTGTCCTTGATTCATCCTTTCTAGTACAAATCTTGTAACTCTATCATATTTCCTGAAACTGGTGCAAGCCCCAAGATTGTAATGATTTTTGAATCCTTTTCTGTATTTCCTTCTTGGCCAGAAGGATGGTTTTTACTGTCCTTGTTGGTAGACACATCTTGTTTTGATATGGTAGTTTAGCAATGCCTGAGAGGCCCTCCGTGTGTTTGAGGAAACAACATGATGTCAACAAGAAATTCAGCCGACACATGTTCCCTACACTGTAGGGTAGAAATGTAGCCTTTAGGGAGGATATCATCTCAGTGAGGAGACAGCTTATCATACATTTTCAAATGGTAGAAAAATAAATTCAATATAATCAAAGGCACCCAAATGCATCATGTATAGATTGTATGCAGTCTGACTGATCAAAAGGGAGGATTTATGATAAAGGAAAGAGGCAAATATACCTTCTGGACCAATAACAACAACAATGATGATGATGACAATGGTAATAATAATAATAATCATCATCATCATCATCATCATCATCATCATCATCAAGAGAATACATTTCCCTACTTCATTTTCATTCACCTTTAAAGAGAAATGAAGCAATGGTTGTTTTTAACATGTCTGAACAGTGTCATCCTAATCACTGATTATTAAAACTACAATATGTATGGATGCTTTTAAATGTTTTGCTTTATAAATTTTTATTTCATTTGATCCTCAGAACAACCCTGCGGTAGGTATTACAGTTTTTTTTTCATTTTACCGATAAGAAATCTGAGGCAGATTTAAGTTAAATGACTTGTCCAGGGCCACACTGGCAGTACGGATCTAAGCATAGATATAAATCCAATTCTTCTGGACTCCAGGTCCAGTGCCTAGCCACTGTACCATCTAACTATCTAGGAAGACCTGGGCTCAATTTTATCACCTGGCTTCTACTGGCTATGAGATCTTTGATAAATCCTTTAAATTCTAATTGATATAGGCAACTCTCTGAATTTGAAATCAGAAGGTCTTATTTTAATCTGTACAGGTCTAGGAAATTTCCATACTCAGTATTCCTTATACCTACTAAATAGGTTTATTTCAAAATGAGCAAAAACAATCAGGGAAAGCTTCAGTGAAAATAACTTTTAAGAATTTTTTTAATAGAGCAGAGAGTTGAAATAGTGAGTGAGTAAAAAGGAAAAAAAAAGAAGTTTCTTGTGAAGAAGATACCATGGGCCTATAAATATTGACAATAGTTGCTATTGTGACTTCAGGGTATTAAGAGGTGGTAATCTTAAATACAATGGATGACCTATGATGGGTATGCTAGTGATAGAAGCCTAGATTAGGTAGAATAGGGACAGGAAGGAGTGAGACTATATGCTGTGCTGAAAATTGAAGACTTGAAATTTCTGAGGTTCTCCTGCAGGAATGATTGTCCCATAATTGGGAACATATGGATATACATGCAGCAAATCCTCAATATTCATGCTTCATTTTCATGACTTCAAACATTTGCATGATTTTATTGACAACCTTATTTTCATTTTCACATCGGCAACCACAAAAATTCACAGCTATAGTCCCACACTCTGAGACTCAATGATCTCAAATGTCTCTTGCTGATGATTTCAATCTGTTGTGTCCTTTGCAATCTCCAATGCCTTTCACAAACCATGAAGGACAAAGTGTAAAGGCAATGTCAAGATTTCACCATTCATGAAGTCTTCCAACAGCAGTGACTAAAATTTCTTGGTTTTCAGAGAAAAGCCCATGTAGAGAGGTTTACAGTAATTTGTGCACAGTACAATGCCCTGACACCTCTATCTGACACAGTGGAAGGTATGGTTCTGATTTTAAAAAAATTAGTATTAAGATTTTTATTTGCTTTACAACATTATTGTACTGTAGATTTCACGTCCTATGAAAATTGAATGTTGTCTGAAATGCATGTTTTTTTTTTCCTTTTTAATCAAATGTTAGTACAAAACGTCATGGAATTCTAGAGAATTACTAATGAGGAAAATGTTTTGCATGTTACCAGTTTTATTTTGTGTACTACATTTTATGGGTTATTTAAATTTTCTGTTTCTGGAAAAATACATATTCTCAGAATTAATGGTTTGTTGTAAAGAATTACATGCAGAAAAGTATATTTTCAACAATCTCTAGCAAAAGATTAGAGTTTTTCATGGTCACAGGAACCTACCCTTATTTCCCATAAGTTCAACATATGTTAATTCATGCTTTTGACTTTCCCACCATCTTCAAAGAATGTTACCCTTGAGAAAATTCTTTGGCAGTTGACCAAAATTCCTGTTAATCTATTCAAGGGTCCCTCTTACTTCAATAAGATTCTTGTAGAGTTGCCTATAAAGCTCTAAGGAATTGTGCATCAGCAGGATATTTCAGTCTCCTTGTAAACATCTTGGTAGTATGATGACACTGTAATGACATCCTCAAAATATTCATTAATCCATTTCCCTTTTGAAGTGAACTAAAGTACATAGTGACCATACTTTGGGTCACCTAATACAGTAATGACTGAATACAATTGTTTCACAGAGACAAACTATAATCATTGTCAAAGTCAATATAGGAATTTAGAAAGAGTATTAACCAGTTCTATACTAAGAAAGACCTGGGTTTAACTCATGCTTCTGACTCTTACTAACTCTGACTCTGGTATAGACACTTAATATTTCTAAGCCTCAATTTCCTTTTTTTGTTGTTTTTTTCAGGCAGTTGTGATTAAGTGACTTGTGCAGGGCAACACAGCTAGTAAGTGTCGAGTGTCTGAGGCCAAATTTGAACTCAGGTCCTCCTGACTCCAAGGCCAGTGCTCCATCCACTGCGCCACCTAACTGCCTGCCTAAGCCTCGATTTCCTAATCCATATAGAGGTACATATAAAGTCTATACGGCTTCTTTCAGTGAAATTACGTGAGGCTCAAAGGAGATTATATAGTTGACTCATGCTGTTCACTTCAAAGGGGTATGTAAATGGAAAACCGTTAGTATTATTCTCACCACCCTCAACATCGTCACTGGAAAACAAGCAAGATTGTCTATGAATGAAATTTTATAGGAGCAAGAAAGAGAGGCAGTCATAGTTAGATGGTTTTTCTCCTTGTTCATTGATCAAACCAAAACCTTGTCTTCTCAGAGGGGCAGATAAGAGGAGAGAGATATCTGCAGAGAAAGTCAAACATGGCTCACCTCTTCCCTCCTCCCTTGAGGAGACAAAGCTGCTTGCTAATCACCTCTTAATTATAATTCTCTGACATCTGGTACATGCTTGACACTGTGGCCCAGGTCAATCTAATTTAATAAAAGTTTAATATACATATTTATTTTAGTATATTAATTAATTATGTGACAGTATATATCCTCCAAATCTCCATGGGGATACATGATTTTCCTTCTGACTATGATACACCTCCACTCATTTAAATCTAGTCACTTCTTATTACTTTTGGAAAAATATCAACTCATCATTTTGCCATTTAGGGCCCTTGCCAACCTGGCCTCTATCAATCTATCCAGCCTCATTGTACATCAGGTGTCTTTCCATACTCTACAATCCAGCCAAACTAGACTTCTCTCAGTTCTTCACACATAGCCCTCCATCTTCTTTCACCATTCCTTTGTGCTGTCCTTCTCCCATAACTGGAATGTATTTCTACCTCAGATTTGAGTCATAAAATCCTTTTGCTACAAAACATATCTCAAACATCACCCTCTATATGAATTTCTCTCCCGTATACTCAAATGCTAGTGTCCTTACTCTGAAAAAACCTCATATTTAAGGAGCAGCTATGTGATGCAGTGGGAAGGGGCAGGAAGGTGGCATAGTGGATAGACCATTGGCCCTGGATTTAGGAGGACCTGAGTTCAAATCCATCCTCAGACATATAACACTTGCTAGCTATGTGACCCTGGGCAAGTCACTTAACCCCATTGCCTAGCCAAAAAAACCCCCCAAAAAACCACACACACACACACACACACACACAAAACCAACCAAAAAACCTCATCTTTAGCTATATTGTATTTATGCTTATTTTTAATGCTTATTTTTGTATACTTATGAAGATAATTGTTTCTCATATTAGAATAGAAGTCACTAGAGAAAAGGGATTATTACATTGTTTCATTTCCTTTGTCTAACACACTGCTTGGAACTTAGTAAGTACTTAATATTTTTGACTGATCATTATTATTCACTCATTATTCACTCATTTTCGTAGATGTTTTATTCTATGAACATTCAAGATCAATAACTGAACGTTAGAGTTGAAATGGATACCTGAGATCAATGCCCCAACTTGCAGTTCAGTAAGAATACACTGTAAAACATAATGAGAAGTCATAATCAAGTTTTTATTTGAAGACCTTTACCAATGATAAGCCTATTACCTATCAAAAGAGCCAATTCCATTTTAAATAAGTCTTATCATTAGGCATTTTTTTTTTACATTAACTAAAAATGTTCTCTGTTCTGTCCCAGAAGGATATACATATCTCTGCATAGGTGTAGTATGCTTTGAGTATGGGATGTTGTATATGTACATGCCATCAGAAGAAATCTTCTTTTAGAAATTATTTTAAATTCAGTTTCGTTTAATTTTTCTAGTTGTTTCAAGGACTGGTTCAATGAGGGTAGGAATGAGGAAAAATATATCGAATAAAGATTGCGGTATAAAGCATACACATCATTGATAAATTATCTTAAAAAAAAGAAGTTTGTTACATAGTTATGAAAAGCAGGTCCCATACCTTTCAGGCAGGAGGAGAGGGAGAAAAAAATATTCAGACTTGCAGAAAATGCTTAAATCTCTCCTTAGAGTTTTGCATATCCTGTGTTTTTGCTCTTTAAGGGGCAGTGCATTTCTCCAATCATTACCAATTCAGAGCATCTCCTTTCCATTACTAATTTACCACCTTTACTGATGATACCTGGAAAGAACCAGAGTTTACTTGAAAGATATTGCCATAGGCAACAAAATTTAAAGAAAAGTTGTAAAAAGCAGTGCTCTTTGAATATGCTTTTTGCAAACCATCCCTCAGTAAGCTTTAAACAAAATGAAATTTTTTCCCCTTCTTGCATCTCACTGATAGTAACCAAGGTGTCTAGCATCAACCCTTAGATGATTGGCATGGCTTTTGAAATGTTGACTTAATTATTAAGGCTTTCTTAGAAAGTCATTGTGTTTCCTGTTCAATATGAGACATTGAATGACTTGATGAATTCTGAAGTGTGGTTATTAAAAAATACGTAATGAGACCAAATGGGTTTTCTCTGGTTACCTATATCTGCCATTTTAATAGAAAAGAAGGAGGAAATTCTATACATACATTATGATTTACACATCAGTAAGGGATTCATGTTTTTTATAAAGTATAATAAAAATGCCTATATGCTGTATTTTGAATCTTTAGTTCCAGAGGTAATATTTATTAATGTAAAGCAAGACTCATTAAACAAAACAAAAAAAAAGAGGACAAGTAGTAAGTTCTTAGGACAAATTAAATAGTTTGAATTTCTCAAAGGCTTGCATTAGGAAGAGATTTGTGGTTATAAGATTAAAAAAATCAAAATCATTAATAAATATGAACAAAAGGAAGTCATATGCTTGCAATAATACTTTATGGTCATGTATTATTTTAAGGGAAAAAAGCTTGAATTTTAGGGAGACAGTATAGTAAAGTTTATGAAGCAATTCCACCATTTTGGGAAAACCTGAGTCTCAGATATTTCTTATCTCTGTGATGCTTGGTGATATAGGAGCCTCGATTTCTTCTGCTAAGAATTGGAAATGAAGACATAAGGAGGAGGATGTTTTTGCTGTAAGTAGCACTTACATCATAGGCATGTGAGCATACAAAAAGAGCACATATATGAAGGGCTCTGGTTATATTAGATATTTTTATAGAGTCAAAATTCACATTCATATCTCTATTTATCTATCTAGATAACTATATATAGATATACACATATGTAATATATAGATCCACATGTAATATATGTATATGTATATGTATATATCTGTATCTATATAGAGATAGGTAGATAGATTTTAAATATTCTCATATATAAGGAAAGTACTGAAATTTTTCCCCCATTTTACAAACAATAAAACTGTTATCCTGAGAGGTGATACATTTCATAATGTCCTTCATGTAAGAGTTAGATGAATGAAGTGAAAACAGAACTTTCCATGACACTCATGCCCTCCATTTTCTTCTGGCTTTCCTGTGGGCTCTCTACTTAATGACTTCGCTTTTGAGACCATGGAATTAGACCATTAGTCAAACATTGTCCTTAGAATGGGGCATTGGCAACTCAGGACTGCAGCCTCAGTTTTGTCTGTCTACAACAGATTGCATTGTTCCATCATCTCCCTTTCCCTATAAAACATGACTCTCTAAATACAATGTAAGATTGCTTTCCTCCTTTTTTCCCTTCCTTCCTTTCTGGAACTGTATTTAAAGTGGAGGGATAAATTCTAGACTTAGAGGCAGTGGACATATCATGATAATGACTCTGAAATTTATTGTGACTTCTGATTTCAAAAATAATTCTGTGAACCTCAATTTCCTTGCCTGCAATATGGGAATAAAAATTACCTTTGTTATCTAGTTCAGAGTGGTTTACAGGAGAGTGCTTCATAAATTGAAAATAACTATGCTATATAAGTGTGATGCATCCTGTCTTCTCAAAAATAAGGTTTAAATTCTAAACATTTAGCTTGTCTAGTGAAAACATGGGAAAGAAATCTTTAGTAGAAAGACAAAATCATGGACAAGCATCATAGTTTTATGGCAACCTGTTCAGTGAGGCTACTCTCTCAAGTTAAGGTATAAAGGAAAAATGATTTAAGCTTAGGTGAACTTGAGGAGTAATGCCATCTTCCTCAGTAGAGCTAAGGAGAATGTGCTGTTAAGAACATGAACCTTTGGATTCTATTTCTGGATTTTCCCCTAGTTTTCTTTGTTTCTATATGCCTGTCATGTCGCTCCTGTCTCTGGAGAGAACCGACCAGAATTGGCCTAATATGTTAGAAACCCATTACAATGCAGCTCATTAATTCACATATTCAGACATACCCTGGGTCAAATCACATCCCCCCAAAGATAACTATTCAATATAAAAGGCTTGTGCAATGTATCCTAGACAACAGAAATGAGTTCTCTTCCTAAAAAAATGGAGTGTTTTAAATGCCACTTCATTTCAATGTGCTAATTTAGATACACCAATGACTCTTTGATCTTCTTGATGTGGGAATTTTGTGCACTTAGATGTTATACAAATATTCATTTTACATCACAAACATCCATGCACTGTTATAAATGAGTCACATGGAAGGAGATGTACATAGAAGGGGAGAAATATTTGTTAAGGACCTGCTATGTGCCAAATACTGTGTTGAGGATATTACAAATTTAACCACATTTGGGAAAGCACCCAATGAGCTTGGACTTTCTTAAGTTTCTTTCTTAATTTTACATATTGAGTAAAGGCCACATGATAATCAACTTCTAGTGTTAGTCAGGTGGCACAGTGATTAGAGAGTTGGACTTAAAGTTAGGAAGACCTGAATTCAAATAATCCCTTAGACATTTACAAAATGAGTGATCCTGTGCAAATCACTTAAACTAACTCCACATCAGCTTCCTCATCTTTAAAATAGGGATCATAATAAAACTTTTTGAAAACCAAATGAAATAATACATTTCAGACAATTTGTAAAACTCAACATTCTTTAGAAATGCTAGGTATTGCCAATATCATCATGCTGCTCCTCCTCCTCCTTCTTTTTCTTCTTCTTCTTCTTCCTCTTCTTCTTCTACTTCTTCTTTTTCTTCTTCTTCTTCTTCTTCCTATTCTTCTTCCTCTTCTTCTTCCTCCTTCTTCTTCCTCTTCTTCTTCCTCTTCTTCTTCTTCCTCTTCTTCTTCCTCTTCTTCTTCTTCTTCTTCTCCTTCTTCCTCTTCTTCTTCTTCTCCTTCTTCTTCTTCTTCTTCTTCTTCTTCTTCTTCTTCTTCTTCTTCTTCTTCTTCTTCTTCTTCTTCCTATTCTTCTTCCTTTTCTTTCTCCTCCTTCTCCTGCTCTTCCAAAAGTTATACATCATGCTCAATACATGACAAGCCCGATGTCTTTCTTCAATCAGATCTTGCTTTGATGGCATCTAAGCAATTCCTTGTTTCCCATTAAGTGTAGATTTGGGTTTTTTTGACTTTCTTTCTGTCCACAACGCTTGTCACAGTTTTTCACACATAGTAAGTACTAAATATAAAATTAGTTTATTTTAGTAAAATCTCATCATAGGCATAATAGTAATGGTTTGAATTACATGGAACTTTATTGTTGCAGAACACTTAAAATCCACTGTCTTAGCTGATTATCAAAACAACCATATAATTTAGGTATTAGTATTCTTATCAAATTTCCAGAGGAAGCAGTTGAGGTTTTGAGAACTTATATGACTTGTGAAAAGGTATAGTAAATTGCTTCTAATCTCATTTGATCCTCCACAGAAAACCTGTGAGATTAATGAAAATATTATTATTCACATTTTATAGGGAAGAAAATAGGTTCAAGGACACATGCAATACCCAAGCTCACAGAACTATGAAGTATTAAACCTTGACTAGTTATTTTAGCTCAATGTCTCAAAGCTTTCCCTCACAATTGTACTGTCTCTTTTTACATATAGATGCCATATTCATCATAATTTGATTTTTGAAATCCAATTAATGTAAAAAAATAAAGAAATCCAATCAATGTTATATTTTTGATATTTTCCAGTTGACAATTGCCTTTTTAAGTTATATTTTCATGACTACCACAGAAAAAAAAACAATTTTTTACAGTTTGTTGGATATAGTAATTAATCAAATTGTCACCTTAAGTTATTTCTAATATGGAGTTTCCATTCAGTAACTAATGAGGGAGAAAACAGAAGAGAAAAGTGGAAGCTCAAGAAGGAAACTAGTGATGAGTAGCACAATCTTCATTCACCAGTCATCAAGTTCTTGTTTGCATGTTTTTCCTCTTAAATTAATTCTTGACTTCATAAGGTATGGGGGAGGATGAAAAAGTAAACAAATAAGCAATGAAAGGAACTAATAATTGGCCAATTAGAATAGTGGAGAGGGAAGGTGTTCAAAATAAGCCAACAATTAATGAAGTCTAACAAATGAATTAAAATGTCTAGTTTTTTTTTTTTAAATGAAATCAATATAGCAAAAGAAGAAAAAAAATTCCTTTTGATTTTTTTATTGTTCCAACTTAATAACTTAAAGAATTCAAGGAAAACAGAGGCAGTCTTGTGTAGTGGATATAATAACAATAGAAGAGCACCATTTATGTTGAACATATAATGGCAGAATTATGCTACATACTTTAAAATTATTATTGTATTTGATCATCACAACAATTCTAAGAGGTTTTCTTGTTTTTCCTTTATTTCAGTCACACCTGACTCCTTGTGATTCTATTAGGGGTTTTCTTGGCAAAAATAATGAACTAGCTTGCCATTTCCTTCTCCAACTTGTTTTAAAGATGAGGAAACTGAGGCAACAAGGATGAAGTGACTTGTCCAGAGTCATGTAACTAGTAAATATCTGAGGCCAGATTTGAGCTCTGGTCTTATTGACTCGGGGCTTGATGCTCTTTCCATGGCACTACCTACCTGCTCCCTTAGGTAGAGCTGATACTCCTGAATCTTACTATTGTCAGATTACAGGAACTCTGTAAGATAGATCTATCTCTTTTCAACTGCATGGATTGTGAAATAAAGCATTTTCTGAAGTTCCTCTGCTAGTGATTGTTAGAGATGTCAAATCCTATGGCTTCTTCTTTATCTTAACTTTCATTTCTCTACATTGTACACATAAGTGAAACCCACATCACGATAATTCATACATCACAAACATTTGAGTATGGGTAATACCTCAAGGTTTTCTAAGCATGTTGTATCCATTATTTCATTTGCACCATCCTGATAAGGTGAGTGCTGTTGCGATGATCATCATCCCAGTTTAATGGATGAGAAAACTGAGGCTCAGTATGGTTAATTGATTTGCCCAGAATCACACAACTTTTAAATATTGGAAATAATTTTGAAACTGAATCTTCCTGAATCCAAGTCAGTCATTACAGATTATTCAGCCTAAATCCTCAACTTTACATATGAGAAAACACAGCCCTGGAAAGGTCAAGTGACATATAGCTTCCCCCACCACTCAAGAAGTCCATTTAAAAGTGGAGAAAGAATAAGAAGTTCTCCATTTGTCCATTTCTCCCTTCACCTCATCTTTGGCAGATGTTTTCATTTAATTTTTTTTCTCAGTGGAAGTTGAAGCTTTTATGATGCTGCTTCATTTTGTTAAAGAGATACTTGTGTCTTCCTTTATATGGTAAGGCTTCTGTGGCCTCCTGACCAGTGGATATCCTGAGATTAAGGGTTCCTATACCACATGCTCCAAATGTATGAATATTTAAGCAGGGCTCAGAGTAAGTATCACTCATCCCAATGGTGATCTACTCTGTTCTGATTACCACATCTAGAATATAATTTTCAATCATGAGTATAACGTTTTAAGAAGGGACTTGACAAACTCACAGTCCCTTAAAGCAGAGCAAGTACATATGGAAAGCCTTTTTAAGACTCTTTTAAAATATAATCAGTTCTAGACAAGGCTGTGACTGAAAAGGTCCCTTCAGTTGTGATTCACTTAGTATGTTTGGTGCTTTGGTAGTGTTGTATCATATATTAAATTCCTCATACAAAAAAAAAGTTGTACTGTAATTGGTACTTGTTTTTTAAGCTGCAGCTTCCTCAGTATAAAGTAGTTGTCAGCATATGTTTTTTACAACAATCAGATTTCAAGAAAAAAAAAAAACCTGTGCAAGTCTGAATAAATTATTCTTAGGTGTGATCTGCTAAGACTTGTGGTAGCCAAGCTCCAAATACTATCTCCACAGAAGAATTCAGGGGAGTACTCTTGTTAGCAATGGGAGAGTTGCCTTTAAAACTTAGTATCTTTAAGTGCAGTGATATTATTTTATTCACAGAATATAATAGAGCATTAGAGGATGTCTTTTTCATTTATGTTAAATGGCTAGCCATTTTTTTCTTCCAAAAATTGTTGCTTGTACATTCTAGCATTTGATGCAAAAATCTGCTCCCTATGCCCATGGCAAAGACTGCAACTTGGATGATTTTCATATTCATTTAGGTAATAGGACTTAGGATTTTGTGTGAAAATAATTGGATTAAGAAACTTGGAATCCAAATATACTACTCCTCAGCACACCTACTTAATTAGCATATATATGGAATGATAATTATGTCTAGGGTTGACGATTCTATTTCTCTTATGAAAAGATGGAGAGGAATGGGGCAAGGATGGACAGGATATGTTCAAGGCCATTTACTTCTGGGGATTCTATTTTTTCCATTGTAAATATACAAACACGATGTCAATTTTAAAAGTGAGATTGATCTTCAGGTTCATTTAACTGAGGTGTTAATTCTGTCAGTGATTTGAATATAATATCACTAAAGTATCTAAATGCAATTTTCCCATATAATAAATGTTATTTTATTAATTTTAATGTATGATACAATTATCTAATTATGAACATTTAAAGAAAGGTTAAACAGTATAAGTATATTAATAAAAATAATATTCCAAAATAATTTTGACATCTCCTAGGGGACTAGGAAAAATGGTATACCTTCAAATACTTGGAAGACAATCTTAAAGATTAGGGATTAATGTTGATCTGTTTGACCCCAAAAGACCGAACAAGGAGTAATAGGAAGAAATTTGAAAGAGTCAGAGCTAGACTCCATGTATGGAAAGACCAGGCAATTATTTTTGTTCTTGTAGACAATTATAGTTATTCCAAATAGGAATGGGTGGAAATACAGTGTAAAGACTATCTCCTCCTTGAAGGTCTTTGAACAAATACTGAATTGAGGCTTCTTTTCCAACTATTGGTTGAACTAAATGACTATTAAGATCTCTTCCAATTCTGAAATGATGTTATTTTAGGAAAGATCCCTAAATGACAAGCTCTATTTTTGATTCAATGAATGAAAAAAGAACATATATTAAACACTTAAAACAAAAGACCTAAGCTATTTCATTCTTAAGATTTTACATTGAATGGTGTATTTTGTCTTGGGTTAGTTAAAAACCATTTAGTATCATAATCACAGACTTAGAATTGAAAGGAACCTTAAAAATTATTTTGTCCATCACATCTCATTTTAAACATAAGAAAACTAAAAGCAAGAGTGATAAAATGACTTCTCCTAAGTTAATTAGGCAACATGACAGAGCCAGGATATGACCAGGGTTCCTCAGACTCTAGTTTCAATGCTCTCTTCACAGAACCACACCATTCCTTAGTAAAGTGAAAACTCACAAAGAAATTGGAACAATATAAACATTTCCAATATTTCTGTAAAGCAATGGTTTCTCAACCTGAATGAATCTAGACTAATAGAAATACATTTTAAGCCTTTTCCTTAAGTATTCAGAGGATATTATAGGTTGAAAAAGAAGAAAGGCGGGTAGACTTGAAATTGAGGTAAAGGGTTAAATTTGTCAACTGCATTCCCAAAATTGCTATGGCTAGTTATCAAGGCAATATTTCTAGGAATGGCAGTAAATTACTAGCAGGAATAATTCATTGAAACTGACACTAATGATGTGCGCAGGAAACCCAACTTCTTATCCCATGGAAAGGTCTCTATCTAATGCAGTCAACACCTCCTCTTACCTGTTTTTCTTTTAATCAGTAAGATAGATCAGCCCAGCATGGCAGTGGATAAGTGTTGTGAAAAAAAAAATGTTTTCATGATGTGCATTGAAATAAAGGTGCCCTGGATAAGCCTTGGCAACCAATTTCACCACTGTTATTCCTTGACCATCTTAGTAGCTATAGGAAGTCAGAAAATTGAACTGCCTGGGCTGAGCACAATTCCTCTCATTTGGAGTCAAATGGACCCATTCTGCTGCATAGCTCCCCATGTTACATGTACTCTAAGTTAGATTATACATTGTATCATCCTGCATAAACTACCCCTAGCTTCCCATTCTAGAGTCATTTTAAACATTTTTATTCCCTGTATATTCTTGCCAAAGAGAGAAACCAGTTGACTCTGGTCTTCTTATGCCCCCTCTGCAATTGAATGCATTTTCCCATGCCTGATACATGATATTCCTGTTTTTTAGTTAAAACTTCCTTCTTTCAAGACCCAATTCTGGTTCTACCTTCTACAAGTAACATCTACTGACTTCTGCCCTCATATCATCCTTGGGAAGAGTGTATTCTCTCTCATCAATTTTTTTCTGAAGTCATTAACAAATTTTTGCCCTCATCACTCCCCCAAATACATGTATTTATGGAAATAAATAATTAGGAGGATGATGACAAACATTTATGTATCACTTTAAGATTTGACCAACATTTTCTGTATATTATTTCTTTGATCTTTATGTATGTGAGGTAAATGCTGTAGTTCATATCGATATAGACTATATGACATAAATTTTTATGTGGAACCTATCTTATGAAACATCAATTCTACTCCCTCTCATTTTATAGTAAAAAGGCTGAAGTGACTTCCTTAAAATCACAAAGGCAGTGAGATTGAGGGAGAACTCTCACTTAGTTCTTCCTGACTCCAAGTCCAGTGCTTTATCTCATGAATGATATTGTTTCTCTTATTTCATCCCTTTTCCATTCCATTCATCCAAAAAATGAAACTCACAGCAACTAAGGGACTGGCTTATGGCCATATGTCCTTTAAGATGTAAAGGTACCATGAAACTAGCATGACTGGACCTCAAGTTCAGAAATTGTTCCACTACATCACAGAAACTACTTAATAGAAGCTTTATAAAAGAAGGACCAGAGCCATGTTGAATCTTTAGGGCTCACCAGAATGCTTTATTCATAGTAGGTGCTTAATCAGTCTTGTTTAATTTAATTGAGTCAGAAAAAAACAAAACATTTTTTTCTATCATTCTGTCTGTTTCAGCCTATTGTTCTCTTAGTATCTTCCTATCTCATTTGCTCTCTCTCTATCTCTTCACCTGTATCTCTATATCATTATTTCTGTCTCTGTCTCTGGGTCTCTATACCTTTGTCTCTATATCTACCTCGGTCTCTTTCTCTTTGCCTTTATCTGTGTCAAGACCCGACTGTTGATGGTGTTTTGTCTCTGTCTCTCTATATCTCTGTTGCTTTCTCTCTATCTCCTATTTCTCCCTCTTCCACACACACACACACACACACACACACACACACACACACACACACATACACAGAGAAACCTTTGTTTTTGCCCTCTTTTCTAGCTCATAATAATTTCCTTAATTCCTTCATAGAGTAATAAATGAATTTATATTTTTGATATCTCTTTCCCAAAAACCTTTTCATCCTCCATGTGCAATGAGCTATTTGAGTGTCTGTCAGAGACGTGAGAGAATGTGTATTTTTGTACTTTGGCAAACAACAGCAGAAAGCGGTAATTAACAGGTATCTCCAATTCCTACAGCTTATAAAGGAGATATCTTCCATATTTAAGGAAATAGTATTTTATTTCATTGATAAATTAACCAGAGGTTCTGAGTATAAGAATTATTTTTAGCTCACATTCTTGTCTCAGGTGGCCTATCCTTTTATTTACTCAGTTTACTCCCCGTGGATTCTACAACTCTGTTTAGTGTTATCCAGAACATTAAAAGAAATAATAATAGCTGGCATTTTCATAGAATTTTATATTTCCCAAAAGTTCTTTATATATTTAGTCAGTAGAATGAATGCTTCTTGAGGGCAATATTTTTTTTTTCTTTTCATTTTCACTTTTGCATTTTCAGTATTTAGGACAGTGTATGGCAAATATTTGACTCTTTTTCAACCTCTTCGTAGATCAGTTAATAAAAGTATATTGGATTGGCTTATTGTGTATTGTATTTGGTCATCCTAACACAATTGTGATTTAGGTACCATAGAAATTATCTTATTTCATAAAATATTGTCTTTTGCATAGATGGAGTAAGATATGAAGGATATTGCATAGTCTTCAAAAATAAAATTCTCTTTTGCATTGATTATTGGAATTCCACCATGATTTTGTCTGTTTTAAAATTAAATTTTACTTCTCTGCCTACTTCTCCATTAATATTTTATTGTGGATATTTGTATCATGCATCATAGAATCATAGATTAAGAGCAAGAATAGACCATAGAGGCCATCATGTTTAAATCTACACTTTTACATGAAAGAAAACTGAGATACAGAGAGGTCATGATATGCTGAGAGCACATAACAAAGCAGTGTGTAAGATGAGATTGTAACCCACATTCACTACAAATTCAGTACTCTAGCCAGTACAATAACATTCCTCTCAGTTGTGCCTGAGACAGTTATAAGAATGAAAGTCATTCTCCATTTGATAAACGATCAAAGAATATAAACAGGCAGTTTTCAGATGAAGAAATTAAAGCTATCTACAGTCATATTAAAAAAAATGCTGTAAATCACTATTGATCAGAGAAATGAAAGTAAACACAGCTCTGAGGTACCACCTGACACCTATCAAATTGATTTATATGATAGAAAAGAAAAAGGATAATTGTTGGAGAAGATTTGGGGAAATTGGAACACTAACACACTATTGGGAGAGGTGTGGACTGATACAAACACTCTGGGGAGCAATTTGGAACTATGCCCAAAGGGCACCCAAACTGTGCCTACCCTTAATATAGCAATACCACTACTAGGTCTATATCCCAAAGAGATCATATAAGAGAGGAAAAGGACTCACTTGTACAAAAACATTATAGCAACTCTTTTTGTGGTGGCAAAGAATTGGAAATTGAGGGGGCGCCCATGAATTGGGGGTTGGCTGAACAAGATGTGTTAGATGAATGTAATGGAACACTATTTTGCCATAAGAAATGATGAGCAGGCAGATTTGGAAAAAAAAAACCTGGAAAGACTTACACAAACTGATTCTGAGTGAAATGAGTGCAACCAGGAGAACACTGTACGTAGTAATGGCAATGTAATATGATGATCACTTGTGATTGACTTAACTCTTCTAAGTAATACAATGATACAAGATAATTCCAAAAACTTATGGTAGAAAATGGTATCCACAATAGAGAGAAAGAGCTATGGAGTCTGAATACAGATTGAAGCATACTGTTTTTGATTTTTTGTGGCTTTTCTCTTTTCTTTTTACAACATGACTAATATGGAAATCTGTGTACATGAGTGCACATATATAACGTATATTGGATTGCGTGTTCTCTTAGGAAGGGGGGATAGGAGAAAGGGAGGGAGAAAAGAATTGTAACTCATAATTTTATAAAACAACAAATGTTGAAAACTATCTTTACATGTAATTGGAAAAAATAAAATACTATTTACCAAAAAAGAAAAAGCATGTGTATAGGAAAGGTACTAATTCGTTATAGTTCAAACATGGGCATATATAATGGGCAGATATAATTCTCATGTCTTGGTAATTTCTAGGAGTGAATTTTTTTGAATGTTAAATTAAGTGTAGCTGGCCCAAGCCAATATGGAAATTTTCCCCTCCATGCCTGCATGTGGGTGTACATGTACAGGTGCACAGGCACACATACACACATACACACACACACACACACACACACACACACACACACACACACACACGCACGCACCTTGGGATGAACACAAGACCAAAGGTTCAGATGTAGATCTTCGGGTAAACTTTTTTTTGAGATTGGAAGGGACCACCGTGAAGAGTAAATCAGGCCATCCTACCTGCTACTTGGAGGATTCTTAGTCTTGAAAGACCCTCTACCTTCATGTAGACCATCTTCACCTGTTCTCATTATATATTCTTGTACTGCTGTGAGAGAAAGTTATTAGCTATATCTCAGTAAAGAAAATGCCTGCTTACATACTTAGTCTCTGATTGCTACATTCAACAGATCTATTATCTTACTTAAATGCCTACATTAACTGATTATTCTTTCTAATTAAGTACTAAACGCAGGGAATTCTAGCTTTAGAAGGATGCAATGTGGTAAAAAGTTGACTCCGCTATATTCTAGTGTCTTGGGATAGTGTTTCCCCACCTTCAATCACCCCACTCTAGCTAGCTATTGCTCAGTATGTCTTTGTATCTTTCAAAAGGCAAATCATTCATTTATTCTGAAATCACAGGTGAGGGAAATTGATTCTACCTCACAAAATATACTCTGGGCTATTATTCTCTCTTCCAAAAAGGAAGAGTTGGCATAACTAAAAGGGAATACTCCTTGAAAAGCAAGCATAATGGAATCCCAGTGGGAATTATTCCACTACTGGTCACCCTTACTAGGCCCTCTTGCAGCTCATGAAGAAAAATATTATGGTCAACTTAAGGCTATTTGCACCATTGAGTCTAACTATACACTTCTGAATGTAAGGAGGGAAACAATTTATATACAAAGGAGAGATATCCTGTCGCTTTTATTATTTTTAGCACTCCTATAGAAATCATTGCAAAACTTAAATAACCTAAGAAGAGTCTCAAGATAGAGATAACATCAAACTTTTACTGTATCAAATAAGATTTTACTTTTTTTTCAATATCTAAACAACTTGGTGCTACATTATTTATGTCTTCCAGATATAGTAAGCATAAAGGTATTTATCCTTCTCCATAATAATTTACTATTATTGCAAGCATTTCCAATCTTCATGAAGCCATGGAAGGGTGGAGTAGGTATGGACACAGGTTTTGTTCTTACTAATGCTAAGAGAAAAAAGAATAAAATAAAGAATGAAGTTAAGAATGAATGATTATTAAAAAAAAGAAATATGCTGAATGGAATTCAGATTTCTTGATCACAATCTAAATCATAGGAATCATGGATTCTTGGTCAATGACAGGGTGGACCCTCCAAAATTAATAAAAGCAGAGATTTCCAGTAATTCAAAGAAAGGAACCATACCTTTATATGTCTTTGCACAAATGCATGAGGCATAGGTAGAAAGCAAATTGAACTAGAAATTCATGCACATAAGCAGATTTGATTTCAGAGCTATCACTTAGACTTGGTGGGATGGGACCCGTGATTAAAATATGACACTGGCATATGATATGTCTGGGATAGCATTTCATACATACACATATATAGATATAGATATAGATATAGATATAGATATATGAGATAGAACTTGTGAAAAATGGGGGAGTATGATGGAGAGCATTTAAAAATGATCAGAAGGTGAAAATGAGTTTTGTTTTAATGGGATCATCCACTCAAACAGATCTGTAAAAGATTGTTGTACATCCTACAGTTTAAGGATGAAACCTCTAAAAGTTACTGAAAAGCTAATTCCCTAAAGGTTCTTATGCTAATCTTAAAAGTACAACGAGGAAAGATTAATGGGATCATGCAATGATTCATTAAGATTGCCAGCAGTCCTTCATAGGCTGAAGTTGAAACATACAGAATGTTCAGAAATTGATTTCTCTTTCAGAGAAGTGATCCTTCCCATTCTGCTCTCACCATGACATACAGAATCTCTCTGAGAAAGCACAGTCCTTCATTCATGGCTATCCTATATGCTTTGAAAGAAAGGCTGTTGAGGGTCCCAATGAAATATCCAAGAAGCCAATGACACTCAGACAGCTGCCCTTTAACTCAGACCATAGGTGAATGCCACAAATTTGAAATATTGAATTTTTTTGCTCAGAAGCACTTGATAGAAATAGTACAAATGGAAAAATATGTTTGGGAGTTCTACCAAGATTTGATTTAATTATTCCTAGGAAGTACTCTGTTCTGTCAAGGCATTCATCCTTTGCTGTCAGGGCAATAACTACCAATTCCCTTGCATGTGCACTACTCCTACCTCACCCTTCCCCTTAAAAAAATTGCTAAATGACTTAGAACAAACAAGAATGAAAGCATTAAATAAGACCATGATGCTTTTAAATGACAAGATAAACCAATAATCCATTTATTTGTGATGTGCCTCACTTTCATTGATAATTTCACACACTAGATCCTGAAACTCCCCTCACCACTTTAGAGCCAATGCCTGATTTGCTTTTGTTCTGAATCAGTTAAGAAAAAATATTCACCATCAATGTCACTGTTAATTCTTCAGTGAATTTGTAACTGAAGTGAATATTTTAGTCCCTTCTTTTCCTTCTTATTCTCACATAAAATATTTAAATTTTATGAAAGAAAATGGAGGTTTATGGACTAAACACACCTTAGCAATTTCATATTGATCAAGTGCATTTATTGTTCCTTTAGTCTTGAGAGGTAGTATCATAAAAAGAAAGTAAAGGAACTGGAAGATCTGGGAATGAGTACTGACTAAGTGGCCTGTTCATTCGACTTTTTTTAGCTTGAGTTTCTTCAACAACAGAGAACATTCCCTACCAAACTCTCCAAACACGTACACACAACACACTTTTGCAAACCATAAAGTAGAAAAATAGAAAGGGGGAAGATAGAGAGAAAAGGGAGGAGCAAGAAGAAGGATAAGGGAAGGGAAAGAAGGAGAGGAAGAGGAACTTAAGCATTTATAAGTCACCTACTTTATGCCATCCACCATGCTAAGCAGTATAAATATTGCTATTTGTACCAATAGCAGCTTTGAAATACTGGTATTATTATTATCCTCACTTTACAATTCAAAATAAAATGAGCAGATACTCACTTTTCCAAGTTACATAGCTACTAATCTTCTGAAGCTGATTTTGAACTTGTCTTACTGACTCTACACCTAGTAGGATATCCATTGCACCACCTATATTCCTATGAAAAAAGGATAAGGAAAGGAGGAAGAGAAGAAGAAGAAGAAAAGGAGAAGGAGATAAAATACATTTTCTGTGTGTATCACATGACAAAAACAGTATAAGCCAAACTTTGCTATTGAAATCTCAGCTATTATCATCTTTGCAGGGGGGTTACATGCTATGATTACATGATTTCATCTTTTCCTTCTTTGATCCCTCCTTTATTTCTGTCCAAAATAATCTTCCTAAATCCCAGGACCAATTTACCAACTTGTTCACTCAAGAATCTTCATTAATTCCCTGTGGATTTTAAGATAAAATTAAAGCATTAGTTTGTTAATTAAAACCCCTCACAATCTGACACCAGTCTTCCAATTTATCTCACATTGTTTTCCTTCTTATACACTTTCTTCCAGTCAAATACATCCACTTGCTCCCCTTAGAAATTGACACTATGTCTCCATCCCTTCCATACCTAGGAGGACATTGTCAATCTGGAAAAAAAAATGGTAATTGAAGTGCGCTCCACACTATTAACTTGCAGGTTTGTTTGAAAGATCAAATGAGGTGATGCTCATAATTCCACAAGTTTTTAAGAACTCTGAAAAGACAGATACTAGAAAGACAATAAAATTTTACTGATAATGTAAAAGTTTCCTTGAATTTTAAATGTTTTTCCAACACACACACACACACACAAACACACCCACACACATACACACACACATACTCCCTAAAAGATATGGAATATGAACATTTTAGAGTGCTAAAGTAATTAGGCAAGTACCTAAATAACTTAATTGATCAGTTTATAAAAAAAAAATATTGTGAAATTGTACTACTCATGAAACAAAATGGAAGTTGACTTTTTCTCTAAAATTTCTAAAACATGTTCTAAACTCATTTTCTGTTCTCCACTTGCTAGGGAAAAATCTTGTTTACAAACAAATCCCTTAAATATTAAATATTCTCAAGGTTATTATTTCATTGAGGAAAAAAAAATAATCACTAATCCATTCCACCATGTGTGGCTTTTATTGTCATTACTAGAAGCATCACCGTTACCTTCCTGAGAGAAAGGAAAAATAAAGCACCCCCAACATCTTCAGAACCACTGCCACTATCATCATAATCGGCACCCTTCTCATCATTATCTCCTTAATCACCTTCATCCTCCTCGTCTTCCTCTTTCACTAGCACCACCATTAGCATTTACATGGTTTTACTTCTATGAGGGCATAGACTGTTCTATTTTTAGTTCTGTATTCCAGGAGTTTTGTAAAGTGCCTGAAATACAGCATGACATTTATTAATGCAGTTGGTTTAGATGTATTGATTTCAATGTAGAAAAAATATTTTCATTCTGTTATTTCATTTGATTTTCACAAAAAAGTATATAAGTACTCTGGCTATTATAATACCCATTTTGAAGATGAGGAAACTGATGTACAGAGAGATATAATGAATTCTTCAGAGTCATCAAGTGAGTAATACAGGATTGAAATGTAGAGTTTCCTTGTTAGAAGTCTTTATCAGTATTTACCATGCCATATTACCTCTACCTTGGTAGCAGAGAGAAAACATTGCACAATCTGGAGACAAAGGCGCCAAGTTATAGTCTAGACTATATTGCTAGCTGATCCCTCTGCTATGGCCTGCTTATATTTTCTTTTCTTTTTCTTTTTTTTCTTTTAGTTTGATTTCATGTTGTGGAATCTGTTTTTATTTTGTTATAATCATATTAAACATATTTCCACATTACTCATGTTATAAAGAAGAATTAGAAACAAAGAAGAAAGCTACAAGAAAAAAAAAGAAACAAAAGAAAATAAGAGCAAATAGTATGCTCCAATCTGCATCCAGACTCCATAGTTCTTTCTCTGGATTTGAACAGTATTTTCCATCATGAGTCTTTTTGAGTTGTCTTTGATCATTTTATTGCTGAGAAGAGATTAGTCTATCAAGTTTGGTCATCGCTCAATATTGCTATTACAGTGTACAGTGTTTTCCTGGGTCTGCTCATTTCACTCATCATTAGTTCATATAAGTCTTTCCAGGTTTTTCTGAAGTGCTCTTGCTCATCATTTCCCCTCAATTTCCAATCTTTGGCCACCACAAAAAGAGCTGTTATAAATATTTTTGTGCATGTGGGTCCTTTACCCATTATTATGATCTCTTTAGAATACAGACCTAGAAGTGATACTGCTGGGTCAAAGGATAGTTATATTTTCTTAATCTCTCTGGACTTCTATTTTTTCACCTGTAAAGTGGTGATAATTTCCCATTTCCCCACTACCATTAAAATCTGAGAACATGTTTTAAAATTTTCATTATTCTTTATTTCAGTGAAAGAGAAAATGATTTCAGAATATGGATTGTCCTTTCCTTTCCTCTCTTCTCCTGTTCTCTCCTCTCCTCTCCTCTCTTTTCCTTTCCTTTGCTCTCCTTTTTTCCTTCCCCTTCCTTCCTTCCTCTGTTTTTCTTTCTTGTTTTCTTTTTTCTTCCTCCTCTTCCTCATCTTCTTCATCCTTCTCCTTCTTTTCCTTTTCCTTTCTCCTCCTCTTTCTTCCTCTTCCTCTTCTCCTCCTCCTTTTCTTCATCCAACTTATCTTCTTCCTCCTCCTTTTCCTCCTCTTCCTTCTTTTTTTCCTATATCTCTTTCTCTTAATTCCCTTGACTTTTGATCTTTTTTCAATTCTATTATTCAATACTATTATATTCAATACTATTCAATAATTCAATAGTATTGTAAGTCATAATACTGCTTTCATTTGTGTTTGTGTTATGCTTTGTATTTTATTGTGAAATGGGAAAAAGTCCCACTGTCTTCAGTAATTGAATAACTGTGTTAAAATTTATGTACATCTTTGGTAGGCTCACTAAATGAGTGTTCATTTCATCTTCATTAGCTTGCAGGACAGGGAGGATGCCACATACCTCGTTGACTTCCCAGTTATTTTAAATTCTTTTACAAGTTTACAAGTTAAAATATTTTGAAATCTATTTCACAAAGCTTAGAAATTATAAGCATTCAGGACCATGACATTTATGTAAAAGTGGATTTTTGCTGTGGCTATCATCAGTACTGTTAGTACTGCTGGCTTTTTAACTTAGTTATTAGTGAATAAAGTAGACTGAAGGCTTTGTTGGAGCTTATGATGACATAATCTTTGAGGTAGAGTTTGACTTTTGAATCCATGACTCACTTGGTGGTTTGGCCCTCTTTGGGTTATAACTGGATGTCAAAAAAAACCCAACCATAACAGTCTTATACAGTTTAAAATATTAATGTTGAACTTGAGAAGTTCAAGGGGAAACTGATAAAAAGACTTTATAAATGAACTTTTAAATGAATCAACATAAATATATATAAATGTTATATGCACATGTATTACACATACACAATGTTGTTGTTGTTGTCCTTCATTCTCAAAGAAGACCAAGACATCAGGGAGGTGATGCCATGACATGCAAGTGAATTGAATATGAGGATGGGGTATGCAAAGTCACCAGCCTCACTTTCTTCTCTGGAGCCATCTAAGTCCAGTGGCCAGAAACACATCAGGATGGCTGGAGATGGCCCTGGATACATATGGACATGTCTGCATATACACACCTTCCTCCTCTCCTTTTTCTTTTCTCTCCCCACTCAAATCCTAGTTTTCTATTTCTCTCTTCTCTTAGATACTTATCCTATATGACTTTCCTTTAGGGCTTTGTTCTCAGCACCCATTTCTGCTGAGATAGTTCATGATCTCTGCACCAAAGAAAATTGGAATGCAGAGGACAGAACAACTTGTCCAGCTCTAGTGCTGTTATGAGATTGTGAAGCTCAGGCGAGGTCTTTGGTTATACAAATCTCTGTTTCTTTCTCTGTGCCTCTGTCTCCCCTACTCTCTGTCTCTGCCTCTGTCTTTCACTAGCCCTCTCCAGTTCTCTCCAGCACTTGCTCTGTTTCTTTTGTCTCTATGATTAACGGCAGTGAAATAATGAGACTGGAAAGGCTTGCGGGATTCCAGGTTCTATTCCTAGCTGTTATACCAAGAAGATTTTAGAATTTGCATAGCCTGTAATCTCTTTGATCATCAGTTTCGAATTCTCCAATGAGAGGAGTTTATGGCCCTTCTTGAGCTAACATTGTATGTTCTTATCTCCATTCTGTTGGGCTATTTCCTTTCCTGCTCTGACATTCTACATTTTAAGGTCCTCTATTACTCTAACATTCTTTTTTTTTTTTTTCTAATTTCTATTCCAGCTCTGATCTCTCTTCCAAATGTAACATTCTTTGCTCTAAAGAAGCAATGAGGGTTGTATGTGGCCCACAATACCTCCATGTGCTGCCTGAACCAGATGAAGGTATAATTGGGAAATATTTAATAAAATAAATCAAATACAACAGGACATAAATAACATCACACTTTAAAACTAAGTCAATATGCAGATTGCAGGAATCTTTAGGTATAGTTTTATGGCCTTGTTTACATTTGAGTTTAACACCATTACTCTAAGACACTCATAAGCTCTAAAACTGAGAGTATAAAAAGTTTCAGATTGAGCTGAGAATGCTAAAACTTATGCTAGAATTTCCGAACCTGCATTGGTTTGAGTAGGAGCCTTGGACAGTAAGTCTGGAGGCCTGCGTTACAAAGCTATTCAGTGTCTGAAGCCAGTTTGGAATTAGGATGATGAATGTTTCTAACTTACCCCACTTAAGATAAGTCATAATATGTCTTAATACCTTAATGACGTGAGGGTCAGGTTCATTTTAATGTCCTAAATCAAATGGTCTTTTCTAAATCCTCATCCTTTTACACCTCTCTGTAGCCCTTATGTTGCTAATCACCTTCATTTTGATAATCTTTTATCTCTTAGATTTTCATGACATTGGTCCCACTTTATTCTCTTTCTATATGTTGGTCCACTTCTCTGTAACATCTCTCCTGACCTCCACTGTCTTATCTCAGACTGCCCATTTGGCATGTAAACTCAAGTCCAAAACTGAACCCATCTTTCTTCTCTTACAATCTTCATTATTACTGTGAATGGTATCACCATCCTTACAGTCACCCAGGCTCCAAAACTGGGTGTCATCTAGGACTCTTTACTCTCATGATTGCCTTTATCCAATCTTTATATATAGCCTCCTATGTAGCCACTATCTAGCCTCCTCATCTTTTAAAATGCTACTTAAGTCTGAATAATTACATATTCCCCAATGATAAGCTTGGGAATAAATTTATTTATTCATGTAAGGAGATGCATAAGGCATTCATGGAGTTCTAGAACCTCTAGTGGGAAGGCTCACTGAGCCCTTTTGAGGACTGTTCATCCACCTTGGGCATCCACCTCTCACCCTCTCACCTGTGTGGCTCTAAGAAACTGTAACATGTGTAGCAACACATCCCAGTAAAGTCATCTTGGCAGACAGGCTAAACCAGGTTAGGGGTAACTGACAGGCCTCAAACCCTTTGGTGAATGAGGAGGATATCTACCCAAAGCATGTGAAGACTTTCCCAGGTGGAACACATGGATGAAAACAATTTGTTCCAATGGCCATGAAGTGGTACCAAGCAGGTAAAATGGAGCACTTACAGTTTGATCAGACACTGAAGATGCCAATGTTATCTATGGCATCCCAGACCAGTTGTCCTGACTTATGTCTTGCCATTGGACGTTAAAGAGTCTGGAAGAGAGAGGCCAAAGACTTTGTGCAACTCTGCCTCACTTCAATCCAATTCACACACATCTAGATTTCACCCTGTGATATCATTTGTCTTTGAAAATGAAGGATGAACCACAACTCATGTGAGATACTGAGTTAGAAAACATACTCTTCACCTAAGCCCCACAAGGTAAAACCTAGAGAATGGCAGGGCATAGTAACCATAATTCTGGTATCAGATTTGAATAAGAGTAGAGATAGTTACTTCAGAGTGAGTGTGACAGTGAAAACCGGATACTTGAATACTTAAGGAATAAGAGCATTCCAGGCATGCGTGACTGATACCGTAAAGTCAAGAAGACAGAAAATAGATCATAATAGACATTTCCCCCTCAATTTGGGAAAGGCAGGTACCTGGTTCTTACTTCAGAATAATCAGCCTACTTCCAATGCCTAAGACCATTTATAATCTAGGGAATCAAACACCGTGTTCTGAGACATAGCTCTGCCCAAAGCTTCACTTTTAACATTTATATGTAACAAAAGACCATTATGGATATGGCTCTCTTTGATTTGCCCTGGTCTCCAGAATGTAATTCTGTTTACTGCCTTTTACAAACCCTAATTCCTCTAGACACAATGAAGTGAACAAGAAATCAAATTAAGAGACCCAGAAATGGAGTGGGGGGGGGAGGGAAATGTGGCTTTTATAATTTTAATGAAATCTGGTGAGAACATGAGTTAGGAGCTTTAACGTGTATTAATGAGCTGAGAAACTGTGGAGGCTGATTGACAGTTTTAAATTATGGTAACCTTGACCCCAAACTTATTCAGTTGATTATAACACATTGCTAGGAGCCCTGGAGAAAGAAGAGCTAATTAAAGAATACCAAGGAATGGAGAAAACTCACATGAATAGGAACTGCTTTCTAGCCTGTTCAAGCAATTTGCTTTTCAATGCACTTGAGATAACTTGTCAGTGTATAGTAGCTAGTGACCATAGCTGTGTAGGATGTCTTAAAGGTAGGAAGGGCTGGGGATAGGTCACTTAGTCATGGAAAATGATTTTTTTTTTCCCCTGGCTTAGGAACTTACTGTGCAGGGTGGCCTTTTCTATTAAGAAAATGTTTTTGTAGGCTGCTTAATCCCTCTTGGAAACATGTTCTAAAAAGAGTTTAACACATCTATTTTCAGTTGATTATGTCCAGTGCCAAGCAGGATTGATTAAGCTGTTGAATTAGTGAAGGAATAGATGAAAAAAAAAAGTTTATTAAATGCTTACTCTGCACCAGGCCTGTGGTGCTTGTAATACAAAAGTAAAAATTCCCCTTCCCTCAAGGAACCTGTATTGAATGTGGATATAACCCAAAAAGGAAAGTGGTGAGCTGAGAAGGGAGTTTTCAGAGACAGCGTGCTAAGAAATCAATGGGCAGTTAATCCATAAGGGAATTATATGAAAAATGCTAGTAATTATTTGATTATTGTTTACAGAGAAAGAGGTGAAAGGTGGTGGGCTGAGAATCCAGGAATTGTTGCAAGAAAATGGCAAAATGTCATGTATTAACTCCCTAAGGAAGTCAACAGGGGAGGAGTAGACATCTAGTAATCCATAGAGATATGATGAGTGGAGAGGTAAGTGAGAGTGTATTGTGGTGTTAGGGGTAGACTTAATAGAGCTAGAAGTGATCTGGGGACCATCTAATTAAACTACACTTTTATAGATGAGGAAAATGAGACACAGGGAAGTAAGTGACACAAGAATAGTGGGAGAGCTAAAATCTAAATCCAAGGTACGCAGATTAGAAACCCAATATTCTTTAGTATAATTTTTTTTTTGTATTTTGTATTTTGCTAGGCAATGGGGTTAAGTGACTTGCCCAGCATCACATAGCTAGTGAGTGTTAAGTGTCTAAGGCTGTATTTGAACTCAGGTCCTCCTGACTACTGGGCACGTGCTCTATCCACTGCGCCACCTAGCTACCCCTTAAACCCGACATTCTTTCCATTGACTCAAGCTACCTGAAGGATCAACAGCTAAAAAGCATCAATAATATACAATTAATTATTTTCCAAAAGGAAAATAAATATAGAATGTCTCAGAATCTTAGAGCAATAAGGGAGCTCAGAGGCTATCTAATCAAACTGATATCTATAAGAATGTTTCTATAATACCCTCTACCTTTTTTTTAAATAATAACCTGTATATCTCAATCGTCTTTTAATGTTTCCATTCATGGGGAACATATTACCTTCCAAAGGAAACAGTCCATGCCTTTTTTTTGGCCAGCAGCAATTTTGGGAAATGGAGACACATTTTTCTAGGACTGAACTATTCTATTTGAGGACTTCCCATTGATCTTCAGTGTAGCAGCTAGAGTTCTCGATTGGGAGATAATCACAAAAAAAGAAAAGTCTCAAAGCTCTAGGACAGTGCCTTGCTCACCGTAAAAGCTTAATAAATACTCATTGACTTGACTTACTTGTTTGCTTCTTCCAGTCTGATGGCTGCCAAGAAGTGAGTGAACATCATTATGGAACTTCAACTGTGTGCATGTTTTCCAACTATAAAATTTAAAGAGTAATTAGGAAGCATCTAAGAAGCCTTGCAGCTCAAAAAAACTATTAGTTTTATCTTTATATGTGTGTACTTACTTTAAAGTTAGGGAGTTATTTGTGATCCTCCTCTGAAATTCTACTCTGATGTAGTAGTAGTAGCAGTAGTAGTAGTAGTAGTAGTAGTAGTAGTAGTAGTTGCTGTTGTTGTTGTACAAAATTATATAGCACTTAAAAATTTAGAAACAATTCATATATATTTATGTATGCATATGCATTTGTATGTATATATGTATATATATATGTATACACATATATTATATATATGTATATGTTTACACATATATTATATGTATACACATATATTATATGTATACACATATATCATATATATGTATATATATATATATACACATATATTATATATATCTATGAACTTAAGAAATCTATGTCCCTTTCTTTTTCTGAATACAAATGCCCTATTCATTCATAGGATCTTTGCAGTTATTTTGGGTATTTATATTAGTCAGAATGATTTGTTTGTTCAAAATAGTTCTTAAAATAGTAGCATTGTTACTGTATGCAATTTGTTTTTGGTTCTATTCATTTCACCACTTCATATATTTTGATTCTGTCAACAAACTTGTGACTTAGACACTATTATTATCCATACTATACAGAAGAGAAAACAGAAACTAAGCCTGAGAAAACTTGTTGAAGTCACATAGATAGCAAGTGTCAGAGTCTGGATTTAAATCGGGTCTTCTTGAGCCTAAATCCTATGACCTATTCATTGCATCATCTTTGGTAACTTTGTAGGAAAAGAGTACTATGTCTGGATTCATAAGATAACAAATAAAATTGTGTTTCTTTCCTTGACTCCTGCATGACCTTGATGAGTTCCTTTACGTTTCTAAAACCCAGTTGGTAAAATGAAAAGAATGTCCTGTATAATCTCTAAGTCCTCTTCAAGATCTAGAACTATAAACCTGAGGTGCTAAGATGCCATTTTTTATCAGTGAAGTGACCTTGGGTCAAAGCTACTCACTCATTTATCAAACATTTAGGAAGCATCTTTTGTTTGTAAGGCACCCTGCTAAGCCAGGAGAACACATGTGCTAGGATGATTCGTGATGAGAAGCCTTTTTCTTTGATATGACAGTGTTGGCTTATCTAGCTAGTGGCAAAGGTCTAGACAAGCTATGTTTGGAGAAACTGATACTCAGAAGACTGTTTAGTATGGCATGGATTATTTTTTCCAAAGATAAGGACAAAGATGAGGCATATTTATGTTCACTTGAGTGTGGAGTGTATCCAGAGCAAAGGAACATCCGTTCTATTACAAGCAAAGTGTCACCCAGTAGGAGCTATATCTCTCCGCTCTCAGTACAGTTTCTATTCATCCCCAAATTCTTCTAGTTCCTTGTATTTTTGAGTAACATGGCAGAGAAATTCAATGATGGATGGAGCTTTGTCTTGTGGCTTGATTTTTATTTTTAAATAGTGAGAGCAAGAGTGGGAAGTGAAGAATGAATTATGAAGCTTTCAAAACTTAAAATGTCTACTCCTGCAATTGAACTAAAAGGGTATTTGATCAGAAACTGATGTAAAAGATACATGATACCCTCACATAGGGTGGAAAAAATAAATCATTTGTGAAAAAATAAAGTATATAACTAGAATACAAAGTCTGTTGAGAATTGCAGAAGAAAAATAATAAAATCCACTAAACGATGATTTTGTGCAATAGAATATTAAGACACATAAACTGGTTAGGTGACTTTACAAAGCATGGTTCAAGCAGACAGTAAAAATAGAAAACAGGAAAACCACAAATTATATAATAATATAAAACATAATATAACATTATTATTATTATTATTATTATTAATTATTATTATTATTATTATTATTATTATTATTATTATTATTATTAGCAACAGCAGCAGCAGCAGCAGCAGCAGCAGCAGCAGCAGCTAGCTGGTACAATTGGTAGAATGTCAGGTTTGGAGTCAGTAAGAACTCACCTTCCTTCATTCAAATCTGTCTCGGAATTGTAATAGCTGTGTGACTCTGGGCAAATCATTTAATCCTGTTTGCCTCAGTTTCCTTATCTATAATAAGAGCTGGAGAAGAAAATGGCAAACCACTGTAGTTGCTTTGTTAAGAAACTCCAAATGAGTTCAAAAAAGTTTGACATGCCTTAAAATGCCTCCAGAACAACAATATTTACATGTCACTCACAATGTGGCAGGCACCGTGCTAAATGTGTTAGATGGATATCTTCTCATTTGGCCATCACACCAGTTCTGTAAGGTAGTTGCTATTATTATCTTCATTTTACAATTGAGAAAAATAGGCCAGCTGTTTAGTCATTTTTCCAGGGCCATATAGATATAGTAATTGTCTGAGGCCAGATTTGCTCTTAGGCGTTTTTTACTCCAGGCCCAGCATTCTATCCACTGGTATGTCTGGCTGAGGATGTTGACTAAGAGATATGCAGGACTGCAAAAGAAAGTGGATTGGTTTTGCTATAATTATGAGTTATTTAATGGAAAGTCTATATGCTCTAAATAGGTAACTATACAAATTAAAAGTAGCTAAAAGATCTTAGTATACCAGATGAATCCTCTATTTAGTTCATGGGAATAAGTCACAGGAAATGAAGGATTATAAGACAGTTGAAAGTCATGTGTCAAACAAGGGGTCCCTTGCAAACCAACCCAGACAGAAAGAAGTATATTATCAGAAGTTTTGATAGTAAGCAATGCTACAATCCTGCCCTCAAGGACCTCAAAATTTGAGAGAGGAAAATAAGATGGAGGCACGTAAGAATGTAATGGTACAATGCAATACCAGTAGAGAGAGGAACAGAAGTATGTCCTCCTAATTGTAGAAAGAGGCATCACTTTTAGGTGAAGGAATTAGGATTTCTCTAAGAGGATGCCTGTCATGGGCTTTGGAGAAAGAAAGGGACATACAGTGAATTCAAGACACAGAAGGGCATTTACCAGGATATGTGGGATAAAAAGATGGAAAAGCAATACTATAGAACAGTAAGTGCTCTCAAGTGATGATGAAAAGTGTGAAGGTGAATAGAATGAACTCAAGTTTGGAAAGGTTGCTTAGGATGAAATTGCAGAGGAAATGGAAAGGGAGGTTATAAAATATAATTTATCTTACAGGCAATGGGAGACCTAGAAGGTTTGAAATAGAGAACGATATGATCAGATCATTTTCTTGTTTAAAAAAAAAAACAATGAATTAAAAAGAGAGATAATGAAGAGAGAGAGAAGGACCAGTTATGATTTTATTGTAGTATTCCGGGCAAGAGGTTTATCATTTATTTACATCAACCAAAATATTAATTAGCAATAAAATGGTACCAAACACTTCTGATAGACTTCATTGTTCAAGTTGAAGATCTCTGTGGAAGTGGCTATATATATATATATATTTTTTTAATTTCTCAAGACACATCAGAAGAGTGTGAAAAAATAAAGTTAGAAATGCTGATTTGAACAGGAGGCTTCAATTAACTTATTCTGTGCTGCCACCAAGCACTCTGCTGACTCAACACCTCAGAAATTTGTTTTGCTTCAGGAAGGAAATTTTACTTCGAAAAAGCTTAGGAGAAATTTCCATGGCTATGTATTTGGCATTCCTATGGTGCCAGATATTCATAGCTACTGGACCAACTGATTCTCAGGATAGTTTTTTTTTTTCCATATAACATGTTTTTCGTATTAATAGTTCCAAAATATTTAGGGGGGAAAGTATTTTTGAAACAGCATGTTGTTCTCTATTCTGACAATGTTGAGTTCTTATTTTCTCTTCACCTTATTTTCTGATTTTCCTATTTCCTATGAGAAAAATGGAAGCATGCAACAAGTCTGTAAGCTCTTCAAAAACAAAAGCTGTAAGTTGGGATTCTTTGGAATGCCAGATTTGTGCTTGGGTTTTGCAGAAAATCAAACAGAGAAGAGACTGTGGGGGTTAGTTAACCCTTCCCATGCTAAAGAATAACTTCTACCATCTACCTCCAAAATCATCATCCAGCATTTCTTTATTCAGTGAGGACGCATCTCTGAAATTATTTTTCCAAGCATTCCATATCTGGAAATCTTTGCTGGGAATATATATCATATACCAAGCCAAAATTGTTCTCTGTGCTTTAGGGAACTGTCAACAAACATAAGTTTCAGAGAAAATGCCCAGCTGTGATGGTAAAGGGAGGTCCTTTTAGCAATGAAATCATAGCTATAGTACTATGCATGTATGCTTAAAGTCCATCTATCTATCTAATCTATCTATCTATCTATCTATCTATCTATCTATCTATCTATCTATCTCCATATTTGTATAAGTGTGCATGTAATTTCAATTATCATCAGTTTCATGGAAGAATCCCTCAAATCAGCACAATGCCATCACACAATAAGAACTTCTTTATACTTACCTCTATTCAGTTTCAACTTTTATCTCAACCCATTGCTCCAGTCAGTAAAGGTCTTCTGGATCCTGAATAGTATTTTAGCGTATTAATATTTCTGAATTTTATGTCACAATTACAGTAATTTACTCAATTATGAAATGAGGTCAGGTTGTATTTGATAATATGGGGTGACTGATATAGCCCACAATGATTCACAATGTAACATCACCTCAGAATCATATATGGATGCTTTTCTCAGGCAGGTTGTCATTTTCATGCCCCAAACAAAAGTTTAATCCTCCCTTCTTCCATTTATCATTATATTTTCCATTGCAAATGGTTCAGTTAGGGTATTCATTATCCAAATTTTTTCTTGAGTAATTATTTGAGTACCCATGTGGAAATAATTCTACTGTACAAATGATTCCTTAAAACCTTAGGGAGGAAATTCAACTTAAATTGGCATAGTACATTATACATAATTGAAATGTATTTTATTCCCTGAGAGGTTTCTTCTGCCTATTCATATCTGTTAGAAATTAGAGGCACATATTTGTGTGCATATCTACAGTATATATGTCTGTATATATGTGTATATACATATATAAATACATTCACATTTACCTTTATAAATATATAAACAAATACATATGTACATACACGTGTGTGAGCATACACATCCATTATGTACACATTTTCATATGTCTATGTGCATCCATACATATATGCATAGGCATATATGTAAATGTGCATATCTATCTATCTATCTATCTATCTATCTATCTATCTATCTATATTTTTTTGTATATGTACACACATACATGTTGCCAGGAAGATTTTTTCCAAGGACATCCTTTTTCTTCCATATCCAGATGATAAATATGACTGCATATAAGCCTGCTAAAGGCTTTTATTCTGCTTGTAAACCTGACAGATGTGATCCCAGTGAGGTTCCACTATATTCCACAGCTGAGTGGAGACCGTATGGTGTTGAAACAAAAGAAGAAGATTAATTAGGTTGTCACCATATGAAATTGGGTTTGTGTTGTCACACTGTACTGTCTGCATAGAAGTTAACCCTTTTAAAATCTTATACACACACAGAGACACACATAAATTTGTGCATCTTTATATATACATATGCATGTATATATGTGTATGCACATATATGCACACACATACATATACCTGCAAGCTTTTAAAAAATATCTTATGTTAATTTACATGACATCTTAAAAGTAGGAACAACACGGAATCTTGTTGTATTAACTGCATAATGTAGATGCTTGAAAGAATGTTAAAAGATAATGGGCTCACCCAGAATTCAAGGTTGGTCTCTAAAAATTGCATTCTTAATTTGATGATTAAGTTAGCAACAATTAATTTGTTGTTTTCTTTCTCTGGAGAGAATAGGAATTTGCAGTCATATGATACTGGTCAAGTCCTCTCTAATAAGATTTTGATTTACATATCATGATGTTAAAAGTTTGTTGAATATCTGAAAGAGACCTTTTTGTGCATATCTATAGAAACCTATACAAAAGCTGTGTGCTGAGATTTCTCAGAGTGAGCTCAGGAAGTAGTACCATTATGCTAAAGAGAGTTATGATTATTTAAGGATGTCCCCAAAATCAATCTGTGAGATTCTGGATGCTAGGCTACGGGAGATTAGACCTGTCTTCCCTAGAAACTATTTTGTATACTCTTTGTTGTTGTTGTGGAATTGACTTCTGTTTATTTTATATTCCACTGGGAGGGGTTCTTAAATTTTTTTGCTCCTTATTCACCTTTGACAATCTGGTGGATCCCATGGACCCTTTCCTATAATCATGCTTTTACATTCATAAAATTAAATACTTATCTTACAAAGGAAATTGATCACATTGAAATACTCATATACACACATATATATATATATGCATGTATACATGTGCATGTTTATATATGTGTGTATCTGTGAATCAATCAATCAATCAATATCTGTTAAGTGTCTACAATGTGATTCCCAGGATACCAAATGAGGGAAAGGATAATCCTCGCCCTCAAGAACCTCACATTCTAGTGTGGGAGACAACATGCAACAAACATAAAGGAATCAAACTTTGTACAGGATTAACAGGAAATAATTAATGTATCAAAGGCAGTGAAATGAAGGTGAGTTGGAAAAGCCTTTCTGTAAAAGATGGACTTTAGTTGGGATTTAAAGGAAACCAAGAAAGTCAGGAAGTATAATTGTGGAGAGAGAACATTCCAGGGCCGGGAGACAGCCAGGGAATTTGCTTAGAGCAGAGAGGTGGACTGTCTTGTTGCTAAAGCAAAAAGAGACCAGAATCACTAGATGAAAAAGTACAGGGCAGAGAGTAAGGTACAAAAGGACTGGACAGTTGGGGGGCAACTAGTTCATAAGGGGCTTTCAATGCGAAACAACATTTTGCATTTGACCCTAGAAGTCATAGGGAGAGTGTGGAGTTTGCTGAGTAGGGGAGTGACATGGTGGGACCTACCCTTTAAGAAAATCTGTTTGGTAGCTACAAGAAGGAAGAATTATAGTAATGAGAGACTTAAAGCAGGCAGATCCACCAGCAGGCTATTGACATAGTCCAAAAACAAGGTGATAAATGCTGACATCAAAGTGTTAGTGGTGTCAGGGGACAGAAGGGAGCAGAGTGTTACAAAGGTCAATTTAACAGGCCTTGAAACCTTTTGGATGTAGTTGGGTGAGGGATAGTGAGGAGTCATGGATAATTGCTAAGTTGTGAGCCTGAGTGACTGTGAGGATGATGGTACCCTCAACAGTAATAGGGAAAGTCAGAGGAGGCAGAGGTTTTAGAGGAAAAGATAATGAGTTCTATTTTGTACTGTTTTAGATATCTATTGGGCATTGTTTGAAATGGCTGAACAGCATTTGGAGATGTTTCATTTGAGGTCAGCCAAAAGTTTTGGGCAGAATAGGTAGATCTGAGAATCATCAACATAAAACTTCATGGAATAACCAAGTGTAGTAGCATAGAGAAAGAAGGGGAAAGCCTAGGACAGATAACCTGAGGAATACCTATGGTTGGAAGATATGATCTTGTAGAGGAGTGGTAAAATAGGGAGGAGGAGAATCAGGTGAGAGTGGTATCTCAAAAACTTAGAGAGAAGAGAGGATCATGGCTGAGACAGTGATCAGCAGTTTCAAGGGCTGCAGAGAGGACAAGGAGAATGATGGAGAAAAGATCATTGAATTTGACAACCAAGGGATTATTAACAACTTTGGAGAGAACAGTTTTGGTAGCGTGTTAAAGTTGAAAACTGGGTTGTAAGAGGTTAAGGAGAGAGGGAGAAGCAAGAATTCAAGGTACTGATCGTTAATGGTCTTTTCAGGAATTTTAGCTACAAAGGGGAGGAAAGATATGGGCGAATAGTTACTGGGGATGGAAGGATTATTCAAGAACTTTTGCAGGATGGGGAAGATTAGAGCATATCTGTAGGCAATAAGGAATGAGCCACTACACAAGGAGAGTTTCAAAGTCAGTGACAGAATGGGGGTAATGAAGGAGGCAGTCACTTAATGGAGACAGGATAGCATGGGTTTGCTATTTTTGTCTCTTTCTCTGTCTATAAAGAGCACAGAATCCAGGTTAAGAATCCCTGCCCACAAATACAAGGTTCTTTTCTTGAGGGAAGGAGCTATTTTTTTTTCATAGTAGTCACAAAACTTAAAACTTTTTAAAGTAATCACTCAATAAATACTCATTGAATTAAACTGACTAATTTTACCTATGTGTACCTTCCTGTTTCCATATATATGACATATCATAGATATGTACATATATATGTGTATATATCATATACATACATACACTATGCAAACAAGCGTATGTATGTGAGTATGTATATATGTATATATATGTATATATAGGTATATATGTATATGTATATATGTATATATATGTATATATGTGTGTGTGTATATATATATGTATATATATATATATACATATATATATACATGCATGCATTAGGCATATCCTTGATACCAGTAGGAAAGAAAATCAACTAGTAAAATTCTTAGAGGTAGTGTTTTGTTATAAACCATTATAAGAATGTGAGATATTTTTATCAATATAAAATTGCTTCAGTCTCTTCCCCAACTGATTTTCTAAAAATAGAGACAGAAATTATCACCAAAATGCTATTAAAAGTAGATAAGTAACAAATAAGAATGCAAATTAAGTGTTAGATTTCTATAATGGGAGAGCGCCTACCTGTGACTGCTCTATTAAATCTGGCTCATTGTAAAAATTGCATATTGTTTTCCAAGTCATTTTCTTTTGTTACTTTTTAAGATGAAATGTTAGCTTCTGATTTTTATTAAATGGAACTTTTGAAAGGGTAAAGGCTGCTAGGTGGTACTTTAGTATTACTATGTAGTAACATTATGATATCATTATTAAAACATTATGGAAATATGTTCATTTTAAAGCCTAGAGTATCTTAAAGTTTTCCACGTGTGTTTTTTTGTTTTTAATCAGATTGCAATACTGGCATATCAAAGCTGGCAGAGGTATCTCAGAAGGCATTTCTTTCAATCTATAACATATCTAGTGTGTTGTCATGAAGATTTTGCTTGAGAATCTCTATTAAGGGGGAATCTATTTTCTCCTGCATTAATCCACTCCTTTTTTAAGCAGTGCTATTTCTCAGGGAAATTTTTTTTCCCCTAAGATCAAATCTAAATTTAACACTTTACAACTTATACTCATTTATCTTAGGGATGAGATTTGGAATAATGAGAATAAACCGAATGACTCTTGTTATAAATCTTTGGACCCAGAATTCCACCCTCAGTCTTCTTTTGCCACACATCCAAAGTTCCTTCAACAGGTTCACATATATCATTTTCTCAAAGCCTTTATATGCCCTTATTGCCTTCTGCTCAATATTTTCCAGCTTAATCACAATAGCTTTCTGTCCAGGTGCTTTAAAAATTTGAACAGAGTTCTATCTAATTAATTTTTCCCTCTCTTCAACTCATGTTATATAAAGAATTTAAAAATAAGTATTTTAAATTTAAAATAGGTATTTTATCATTGCTTTCACCTTATGATATTCAAATCCTCACAGATGTTTCTACACATAATGATTTTTAAGAATTCATCTGTCAACAATCATTTCCTAACACATACTGTGTTCCAGACACTGTTCTAAACCCAGGGGGTACCAAGAAAGGCAAAAGAAGTCTCCTAATTCATGGAGCTTGCATTCTGATAGGCAAGATATCATGCTTCACATTTTTGGACAGTTCTGAAATCTCTTTGAGCATGTCAAGATACAGACTAGAAAGACGATAACTTTAGAAGGCAAGACCACATAGGTAGTGCCCAGAGCACTTCACTTGAAGTCAGAAGATGTGTTCAGCTCTTGAATGAGACCAAGCAAGCATTTAATCTCATTTGAGACATTTTCTTCATTAAGATAACATGAGTAATAATAACTTATATTAATTCTCCATCCATATTCTTCACTAAACATTCAAAAAGCTTCACCCGTCAGCCACCAAATGGCAAAGAATCATTCACTTAAGGGAGCAAACTTTCTTTCCTTTGATGCCATGTAAGCTTCTTGAAGGTAGGGGCTGGTTTCATGGAAGTCTTTGTAGCTTCAGGGAATAGCATAGTGTATGATGGAAAGTATATTCTTAATAATGATGGATGCATATATACAGTAAATTCTAATAACATTTTAATAGTAGAAGAGAATACTATGGTCATCTACACACACACACACACACACACACACAGCCCTGAATAATCTCCTTCCTCTTTTGCCATTATACATCAGTGAAATTACTCTCCATACTTTCATGGATGAACTTATTTTGAAGGAATACTTATTCATTTCTAGGCAGCTCATTCTACTTCAGATAGCTTGAATTTTTAGGAAGTTAAAAAGTCCACGCTGTATATGTCTTTTTAGGCATCACATAAGATTGTTTTGAGGAAAGCCCTCACCATATCTTAAGGTATTATATACATGTGTGTGTTATTATGATGTAGCCACGGTGCTGAACTGAGGTAAAGGTTGAATAACCTCCTTTTTTCAGATGTTTCCTAGGAATTAACAAATACAGTAAATTTTAAAAACTCTTTTGTATGAAGTTTTCCAGGTTAAATTGTACCACTTGATCACTGATATATCAGGATTCCTTTGTGTGCCATCTAGCACTGTCTTTCTTGTTTCATATGGGCAAAAATTACTAAACTGAAAACCAGGAAATTGTGACACAAAATGAGATAATAATTTAATAGCTCTCTACTAACTCTACTTGTAATAAAGAGAAATCACTTTGAATATCTTGCTTTATTGAAAAATCTAGATAAGAATTAACTTTAGTATAACTAAAATAACTCTTTTTATTTCAATTTTAAATTATGGTAAAATTTAATTTATTTGGATCTAGTTGTAGGGAAGGTAAGTCTCATTAAAAATAAGTAATATTTGAAGAGTTACATTACTTTAAACTTTATTAAGAAACTAGGTTCCTATTTGAAATATTTTAGAGGCTCTATACTGTTTGAATCATTTAAACTTGGAAGAATGCTGAATGATCACAAATTTGGCCGTTTTTTCCCTTCATGCTTAAGTGAAACTTTTTTAAGATAATCAGGCTGAGGTTACAATTTTTTTTTTATAAATCAATTTTCTCAGCACATATTTATTAAATACTTGGAAAAGTAAATAATCTCCTTTCCACATTTTCTCAGCCTGAATCTTATAGGTCTGAATGGGGTTGAAATATTTTTCATTTGGTTTCTTCTAGAAGTAAGTGCCATGGTATAAAGAAAATAAAAAGCTTGAAGATGGGATGAGTGAAGCTTACCGTTTGCCTAGCACTTTATTCATTCACAAAAAGAGGGAAATATAGTTTGTTTGTTTTTTTGGCAACAGATACTACTTACTCAATCAATAGAAAATACTGATAATAGGTATGTTTTACTGGATGTCCCTAAAGAGAACAGAAGGGGCTTAGCTGTGATTGCAGCCCCTCTCTAGGCAACCTCCATGTGCATTACACAACAAAATCATCACCAAAGAAGCCTGAACAAATGGCTGAATCATTGTTCAAATACTTGTGGAAATGCAAAAGTTTACGATGACAAATCAGAACCAGAAATCACGACTTTGGACCCTGTTTTTCTTATGTAGTATTTACCTATAGTGTTCACCCTTCTGGTATCTGAGCTTCATTTTCATCATTGGTAAAGCAGCTTGATAGAGTCATCTTAGACCTAGCTGTGGGACCCTAGGCAAGTCACTTTACCTCTCTCTGCCTCAGTTTCTTCATCTGTAATCATAAGGTTCAAATGATCAAATGATTTAATAAACATTTATTAAACACCTACTGTGCATCAGGTACTGTGTGAAACATGTGTGACTATAGAAATTCAAAGGACAGTCCCTACTCTGAACAAGCTAACATGTGTAAAGTGTTTTGAAATGTGGTAATCACATGAATAGTATTATCATCATTATTATGTTATAAATGAAGGAGTTATGTCTCTAAGACGTCTAAGACACTTTCCAGTTCTAATTCCTGTGACCTTGTATTCTATGTTAATGGGAACAAAGACAGTTCTTATTCGCAAATATTATATTAACAACTGCATAATTTTAGCAAATATGTTGTATTCTCCCATTGTTCAGAGGTGCAATTCAGAGATTCACTTTATTAATGCTTCCTTTTAAACTAACATTCCAAATGAACATTAAATAAATCATAATGATAAAGCTACCATTTGAAAAGGTTCCTTTTTGTCATGTACCTTGTTTATTTACTTTGCTATGAATTTCCTACATGAGCTTCTACCCTATAGCACTTAACAGTGTGAGGAACTGTTAAGAAGAATTGAGGCTTATGTACATCTGTTGCAATATTTAGGGATTGCAGCAAGGAGGAATAACACTAGTGTGAAAATATTGGTGGTTACTGAGACAAGCATTGGGTATAAGGGTATAATTGTAAATGGGCATTCAGATAGAGCCAGCATGCCGTTTGATATTGAATAAAGAAATGAATGAATGTTTATTATGTCTCTACTATGCCCTAGAAGGAGAACTTTCAGGGCAGAGAATAGTTAAGCTTAGGAGACGTGGGGGGTTTTTTTTTTCATCGTATTGGATTTCCGTTGATCTCACAATTCATCATCAGTATATTAATGACCATGAAGGTGGGTTGGATCTGCTTTGGTCTTGGTTGGTTCTTCATGATGGTCCGGTATCCACAAGAAAAAAAAAAATTCCAGTATTTGGAATAGGTGTGGTAGAAGCTCTGATATTGCCATTTCTGCATCCCAGAGTTGGCAGGTATGTCAGAATCCATCTTGTTCATCTTCTATGTGAAAAGGAAACCCCTCTAGAACATATGAGTTATGTGGTTGTACAGCCCTTGTTTGAAGACTGCTAGTGAAGAACCCATTAGTTCTCAAGACAGACCATTCCCATTTGGAGAAGTTTTTTTTTTTTCTCTTCCTCATTTTAGATATAAACATGCTCCTTTCATTTTCTACCCTTTCCTCCTAGTGGCCTGAAGCTTTCTCCTCTGATCTTTCCCCTACCCTATGCAGCTTCCTTTTGTGTGTTTATTGAAGGTCCTCTAGTTTTCCCCTAGGTAGCTAACCTGCCCACAGTTAATAGATATGCATTGATTTGCTGTTTCTCTTATTATTCCTTCTGTCACATCTCCCTCAATAATGCCTTAGGTGGCAACCCAAAGTAGCTCTGCGCAAATGCAGATAAACACTTTGCATTTGCTGAGGCAGCAGGGTGGAGTAGAAACAGGGGAGGAATTTAGTTTGGAGAAATACCTTTCTTTGACTGTTATCCCTGCTTCTTACTGTGTAACTTTGGGGATAACATTTTACTCTAAGGCCATTTTGTCATCTGTAAAATGAGGATAATAATAATTAATTTATCTCCTTCATAATATACTTGTGAGGATATAATGAGATCTTGGGTATAAGTTGTTTCCCAAACATTAGAGAGCCATATAAAGTGTTGTTGTTGTTGTTAGAAACGTTATGCTAACACTTACTCCTGATTTTTGGAGCTGAAATAGTAGCTAGACAACCAGAACTACAGTCAGAGGATGACTTGAAATGATATTTTGGGCATATATACTTGGCCAAATTACTTAATTTCTCAAATCATTAATTTATTGATCATGAAGAGGATAATAACGTATCCAGTGCTAACACTCATATCTGGATTTCAACTATGCCGTCTGAACTTCTTGCTAACTGCTATCTGTAGACCTCTCAATAGAACTCCAGAGAGACTGAATTTACCCTGTGGTTGAGTTGTCCTGTTATTGAGGGAATGAGAACAAATTTATGTCACTTACAGCCATGGACCCGAGACATGCTGCACTTCCTCTCTAGTTGTCTTCTTTTGCCATCCAGGAGACAGAGTTGCGTCCTCTTGTCAGCTTGTGGGTCAGATTGTACCATCCTACAAGATCTCGGTGACCACTTGGGAGAAGTGTTTGCGGAGAGAGGCTATCAGAAAATGGAATTAGTTGTTGGTTAATGCTCACCCCTCTCCCAAAAGCCCCCATCTCTAAAACTTTCCCCTTTCTATTGAGGGCATCGACCTCATTCTAATCTATGTAGGTTGCATGTTATAGTCATTCTTGATTCTTCACTCTAACTTGTTTCCTCTTCCCCCAACATCATGTGTATTCAGTCTCTGAGTTACATTGATTGAACTTCCAAAAGGTAGTTCACAGCCATTCCCTTCTCTGAAGTCTTGCAGACACAACTAAATTTCAGGTCCTCCTCACCTCTCTCCTGGAATGATGACTAATCTCCTAATTGTCCTTATGCCTTAAGTCTCACTTTTCAAATCTATCCTCCACATAGCTTGATTTTCCTAGTCTATAGGTTTCATTATGCCATTGTCCTGCTCAATATTATCTGGTAGCTCATTATTTTTTATTAAAATGAAAATTCTTCTGTTTTGGTTTTAAGAGCCATCACACTCCCATGCCAGACTACCTTGCTAGACTGATTAAACCATGATCTTCTTTCTTTACAGTTCAGCCAAATATGTCTACATGCTATATCACAATTATCTTCCACATTCTAGGTCTTGTCTCTCAGACTGTATAGGTTGTATTCTTAGCTATAATGCAGTCCTTGATAATCTCTGCATCTTTGAAATCCATATTTAATTCCCAGCTCAGGTATCCTATGATACCTTCTAGATATATGAGTGAGATATTTTTCTGATGCTCACAGCTACTAGCCCCCTCTGGAATTTATGTATGTTTATCATATACATACTTTTCTGTGTGAGTTCTTATGGTTTTATTGGGTAATTGTTTAGGGACATTCATTGAGTGCCCCTTCCTCATTTCTAGCCCCATGAAAATCACAGTTTTAGGCTAAGGTGGGAGTTAGTGTATACTCATTCAATTAGGAGAGAGAGAGAGAGAGAGAGACAGAGAGAGAGAGAGAGAGAGAGAGAGAGAGAGAAAGAGAGAGAGAGAGAGTCCAAGACAGCACAGGATGGCTTTTTGGAGGAAGAGGGCATTTGGAAGAGGTAGTGACAAATTAAGGCCTTGAATTCAAGTCCCAACTTCATCATTCACTTTATGTGTGGAACTCAAGGCTTGTTTTTATTAAAAAGGTGGAAGACATCTTGGATAATCTCTAAACTTTCCTTCTAAGTCTAAAACTTTCTCCAATACTCCCCATTCCAGGAATCATTTCAAAAAGAGAAATAGGAAAGTCATGGTTTGAAGAGGATCAGCAAAACTAAGGATTATATAAGGCCAGAGAAGCTGGAGAAAAATCAGAGAAAGTGTTAGGGAATTTGTAGAAACAAAACTTTGTTGGGATCAGAGAAACTAGAGGGGATATGTACACAGTTGAAGACAGATTATAGAGAGAATATAAGAGATTTGAGGGAATAAATGCTTGATGGGGTCAGTTAAGTCTGAGGAAAATTGGTTTGGAGGACAATATGGAGTGATGTGAAGAGGAGCGATGCTGGGGAACATTGGTTCAAAGTAGAACCCAGGGGAAGTAATGTCAGGCAAGAATCAAGGTGATGTAGGGTCAGAATTGGGGAAGGGAATGTAGAGTGTGTAGTAGACAGAACCAGTGATAAGCACTCTAGGCTAATTCCTTCTCCTAAGCTTCCTTCTCAGATTCCTTCTCTTTTGCCATGGCATTTTGGTACTGAAAAAAGGAAAATCAGAAAACTGAAAGTGAAATGTAAGATTATTGAACTCAAATCCCTTATTTTACAGAAAAGGAAACAGATTCAGAGATATTAAGCAATTTAAATAAGGCTACATAGCTAGAATCTGTCTGAGATAGGATTCAAGCCTAGGTTTTAATGGCTCCAGGCCAAGTTGAATTAAGCAAATAAGCATTTATTAAGCACCAACTTTGGGATGGCACTTCTGGTAAGTACTGTGGGCACAAAGAAAAAAAATTAAAAACGAAACAAAAATCTAATCCCATCACTCATGTATGATGTTTTGTTTCCATGGATAAAATACAATATCCCTAAGATAAGGCACTGAGTTGTTCTTGTCTCCATATCCTTAGCACCTAGCACAGTGAATGGCACATAGCATGTGGTTAATACATACTTATTTTGATAAATATGCTTATGAGGTTTTTTATGGCATATTTGAAGGGACTTTCTTGATGCTGGGTAGTTTACAAAGGAATAGAAGTTCATGGAAGAACAATCATAAGGCATTTATAAATGCTACCTGTTCATCACAGTAACCCTTGACACGGAAACAAATTCTATATCTCCTTCCAATTGTGAATGGGTAGCAGGTTGGAGATGAGGTGGCTCTTGAAAAATGGGAGGACCACCTGAAATCAATAACTGCTTCCCCTATGCCTTCAGTTGAGACAAGCCTGCCTCTTGTAACAAATTGGCTTGATGCACCCTGGAACAGAGGAGACCCGCTCATTAGCAGAACTGGCTGGGTCACCCCTCTCATTTAATACAAATGAACCTGGGTTTATGGTTCAGAAAACTGGGTTACTTCCTTTTCCCTCTGACTTTTTACCAGATCCTCTATGAGAGTTGTGACTGAAGAAATAAAAGCAGATGAAAGTTGTAGACCAAATAGTTTTATTCCCAGTTAATAATCATGACAATAAAATGGCGGGGACTGCATTGAAATTATTGGCTCAAACATTTGTCACCAGCCTGATGGACGAGTCATCACATGGGTTAGGTTGTTCCCTCCAACACATATTCTTACCCTATGTGACATTTATCCATGTTTTCAGTGTGGGCCTAGTGTATCGGAGACCTTCTAATGCTCATCTTATTGTGTGGAGGTAATGGAGCACCATAGCCATCTGTAAGTTTTCTCTTGTACTCAATCATATGTCTTTCTTACACCTTGTCTGTGCAACTGGAAGAAGGCTGTTTGTCACTGTGTGTTCAAGGCCATCATGTGTTTCTCAATTGTCCTTTGCATGATGCTCAAATATAATTCCTTGGAAATTATGGCATCCTGTGGCTTATATGCACATAGTATCTGCTGAAGATTATTTATAAAAATGGGCCTTTGAATACTCAGAAATAGGATTCTAGGTTTTTTCCTTCCATTTTTACCTCCAACTCACAATTATTTAGGTTTAGAAAATATCTGAGTGCCCAAAGGACTGATGATTGCCTGCCTCTTGTAGTATTGGCTGCGTTGGGGAAAATGTATAATTCATTGTTAGTGAGAGAATGTTTGAGTACTTAAGACTAAAAGATGAAAATTCAAGAAAGGCAGTGTCTTTTTTTTTTTTTTGGTGCAGTAGCTGATCAGTGCCCTAGTTTGAAATGCAAGTTGTTAGAAGTGACTTACACCATCAACTTCCAAACTAGAGATGTTTATTGAAGGATACACAATGCCAGAGGGCTTCAGCAGACCTCCTCTTTACTCCTGCCTGCTTGGAAGTGGCAATTTTATTCAGTTCAGCTGGCTCTGAACCTCTGTTTCTTGTACTATGAGAAATGTTATAAGCAACACTCATTCAGTTGATCACTTGAACATTTATTAATCACCTACAATTTTCTAGACACCATAGAGGAAGCTAGGGATGCAGGTAGTCAGATATACATTGGAACATTGTAATCATTCAGCCAGTACTGGGCAGACCAACAGTGCAGCCCACAGAAAGACAAAATACTTATACATACATACATACATACATACATACATACATACATACATATATATTGTGCACACACACACACACACACACACACACACACACACACACACACATATATATATATATTTAACCTCCATACTATCTGACTAGAATCAGAGTGGGGGGACCTGCGACCTTGAGGCCACATGTTACTCTCTAGGTCCTTAAGTATGGCCCTTTGACCAAATCCAAATTTTACAGAACAAATCCTTTTAGGGCTATTTGGATATAGCCAAAGGGCCACACTTGAGGGCCTAGAATGCCACATGTGGCCTCAAAGCCACAGGTTCCCCACCCCTAGCTAGATAATGAGATGATTGGTGTTCTCCTGACTCACCTCCAGGCAACTAGGTGGTACAATGGTTAGAATGTTGGGCATGGAATCAGGAAAACCTGAATGCAAATCTGACCTGAGATATCTGCTGGCTATGTGACTTTGAATAAGTCACTTAACTTCTATTCCTTCGCTTTGCTCAAATGAAAAATGGAGATAATAATAGCGCTCACCTACTAGGGTTGTTGGGAAGAAAAAGTAAGAAAGCATTTGTAAAAGCTCTTGCCACAGTGCATGCATGGCACATGGTTGGGGCTTTATAAATGCTTGCTTCTTTCCTTCTTGCTGAGACTATCTTAGGCAAAAATGGAAGTGAGAGAGGAGAAGGTACCTTGTCTGAGAGAGGTCTAAATGGGTTCATGATGAGGGGTGTCTATCTTCTATAGCGTAGATTTCGGATTCAGAGATGTGGTTTGCCATCCAAGGCTAACCAGCAGGACAGGTGCTATTCCCATTTCGCCACTGTGGCATGTTTTTAAAAGATGATTTGTGGAGAGGATAATTAAAAGACTCCACCGATAGTAAATGTTCTAAATGGAGACAATGCTTTATGGTCATTGCATTGCTGTTTACCTTCCAGGTTTTCAGTGATTTAGTTTATTCACTGTCAGCAAAATCCCACAGTCTCTCACTTTCTCAATAAATGTCAAATATATGAAGAGATTAGACATGTATAACATTCATCTCCCAAATGGCCACAAGAAGTGAACTTTTAGAAACTTCCAACTTAATTCACTTTATCCTCCTGTCAGACAGTAATTAAGATGTACAAAGATTGGCATAACTGTATGTCTTTCATGGAGAATCAAGAATTGTTTTCATATCCAGATGTTCATACAATGGGCTCTTGCTGTAATTAATAAATGAAAGTGTACTCTCATTTTTTTGTCAGGAAACAAAAAGCATTATTGTGTTGGAGAATCAATCTGAAGGAATGAATTAGCCTTGAGATTATAATAAAGAAAACTGAGTTCATACTCTTTTTCTTATGGAGTGGGTGACCTTGGGCATAATATCAAGTCTCTAGGTTTCTGTTTCTACAGCTACTAAATGGTTGTAAAAATGTTTGCATTGCTTACCAGTGTTATTGGGAGGAGAAAAGTGTTTAATGAACCTACAGATTCTCTATACATGTGTTACTATATTTTAATATTATTTTCTTTTGAAGTATAGCATCTGGAAGTCACCAAATGTGTTCATAACAGTAAGATGGAGGACACCCAGGCCTTATCATCTGCCCTGGAACTACACCCACCTGCTTCTGAGGCATTACTGTATGACATGTTTATACATGCTTACAATTGCTGGGCCTTGAGCTATGACCCATTACTGTAGCCTTAGGAATTTCAGGCCTTCCCATTGGCCCTACAGGTAAACCTTCTGATATAGTCTGTCTTCCCCAACCAGAATGTAACTTGCTTGAGAGAAGGAACTGTTAATTTTCTTTTTTTTGATCCCCAGTGCTTAGTGAGATATTATTAAGTGCCTTTTAAATCAACCGTTCATTGTACATTAGTTCTTAAAAGCTTTTGCTTATGTAACAATATTACTCATTGCTATGAGAAAACAGCAAACCGAATATCTAAGTATGGAAACGTTATTGGAGAGTTGGGAAACTCGCACATAATTGCAAGTTTAAGTCCAATGATATGTTAGAAACATCTATATTTGTAGGGTACAGAACATACTGTGAGAACCACTGCTCTTGGGGCGATGCTTCTGGTCTGGCATAATCAATACATCCTGCGATTATGGGCCTGTGGTTTCACCATTATGAACACAGATTCCTCATCCTTAAAATGTTCAAATGCAGTTCAACACAACACTTTAGCAAAACTTGTTATTGTGTAAATGATTGGACACAGTACCTTGGGTGCGCACACACACACACACATACACACACATACACACACACACACACACACACACACACACACACACACACACAAACTCCTATCTGCAAATACCTTACATTCTACTGGAGAATGCTTCTTTTAGTTAGGATAACAGTGGTGAATTGGGTTGAAAAAAAGTGGGAGGAGGATTATAGAAAGCCTTGAATATCTAACTAAGGAGTTCGGACTTCCCATAGCAACTTATGTGGACAGAGAAGGCAGAGAGAGATATTGGGATGCTGTATAAGCTCCCCATTTCTCTGTGAGCACTCACTAATTTAAAGACCCTCTCTTTCCTTCTGCAGAGATCTTTTTTTCTGAGGTCCTTTCTAGTAATAATACTTATGATGAAATAAAATTTATCATTTACATCACATACATGATATAATGTAATAAATATAAATAATAAATGTTATATTATAGGTGCAGTTTTACATAGTGTTTTAAAAATATGAATTCATTTTATTCTCTTCATACCTGGGGAGGTAGGTGCTATTATTATCCCCATTTTAGGATTGAGAAAACTGAGGCTGAGGTTAAGTGTCTTGCCTAGGGTCACACAGCTAATAAATGTCTGAGGCTTGATTTGCAATCCATTCTTATTTTACTCCAAGCCCAGAGTTCTATCCATTGTGCCACCCAGCAGACCTTCTTCCAGGTGGAGAATGCTATAGCTCTGAGGCTCAAATTTCATTGTGAGCATTGAGATGCAGAGGAAAGAAAACTGGACATTAACACCCAGTAAGATCTGGCATCAAATCCTGATTCAGATCATTCCATGCTGTTTGACCACAGACAAATTTCCACAGATCTCAGACCCTCAGGTTTCTCCTTTGTAAGATAGGAATAAAATATTTCTAACATTTCTTATGACAATTCAAAGAGGAGAACCTGTTTGGACACACACATGCACATATACAAATATACGTATAATATATGTGCAAATGTATATGTCTGTTAATGAGTATATTTGGAAAACATGGTCCACAATAATTATTACTATGACAACTAGATTTAATAATCCTTTTTTTCTCATAGCTTGTGCCTTTAATATTTATTAACTATATTTTAATCATCTAAATGAAATGAATATATTAATCAATTGATAACAACCCTTTGAGTGAAATATTTACGTAAATATAACTGAATAAAATTTAATTACTCTTCCTAGTAGATAGACAATGATTTTTTAAATTTAACTAGACTATCACTGTGGATATATAATATGTAATAATATAATGCAATAACCAACTATATAGGTAGAATTTCCAAACATGGACAAAGGGCTATTATTTCTTCTTTTTTTGTTCAAGATGTGATATTTCCTCTGTATTCAAGGTCAGTTTCTGTCCCTAGCATTTAGATCCCATTAGTCAAAGGCTTCACCAGAACATTCCAGCTAGGTGCAGAATGTTATGTAATATGCATCACCTCCTTTTGGATTTCAGTTTCTTCAAGAGACTCTTGTAGATTGCCTCTAACATTCTCAGAAGATTGAAATTTTTTATGATTCTGTTTCTTCTTTTCCGACTTCTACAGGCTACTTCTCCACTGAAGCCTTTGGACCATCTCTTATTGTTGGCTATGAGCTGAAATAAATCACTCAACTTTTTAATAAAATCAATAAACATTTATTAAGCACTTTCTTTGTAACAGGAAAAAAGACTAGGTCCTGTCAGTCTCTGCCCTCAAGAAACTTACAGTTGATTAAGGTGGGAGATGACCATTAAACATAAACTGATAAGTATTGGTTAAGTACTGCTTAATGTGCTGGGATTTACGGGGCATTAAGGGAAGACAAACACCTCTGGTATGAGGGCTTACTGAGCCCTTTTCAAGGCTACTCATCTACCTTTAGTACCCACCTGGTCACCCAACTCTCATCTGTGTTTCCAAGAAGCTACACACTGGGCAGCAGCCACACCTTGTTAAAACTGTCTTGGTAGATAGGATAAAACAGGCTGAGGGCAACTAACAGGCCTCATACCCATCAGTGTAGTTGGGGGATATCTACCCCAAGCATGTGAAGACTTCCCCCAGAAGAATGGGTGAATGAGAAACATTTGTTCCCATGGCCAAGAAGCCTGCCAAAGCAGGTGTCATGGAGCATTTAGATTTTTCAGACATTGAAGATGCCAGAGTAATCCACTGCAGCCTGAGCCATCACCAGTCATCCCGACTTTTGTCTTGCCAAAGGACTTCAATGACTCTGGAAGAGAGTCAGACTGCTGGGGGCAGCTAGGTGGTGCAGTGGATAGAGCACTGGCCCTGAAGTCAGGAGGACCTGAGTTCAAATCCAGACTCAGAACAAACACTTGACACTAGTTGTGTGACCCTGGGCAAGTCACTTAACCCCAACTGCATAATTAAAAAAAAAGAGAGACTAGGGCTGTTGACTGCAACTCTGCCTCACTTAAATCCAATTCATGTACAAGTTGTGACGTCATCCTGTGATGTCCTTGATCCTCTTGGAAATTGAAGGACGAACAACAAAAATATACAAAACAGTGAACTAGTCCTGGAGATATAGAAACAGAAGTGAAACAGTCCCTGCCCTCGAGGAGCTTACATTCAATCAGATTGCATTTTATCTCTATTTCATCAAAATAACTTTCTTCCTGATATAAATAACTGTACATTTCTGAATTCATCTACCTCATATAGATCTTTCGTGCCAAATGTTCTCTGTAGAAATGTTTCCTCTTTACCTCTGTACATCCCCTGCCTTTCTCTACCCCTTCAAATATATAGGGAGTAAAATAATTTGGAGACAGCAACATTTTTCTATTGCCCTCATTTACCTTTCAACTGAATTTCTCCATCTTATCTAAATAACTAGTGAGAATGCCAATGGGAAGATAGTGCCAAGGTAGTTATATTAGAAACCTGCCTGTCGGCTTTCTAATTTAATCATCAGTTAACATGATCTTCCATTTGCTTCAATCAACATCTTTGGAACCAAATCATCTTTCTGTATCTATGTGCCAGGTTTTCTGCCTGACTTCATGACTCTCATCTCTTAAATCCACATAATCAGATGCTAAGCACTGTGTAATAACCTTTAAGAACTATGGAAGTAATCAAAGTAATGGTTGTTTTTTTAATACTATTTAAAATGAGGAAAATGTTACAAAGAGAGGAACTCTACTTCTGTCTTTCATATTAGCACACAGGCACAGTGACCTATGATGTGAGCACCAGGTAAAAGAATTATGTCCACCCCTCAGGGGTGAATCACCATCTGTGTCTATATCTAAGCTCCCTTAGCTAAGACATATTCAAAAGCTCATCATACCCAAAACAAAACACTAATTTATATTATAGTGAGTAAAAGTTAGCCTAAATCTGGTAATTTTACATATGATCACAGCACAGTTGACCTACTGTACTCTTCCCAGCCCCATGACATCAAATGAGGACAAATTCATAATTAAATTCAGAACAACCTTCTAAAATGGATATGTACACACACATATGCATATATATGCACATATGCATATACACTCTTGCATATATGTATTCAGTTTATGAACTCATTGCATGAACATTTGTTAATTGACCATTATGAGCCATTCACAGTGATACGCTCTGAGGAGACAAAGATAAAAACAATAACCTTAACAACAAAAAGTATTATCATATTCTACTGACAACAGGACCCACTCCCATTTCCATCCTGATATCTTCTAAGACAGTGGTTCTCAAACTTTTCTTTTCTTTCTCAGGACCCCTTGGCATTGTTGCTAATAATCCTCCCCAATAATTTGTTTTTGTGGGTTATGTCTATTGATGTTAATAGCAATATTAGATTAAAGATTAAAGTACCTAAGTAAAAATTTGAAATAGTTTTGACCTCAAGGACTTCTGACACAGTTTTGGGGATGCCCAAGCATCTCCGGACCATTCTTCAGAATCCACTGATGAAGATAATACATTTTATATATATTAGAGACGACTTTTTATTCATCAAAGAAATAATTTTATCCAATTAAAAAATAATTCTTGACCTTATCAGGAAGTACATAAAATTCCCATCATTATTCCTTTGAAAATGTGGTTCATCATTGCACTTATCAAAGGTCCTAAGTCTTTCAACATTGTTTGTTTTCACAATGTTGTTCTTATACTATCCGTTATTCTGGTTCTGCTTGCTTCATTCTTTTAAAGTTTGTATGAGTCTTATCAGGTTTCTTTGAAGTAATCTCTTTCTTTATTTCCTCCAGCAAAATGGGATTCCATTATATTCATATGCAATATTTTTTATCCATTCCCCAATAATCCATTCCCCACCCTAGTCTCCAATTTGTTTCAGAAACATTAGAATAAAATGACTCCCTTTTAATATAGTTTCATTTCTCTCAAAATGAAGAACTTAGGATTTGTCAAGTGAAAAGCTCAGCATGTTTACAGGCATTTCAACTCCTAATATATTTCTGATATCTATTAATCTTATATAAACCTCAAGAAAAATGATAACTAAAACTTTTCTAATGAATACAGCTTGAAAGATCAGAGAATTGCACGGTGTATTATTGTTAATAAGTAAATATACATAACATATATTGAAATCTCTCATATTTAAAGTCAAATGCCTCATGTAAACTGGAGTTGACAGTAGAATATTAACAAAAAAAAAGTTTCACCAGAATAGCATAATGGAAAATCCCACTGAATTAGAATGGCTTTGAATGCTAACAGAACGACCAATGGATTTTGCTTCTGTTTTTAAAGAATCATTTGGGAGAGATCCATGAACTGAGGGTGGATCAGCAGGTGATTATTTTTTTTTTAATTTAGCCATAACAATTCATGAAATTCAAGTCCTAAGGTATAAGGGCATCAAATAATCAACCAACATGTAGTGAGTGATTGCTTTGTGGTAGACACTCTACTAATTTCAACAAAAGATATAAGTGAAATAATCTGTATACTTAAGCAGTCTATCAATTCAGCCAGAAGAGGCAAAATATACATATCTAGTTAGATGCAAAATATGCACAAGGTAACGGGAAGGGAGGGGATCAGTCTGGGCTTCATGTAGAAGCTGGCACTTGAGCTGAACCTTGAAGGAGATTATAAAATCTAAGACAGACCTTAGAGGTTTGAGTCAACAAAGGGAATGTCAACATTAATGGAACTTTGGATTTTTAAGAGAAAACAATAACTACATATTTTTTGTACAAAAAAGTTGCATAAAAATGGGAATGAGGAAGGACAGGACAATAGAGAGGATATGCAAAATTCATGTGCAGTTGTTGAGATGAAATGGGTGGTCCAGCTCCTAGAGATGCCCACCTCCTTTGCCAAAGGTTTTGTGGAGAGAGAGGTGGGGATAAAAAATAGAAATTTTATAGTGAAGGGTACTCATGAATGGATAAGGGGCACAAGGGTGATATTATGAGTTTAGAACTGTAGATTGTGAATTGGACAATTGTTCCCATAGAAACAAGTGGAGTAAATTTTCTTTCATGGAAAAGTAAAATGATTTCCGACTGGAATATCAGCATCTTGAGCCAAAATTCCAATGACCCCAGCCTATTTATAATTCTGTTCTGATAAATTGAGATGATAGAAAAGAAAAAGTCTGTTATAACACAGCACCTTGACCTGAAACACAAAAAGCTGGATTTTCGTCTCAGGTCTTTAGTTAATCTGAGTGCCTTTAGGGAAGCCATCTAAATGTGCTTAACCTCAGTTTCCTCATGTGTCAAATGAGTGGTTTGAATATCTGGCTTCTCAGGTCCCTTTTAGCTGTTGATAGATTATCCTCTGAACTTATAAATCCAAAGAAGAATACGACTTCCGTACTGAATTGGGGCGGTCAGCAAACATGAAACGAGTTTTACAATGTTATTTCTTAGAGAATTTATATAACAACCTCCCCCTCTTAACTCATGGCATTCCTTGACCCCTCAATATAGACAGTCAAACATTTTCCCCCAGAAATAACATAATTATTTTGGGTGCTTTTTTCAACAATAGATTGAAGCATATTTGCAATTATCTGTGCCTACATAATTTCACAGTGTTACATGGCTTGATTCACTTGGAGTAAGACTACATGAATTTGGTTGGGTTGGAAAGGACAACTTTAGGATCATGAATAAACCAAAAGGAGAATTCTCACAATCATCTTTGAATCTTCAATTTCACCTTCACCATCCAACCATCCATCAAATCCTGTCTTTTTCTGATATTTAACCTCTCTGAGCTTCTGTTTCCTGACTTGGAAAACAAATACAATAATATTAGTAATGCATCCAGCACAGGGCTGTTGTGGGGATTCAATGAGATTCTATATGGAAAAACACATTAGGAATCTTAAAGACTTCTGTCAATGGTATTTACTATTGTTTTCTTCCTCCTTTCTCAATTATTCATTTTTTTTTTATCTGCCTTTCTGGAAATTACTTTGTATTTCTTTGTAAACAATTTGTACTTACTTTATTTGCATATATGGTATAGTGCCTTTCATAGAATATAAATTCCATGAAGACATTTATGACTTCATTATTCCATTTGTCTCCCCAGTGTCCAGATAACACAGAGCATTGTACATAGTAAGCTTTTGATAAATAAAAACAAAACAAATTAAAATCTTACACATATTTGATATATAATTAATTAATCTCTGCCTTCTTTCCATGAAAAATGATCATCATATAAGGATAAAATATTAGAGCTCAAAGTATCCTAAGAGACTGGGTATTTTGCTCAATGTTTACAAAAATATTGAGCGTACTACTTGTTGCACAGTTCTCTCTCATAAAAGGGTAAATTTCTCTTAGCCAGAATTCATATGTGAGAAAAGTGATGAAATATTACGTAGTATTTCCAAGGTCTTCTTGAATGGAAAGAACCCTTGGAAGTGGTATATGAAGCCTGATAATATTAGTCAGGCTGTCGTAAGGAGAACAAATGATTAATCAAATTCAAAAGAATAAGAAAGGACAAGGGAAATAAGCATTTATTGTGCACTTACTGTATGACAGATACAGTACTAAGCAATTTGCAAATATTATATCATTGGATCCTCGTAACAACCTTGGATGGTAGGTAACATTAGTTTCCCATTTTACATTTGGAGAAGCTGAGGAAGACAAAGGTTAAGTGAGGCCTTGTGTCACACACTTGGTGAGTATCTGAAGTTAGATTTGGGGAAAAATAGTCCTTCATGACTCCAGACCTGTTACAGTATCAACTGCCTCAACCCACCTGCTTCTGGGTAGTAGGCTGGGAAAAAAATCCTCCAAAAACCCAAGGAAACCCACAAAAATTGGATACAGTTTTGATCAGAACAAAATGGAAACAATTTCAAGGAAACACTTCTTTCTTCTCCCACGTCCTTCCCACAAACAAACAAACAAAAATCCTCAATTTTGTTTCCCCAGCCTCTTGACATATCACATTCCTTTCTGAGGATTTATATTTCTCATCCCAAAGGAAAACACCAATTAGCCATGATTAGGATGTGGCTTCCTTGGGGACAGCTGGAAGAAAGCTCATTAAACTCAATTACTGACTGGAGTGTTAGCAATGGATGCAAGGTTTGTCTCCTTTTGTCAGTATGGTGAACACCTCTGCAGGGAATAGACCCTGTGTGAATATCTTATATGTGATGAGAACCCATGCATGATGCTATGCATGAATACTCAAAGAAATGAGAGCTGACCAATGACATTTTCACATAATGCCCTGGGGTGACTTTTTTCTGAACTTATCAATACTGGCAAACACATCCTTAAATGAAGACTTTGAAAGATTTGGGCTCCCTGGACAATGAGAAACCAAGAACTCAGAATGCTCTCTATGAATTTAAATCTTGCCATCACTTTATTATGTCTGCCTGAAAATTGAAACAGAGTTATTTCTAAGGAAAGTTTTTTAATGTGGGATCTTCAATGGTCTAGTTTCTACTTCTTGACTTCCCTCATTGTATAATTGTTCTCCTTCCCATTCCCTTCAATTTCTAATCTCCAACATCACTGTCATGGGGATAATGAGTAGGAATTATCTTTCATTAGTTAAGTTTATAATGGCTACTGCATCATTTCAGGGATAATTTTCATTAGCTTAGTATTTAGAGCTGGAAGGGACCTTAGAATACCGAAGCCCAGATTCTTGGCACTGGAAGTGACCTAAGAGGACCTCAATTTGGATATGACTAGTCATTTCTTATACAAAATCTTTGTCTAAAGTCATACACCTGCCTCTGGAAGAACTTCAGTAGTAGTAAACTCGCTACTTCTTGAGATAACTAATTCCACATTGTGGCTCCCACTGTTAAAAAGGTCTTCATTACGTCCATGAAAAAACTGATGTTCTGCAACAAACTTCACCCCCTGGGCTCACAATTCCTAGGAACTTCACTGGGTGTATAAAGAGGAAAAAAAAGCAATCCATGACCGCAAGAATATTGTATTATGCTAAAGAAAACATATAAATAGGTATGTACATTAGAGGAGATGAAACTAATATCCATAATTACATTATTTCCTAGACCACATTTCTCCATCTTTTCAAGATGAATAGTGGAAAAGAATTTTTAACTTAATATTTAGTCATTTTATGAATCACTCCCTTAATCTACCAATCAAGTAATCCTCAAAAATGAAGTTAATCTTAATCTGGCATGATGGGCTCTTGATGAAAACAAATTTTTCTTCCTGATCCTGCTTTTCTTTTCTAAATGTTTACTAGTTATGTCATAGGATAATCAGATGAATCTATGACAACAGATAATCCAATGACACAGATAATAATATGCTTCCTGTGTGAAGCTAATCTATATCTACACCTGAGCACCACAACAGGGGATCCATTTTCTATAATTTGCTTCCTTGTGGCATTCCATAGATATCAGTGGTCTGTTGGATGTAGCTGTCCACCTGGTATTTCTTATCCACAGTATATAATCAGCATAATTTTTTTGGTCAAAAGTTAATGAATTCATTTTCCTGATGACATACCTTACTGTCTTTTTTTGAAGTCTCTTAAATTTTGTAGCTTGTTCTTTCCCTCTCCCTCTCCCTCTCCCTCTCCCTCTCCCTCTCCCTCCCCCCCTCTCTCTCTCTCTCTCTCTCTCTCTCTGTCACACACACACACACACACACACACACACACACACACACACACACACACTTTCCATTGTCTGCCATTTAATATTCATTTTCACTACTTCGGGAACTACTGTGCTTTTATTTCATGCAATTATATTAAATGCTATTAGAATATTGGTATTTAAGGGGGAAAAGGAAAGAAAATGCATTGATTGTTGTTTCTCAGAAAAAAAAGAATTGGGGGTCATTAAATTAGCTTTTCAATTTCCTGAATGCACTTCAGCCCACATTCCTCCTCATGATTTCTAGCTCACCTCATTGTCCTTTGCCTTTAATGGTACCTTTAGAATTTGTCTGGGAACATTCTCTATAGAATTTCACTCACTTCTCATTTTGGGGCAGCAAATGTTAGTGCATAAATAGAGCTTTTTCCATAGTGTTCCTTTTGAAAATAATTATCATGAATATTGCAGTATGAGTTAATGAGATATACCATGAAGTTATTTTTATCCTTGCCTATGGAGGCACAATAAAACAACCTCACCATCTTTGCCTTTCAAAGGAGATTCACAGAGCCATCCTTCCTTTCTCCTGAAATTATTTTCTTCTTCTTCTGATTATAATGAGAATTAATATTAGAAAGACAATTAGAATTAGATGTTTGTTTTTACCATGGATGCATGATTCAGTCATAAATGACAAATAGTGTGACGTATAGACATTGGATATCAGAATCAGAAAGATTTGGGTTTAAGTCCTACACCTGAGCCATACAGTCTATGTGTTCCAGGCAAAGTCACTTAACCTTTGCATGTCCCAAGCTTCTGTTAAAACTACACAGTGTAGAGAATGGTCTGGATCAGTAGAATCTGTCTTCCCACCACCAAAATCACAAGTCCAGATAGACCTGTGGAAGTAAATATATGTATACACACATACATATACACATAAAAATATGCATATATATAACATGCATATGCACATATCTGTATCTATTTTCATACAAAGATACATATACTTATTTATTTATGCATTGTACATATACCTGCATATATGTAGGTTCACCAGTATTTTGTGTATATAAGTGTACCTTATATATGTATAAAGCATTTATAAAGAAATTACGTATATGAAGATATGAAATTCACAAAGGCTTTCCAACCATTCTGTGTGATATGGAGTATATTCTATCAAGCATGCAATAGAAAATCAATAAGCATTTATATACTAGGCCATGTGCTAAATATTAAAGATACAGAAAAAGCAAAGACTCCAAGGAGTTTATGTTCTTATGTCAATGTCTTCATAATTGTAGTAATTATTAATCATATGGATTTTGTGGATAAGGAAGCTGAATCATAGAGGTGGAAGCATTTTTAAAGGTTTCTTCGCATTTTTTAGAGAATTTTATGGTTTCATCACTCCCTCCCCAAATTACCTTACATTTACTTATGTATATTTTGTTTCCTGTGTAGAATGCAAGTTTTCTGAGGGCAGGGACTGTTTTCTCTTTTATCTTGCTAGCCAAAGCACTGAGCAGAGTGGATAGTACTTTTTTTTTTCCCCCTTTCTTTTTTTGGATCGGTCATGTGATTCAATCAATGACACAAAAGTCCATGGGGAAATACTCAGGGCAAATCAACAGCTGCTTGGCAGGTTATAGTCAGGGAGATGTGTGAAATCCTGAGAGAAGAAATGAAATGAACAGGGCTAAGAAAGCCAGCGGTCAGAACAAAGTAGGCTGACGTAGTGAGCACTCCTTCCATAGCCCCAACATGTCTCTCCTGCCTAGAATTCTCTCCCTCCTCATTTCTTTCTTTAGTCCTCGTGACTTCCTTCAAGCTCCAGCTACAATATTACCATTGACGTGGTTTTTCCTAATTCTTTTCAATTCTAGTGCCTTTTTTCTCTTGATTATCCCTAATCTATTCTTTCTCTATCTTCTTTGTAGAACGTCTATTTCGTGTTGTCTTGCCCATTAGACTGTGAGTTCCACGACAGCAGAGACAGTCTTTTGCCTCTTTTTTTTTGGATCCTCAACATTTAGCAAAGGGCCTGGCACAATGAAAGTGCTTGATGACCTATGCTCTTAAGCAATGGATTCATGAATGCTTTTAGATCTTCAGTTTTCCCCATGAAAAAATCTGTATTTACTGCATTGGGGAGGGGAGGACATTCAGGCTTAAGAACATTGTGTCAGTGATCCAAAGGTCCATTCTGTCTTTGGTGAGTTTCTTAACTCTCAGTCTTTTCTCATGTCCTTAGCTGGAAAGAGCTAGGTGGCACTGTGTTGGACCTGGAGTCAAGAAGATGTGAGTTCAAGTCTAGTGTCAGACATTCACGAGCTCTGTGACACTGGGCAAGCCACCTAACCTTTGCTTACCTCAGTTTTTTTTTTCATTTGTGGGATTGGGATAATAACAGCACCTACCTTCCAGGATTGTTATTAGGCCAAAATGAGACAATAATTGTGAAGCACTTAGCATAGGGACTGGAACACACTGAGCTCTAAGTAAATATTAGCTACTATGGCTGTCGCTGTTCTGATGTCCCAGGGCTTCCTGGCTATCTCAGGACCACGAATCCCTTCCTCTTCCTGAATAAATGATGCAACTTCAATGTCATTTCAGTTGTCATTCTTCATTAAACTATTTCATTGGTCTTCATAACCTAAGTGTATTTATCACTGGACATTTGCACTCTGACTCTCTCCGGTTTGTTTTGGTGCTTTCTTGAGTTTGGGTTAAAGCTATACTTGAAATTGGGGTGATTTTCTTTTTCTCTAAGGCCTTTTTATTCTCCAACCATCCTGGCTTTTTAAGCTTTATTTCTCCTTCCCCTTGGCTCACTGGAATCTTATTAAAAAGATAATTGGTCTGTTTTATGGATTTGGGGGGCAAAGGGGAGAAGAAAACTTACTGCAATAAATTGAGATACACTTGGCTGAATAATATAATAATGCTAAACTATACAGCATGGTTAGAGTTTTTATTTTTTCTGCCTCAAAGTCTAATCCCTGAAATTATAGTAATTTTAATATGACATTTATATATTAGGTGCTTTTGTTTTTGCTAACATAACTAAAATCATAGTAATAAAGTACTACTATTAATGATAGCTGATACAGCACTTTGAGACATGCTAAGCGCTGTATGTGTGTGTGTGTTGGTGTGATTGTATAAGTCTGTGAATATGTGCATAGGTATAAGAGCATTTGATCCTCACAGCATCCCTACAGAATAATTGCTGTTATTATCATGCCAATTTTTAAAGAGTAGGAAATTGAGGCTGAAAATTAAAATTACTTGCCCAGGGGCAAAATTTTACCTATTGTACCAACTCTATTTTTCATGTTATGCTTCCAATTTCTAATTCATAGAATATACCAGGTGCAACCTTCTACAAGAGGACTTTCTTAACATCTCTGTGTATTAATATTATCTTAGTATTTTTATACTTATATAATATGCATGATATATTTATTATATATTAATATGATTGTTTATATATTGTTAACATAACATTATTACTACTACCAATAATAATAAAAATCATTACTCACCCAAATATAGTAAGTGTATACAATGAATACAGCATGTGCTAAGTGCGAATGATAAAGCAAAATATAATAGTCTTTGACCTCAAATAGCTTTCATTCTTTCATATAACTGCAACAATAAAATGTTATTGAAGATGGTGAAGGAAGTCTGGTGTGTCACAGAAGAGCACCATAAGGATTGTCTAGATTTAAGGAAGACTGTCAGCAAATACATTGAACCCTCTTTATTGACATTATTTAAAGACTTAATAAAGAGTCCACCAGGATGCAAAATCCAGGATCAGCTTCTACCTGTATTAGTTAATGGAATATCTAAATTCATAAAATAACATATGATTAATTAGTGGTAATAATTATAAGGTTGGGGATGAGACTCGTGACTTCTATAACATATGCAACGCCCAGGAGAGGAAAACTCTTCTACCAACATTAGCATCATCTATAAAAATTATCGTCATATAGAACAGTCTAGTCACTTAGTGGTTAGGTAAATGTGCCATGATCTAAAATGTGACAATCAATAATTGATCAATCAGTAACATTTATTCAGTAGCTACTATGTTCCAGGCACTAAGTCCTGGGGATAAAAAAAAAGAGGCACAACACAGCCTCTGCCCTTATGGAGCTTACAGTGTAAGTAAACAAACACATACAAATAAAGCTCGATACAGAATAAGTAGAATGTAATTGACAGAAGGAAGGCACTAGAATTAAGAGGGTTTGGGAAAGGCATCTAGTAAAAAATGGGATTTTAATTAGCACTTGAATGAGGTCAATGAGGTCAGTAGGTGAAGAAGGGAGGAACCTTCCAGGCATGGGTGACAGTCAGAAGAAACGTCCAGAGCCAAAAGATAGAGTATTTTGTTTTTGAAATACTCAGATTTGGGAAAGCTCTCTAACCATTATGCAAGATTGCCTGCCCCACTTGATGAGGATGATGATGATATTTACAAATAACAGCCCAGGTTTATATACTTCAAAGATTTCAAAACTTTCATTATTAACACTACATTTAATATGAGAACTTCATTTAAAATTTTGACTTGAATTATTATTTTAAATTCTTTCAGCTGAATGTTCTAATTCTGAATTATGATAAGAATGAAATATATGCTTTCAAAAATTCATGATTGAATTAAACAAATAAGGATATTGCTAGAGGGAAAAGGACTTGAAATTAGAATATATGAGTATGACCTCCTCTGTAAAAATAGGTAGGTGAAATGGATGGTTTCCAGAGCCCTTCCTAGTCCTACATTCTATAATCTTTTCCCTTTGATATAGTTCATAACTTCTCAAGAATTTATGAAGGCAGAGGAGAACAAGCAAACAACCAAAAAACCCCAGCAATTACTGCCAACCTTCACTTTGCCCAAGTTCATGAATATTTCATTACTCTAAGTAAAATCTAGGTGGAGATGGAGGAGATGCAGTGGAGTTAGTATTAGAACCCATCCCATTTTATCACAAGAGGTTGTTTGAAATATGAGTGTCATTGGATAAATAGGTTCTAGTGTTGGATAGATACTCACAGGACATCCATGTGGGATCAAAATCCTCTTTTTTGTATCTCCTGGCAAAGGACATTCAGTCATTACTAAAATTCCTCAAATAAATGAGAACTCTCTATATTCTAAATCAGCTAGTTCCAAATTAGGATAGAACTAATGGTTCCCAGTGTTCCTTGTACACTATGCTAGTATCTGTCTCTATAAAAGCTAAACCAGTATATTCTAGCTTCTCCCCGTCCTGGACACTTTTAAGCTTCTGTATGCTCTTTCTGAAATGTGACTTTTAGGACTGCTCTCAGTACTTCTTACACAATCTGATGATGTTCTCAAATCCAGGAAATCTGTAGTTCTAGTCTTATCTCTGAAAGATACAAGCTGTGTGACATTGGCCAAATCACTTAAGCATTCACCGCTCTGGGCAACTCTCAAAGACTTTAAGTTGAAGATGTTGACCTACAACTAAAAGGGTTTTCTTTTTTGTGTGTTTGTTTCATCTTGGAGGTGGGTATACCAAGAAAATCATAAGTATAGTCCCTTTCCTCCATTTTTAGAGCTAGAAAATCTTTCTCTTCAATTAAAAGGGTTTTGTTTTTTGTGTGTTTGTTTCATCTTGGAGGTTATTACACCAAGAAAATCGTAAGTATAGTCCCTTTCCTCCATTTTTAGAGCTAGAAAATCTTTGACTATAGTCTAATACCACATCAGCTGCAAATCTGATAATCATGATATTCATATGGTTATACAAGGGATTAATAGTAAGGTTTCATAGCTTAGGGCCAAGGATAAAGCCAAAGAGAGAAGTTGATTACAGACCTTCCTGCAAAGTCTTCTTTAAACACATATGACTATGTTTTTTCAATCATCCAATTCATTCTGAGAAGACTGGTACTATAATTTCATCAACTCCGTATTGTTTTTTTAGCATTACAGCAGGCCAAAAGAGTTTTTTTCATCTGCAAATTTTCCAAACTAGTCAAAAAAAAAAGGAACATATCACGATTATCAGCCTATATTCCCCTCCCTTTGTCATTATGATCAATGTTGAATTTCTGTAGGTGATTTAAAACATGATCTCTTTGCCTCCCCACTCCATTCCTTGGATGGAATCTTTGCCTTGGAGTTAAAATGATAAAAGAGCCAGGACAGCCCCCAGGATCTACAGAACAAACCCTGCTGTTTTTCTCTGTCATTAACCATCTGGATGCAGGGTAGACTGCTTACTACCAGAAATCACAGTTAATCTCCACCTGACTTTCTGCAGGCCTGTTCAGACATAGTTAGCATAGCTGTATCCAATTCATTTAATATCTGCACTTTTCAAAAGCTATTCTGAAATCTCATCATTCTCCCATTGACTCCCATTTGAGTTTCTTCGCTATCCACTGATTTTCAATTGCTGATGGCTCCTAATAATTGATTCAGAACATTTCACATGCTGGCTAAAATATTTTGTGTTTATATTGATATATCCTGTGATTTATTTCATCAATACAGGGAGAGAACCCAGGTCTCCTTTACTCCCAAACCAGTTCTCTATCTACTATCCTATATATTGACTCTTCCCTGGCACTTAGTCCATAATCAAAAACTAAAATGTTATTTTAAGGATTCTTGAAGTATCTTTTTCAACAAAGCAAAGAACCTATATGGAATGAGAAGCATCTATGTATTCAGTGATGAATCGGCGATGTCAATAATGTGGTTATGCCCTTTTTGCAAATTCCTCATCATCCGTTCCATCTTTTACCCAATGCTATTCTGCTATAAGCCTTATCATGAATTCTTCATAGGAGATCTACCTATGCAAATAATCTCTAATTCTTGTTCTTTGAAAATTCTGTGGATCCCTAGGTAACCTCCAAGCTATCTGTATTTCCCATCTCTCTTGCCATGTCACTAGTACATCTCTTATTTTCTGGGCATGCATATTCATGATGCCTTTTGCATCATTTATTAAATGCATCACCCTTGATAACGTGTTAAAGTCCAGAGGTTCTACAGCATTTACATATCTCGGTAGCCTTTGGTCACCTCTGAGTGATGATTTTAAAGCATAAATTAAAATGCATGGCATTATAAAGGAAATAAATTTTATGGAAATAGTTCTTAAAATACATATTTAGAAAAGATTCTAGATTCCGGATTACAAATTCCTACAAAACTAATTGCCCTCACTATTAACCATTTCCTTATCCTTTGGGTCATAAGCAATTTTGATTTTTCTGATATTGTGTTTTTGCTTGTTAATTTCCAATACAAGTCAGCTTCTAATTTAATCCCTCAATAGTAAGGGATGTCCTAATGGGAATTGTCTGTTTTGGCCTTTATCTGTATCACCATCAGTACATATAGCTTGTGGTACATAGTAACTACTTAGTAAATGCCTGTTAATGGAATAAAGGTCTTTCTCCTATGCCTCTTCCACAAGATGCCAAATTAACAGTCCTAAAACACAGATCTGACCATGTCACTTTCCTACTCAAAAACCTATAATGGACCTTTGTGGCCCCTAGGTAATAACATTCTCAGAATGACATTTAAATTCCATTCTTGCCACTCTAACACCCCCCCAAGCACAATATGGTTCCCATCTGATTTTCAAGTCTTTTTAAATACTATCCTACTTTCTGTTCTCTTTGTTCCAGTCATACTGTCCTTCCAAATACATGGCAACAATCTAATGCACCTGTATCTGTACACTTGGGCTTTCTACATTTTGAATGAAATACTTCTGGATTCTCACCTCACAGAAACCCAGTTTCCTAAAACCTAGCTCAGGAACCATCTTTTTCAGGAAGCATTTATGGACTCTCATTTTTTTTTTTTAATTTTTCCCTCTCTAACATGAGTCTGCACAATTTTAAAAGACACCTTGATAAAGCAGACAGAGACATAGCTGGCTTCTGAGTACAAAGTACCCCAGTTAATGCCCTAACTGCTAATAAGTAGTTGTGTGACCTTGGACAAGTCACTATCCCGCAGTATCTTATGTGTCTCTATTATACGGTGTATTGAAGAGCAGATACATAATCATTGACATTCATTGTTTAAGAGTTTCCTCGCAAAAAGTACCATATATTAATTGAATCATAGGCCTAGCTTCCTGCAAAAATTAATTTAAAACATTTTTGTATACATTCCATTTACTATTTTTTGCATATGTTATGCGTAACAATTTTCCCTGCAATACTTTGTAAAGTAGGAAGCTGGTTGGAACCCTTGATGGACTTTTGGATGTAGAGTGGGGAACAACTCAATTTGAATATTCGCTCAGAGTCTTATTAGATGTGTCATGTAGAGGCAGTCATTAAAACTCACTCAGCCCTCAATTTCCTTATCTGTAAAATGGGTTTAATAATAAAACCTAACCCATGATGTTGTGAAGATCAAGTAAGAAATCCGTAGTGTGGCATTAACAATAATAATCAGAAGAATAAGAAGAAGCATTTATTCATAGAGAGCTTTCTGATCTTTCAAGTATTTATAAATATTGTCCCCTCTGACTCTCAAAACAGTCCTCATAAAGTAGATGCTATTATTATTCTCATGTTTCAAGTGAGGGAAATGAGAGCTGGTTAAGCAATTTATCTAGGACCACATATTGAGTGAATTTCTGAGACTGGATTTGAACTTAGGTCTTCTTGACTCCAGATCTATACTCTACTAGTAGAGTGGCAGTATCAAAATGTTTAAAATGAAAGACGGGTTTTCAGCGCATAGTACAATGTCTTTTTTTGGAGGCAATTGAGGTTAAGTGACTTGCCCAGGGTTATACAGTAAGTGTCTGAGACCAGATTTGAACTCAGATCTTTCTGACTTCAGAGCCAGTGTTCTATCTACTACACTGCCTAGTCACTCCTTAGTACCATATTTTTTTGACAGAATTACAAAATATTAGAGTTAAAAGCTACCTCTGCAACCATCTCATCCATTCCCAAAGCCTCAGAAGATAACCCAAACTACCAACAAATAACTATTAAATGGTCACTGATAGTCTGAGAGAGCTCTCTTGGGAAGGGCAGCCCATTACTTCTGCACAATTAATATAGGTTTGTCCAGTTATTTGATTTGCAGTCACAGAGGGGAGAGAGAAAGAAATCCACCCTCTTTCCCAGCACAGCTGCAGAGATGTGCTACAGTTAGCTTGAAACATCTCATGAGTATTTACAACTCAGAGAACAGCAAATTTTAAATCAGGGGCCTTATTTGTTTGTGTATTTATGTCCATATGTGTTTGTATGTATCTTGCTCATTCTCTAGACTTAAGAAAGTAATGGACACTGTTAGTAATTCAAGTCAAACTTAAAATTGTATTTACTGTATGTCCCCCATCCCAACCCCACCCGCAGCCAGAGAATAGTTGTTAAACCTCCAGCCCAACACTGCATATCCTATTTCTCTACTGCCCCAATCACAAATTCTTTTAATGGGAGTATGGAATGGGTGCTGATTTATGAATGTGAACATTCGTAAATGAGTTTTTTCTCTATAGTCCTTGAGCTGAGGATTAAGAACGTTAATGACAAATATGTTTGATGTTGCTTTAAATGAAATATTAAAGGTGATCAAAGGCCGTGCAAATTGTGTTTTGTACCAGCTGTTCTTAAGACTAGCAATGAAATCCTGAATAAATGTGCATTCCACTATTTGCTTGTTCTTTACAGTATCTTCAGCAGGGTCACAGTTGTCAGGGATGATACATTGGGCAAATTCATACCAAGAATTGCTCAGAAATAGAAGAGATGTCAAGTACATTCTAACATCTCTCTGCTCAAGTTCCTGACATCTTGTAGACCACTTGTGTAATAGGAAGACTGTGGGATGACTTGAAATAAGTTCTGGGCAAAGATAAAGGAACTGGTTTCCAGTCTAGGCCTTGACACTCCTCAGGTGTGACCTTGGGCAAATCACTGAAGGGCTCTGTTTTCATCTGTGAAATGTGGATGCTAAGACTTAAGCCACTGGGTTGTTTGGAGACTCTATTCTAGTGGGATATTGTGTGTTGCAAATACAAAGGATAAAGGGCTACATTGGCACAAGATCTTATTAGCTTCTATTCCACAAGAGGCTGCCTTTATTAGTAGAGCAGGTAACAGGAAATGGCTGGCTGCCTGCCTGTGGTACATTTTCTTGGCAGAGCAGTGGGAGGTCAAGGTCATTAAAGTAGGGTTGGGGAGACTTTGATGATGCCATGTGCTATATCAAGCTGGGGAAACATATGGCTCCCTTCCAGGGTATTGGCTCTCCTTGTCCTAGAGTGAAGTCCATAGTAACAGGAAAGTCTTACAGCAGATTTCCACAGCATAATTCACTATCTTACGGAGTCCATAACTGACTAAGGGCTTTCAATACAGTTCCACTCCTCTAAACATTACCTTCCAAAATAAAGAAAGTACATTGTAACAAAACTGTATATTGATTCTGCATCTGTAGGTTTAAATTTTACCTTTCAGTATGAGAATACCTGAGTGCAGAGACTTTCCCTACCATTTCTTTATGCTCAGCAACCAGTACAATGCCTGACACTTAGTAGGGACTTAATGAATGGTTTTTGAATGAATGGATGAGTCAGTGAGTGAATGAATTAATAACATTCACTGTGAAACTTGGGGAGAGTCATTAATTCTCTCTAGGAAATAATTCCACCTATAAATTCAGCATATTGAATGATATCAGAGATTCTTAAAGCAGGGTAAGGAAGAGTATGAATTTTAAAGGGATTTGTTTTTTCATTTAACTGATTTATAGCTGAAATTCATCATTTCTTTCAGTTATATATAAGCATGATTCTAAAGGACTCATTCGTATAGGTTTCAAGGGTTGCAAAGCACTTCATTACTCTATCTAATTTGATTCCATCTAAATTTTTGTTCTTTTTCTGTTTTTCTTTTCCTTCATTCCTTTGTTCCTTCCTTCCTTTGCTCCTTCCTTCCCTCCTTCCTTCCTTCTTTCCTTCTTACCTTCCTTCCTTTCTCTCTCTTATCCATCCATCAATCCATCCATCCATCCATCCATCCATCCATCCATCCATCCATCTACATAATTCTTTATTTATTTGCTGTTTACTTTAATTTGAACCTATGGTCGCCCTTATGAAGGGAACTCCTTGTGTCGAAACCCTTGTCCCTCATGTCTATGGATAGTTTCTTTCCTCACCTGGTTTCTCTCCTGATCTTCATCATTGTCTCCAGAAATACATCTTCCTTCAAGGTTACATTGACTCTGAAACTCACTCCTACTCAACAACCTCCGCCCCTTGGTCCCCTCCCTGGTTCTGATCAAAGAGGTTGAACATGTGAGAGATCCTCACAGGTCTTCTATTGAAGAAAGGGGCCCAGGCCATTCACCTGTTGATAACCTACCTGGCTGCAGGTCTTTATCACTCATCGCATCCCATTGATAAGGAACCTCCTTCCCACTCTGCCACCCTCCAGGCTTTTCAGCTTATATTATATGTTGTCTTGCCTTCAGGAAAATAGGGAATACCTTTTGTCTTTCTTTGTATTTTCAGTGCTTTATACAGTGCTTGGAACATAGTAGGTGCTTAATAAATTTTTACTGACTGAAGGACTAAGTTTACCAACTTAGAAAATTTTCTGGGATACCGAGAGGTTGTTACTTTTTTCAAGGACACACGGAGAGTAAGTTTGAGAGAAAAGATTTTGACTTAGGTTTTCATGGGCTGAGAGACCAGCTCTGTATTTGGTACCAGTTCATAGACAGCTAGGTAGCATAATGAATAGTGTATTAGATTTGGAGTCGGAAAGAACTGAGTTCAAGTCCTTTCTCAGACACTTACTGTCTCAATATGGCCCTGAGCAATTCACTTAAACTCTCAGTTTCATCTATAAAATTGTCATAGTAATAGTACCTACATTCCATGGTTTATTGTGATAAGTGAGGTAAAATTTATAAATCTTTTTTTTTTAAACTTTAGAGTGTTATATAACTTCCACTTGTTTCTGTTTTTACCATTATGACCCTCCTTGTTAATCAAATCTTTGTTTGATATTGTATTGTCTCCATTTTCCTTCCTTTAAATTTTCTCTGCTTAATCTTCTTCCTCTTCAGACCTTCCAGAGGAACTGTGACTATTTTTCTGATGCATATTATGTAATGATATCTGTCATAGTCATCTATATTAGTCTATGTTTATTTGTTTCCCTTCTCTTTTACTCTATGATACTGTGGACAGAGTGAGTGTTGAATACTTTATAGAGAACAGACTTGGGAGTCTGAAAGATAAGAATTCAAGTCCCTGACACACATTCACTGTTTGATTATTAGTAATTCATTGAACACCACAGTACACTAGGTAGTGCATACCATAAGAGAGGTAGCTGATTTACATGGGTTGTGATAGTCCTTACACCAGTGAAATAACAAATTGGGATACATGTACACATGCTCTTGCCTATAACCTCATGGTATACATATGTGTCTATGTATGTACGTGTGGATATGTGCACACATATGTCTGTCTATTTGTGTACTGTTACTGAGGGTTTTTTTTTTCCTTTTACTCAGTGCTGCAAATTGATTACTATCTAGCACAGCATAAGTGGGTAGGTTAAAGCAGATAATCATCCAATAGTAGGTGAATGAATGAATGAGTGAGAATAAAAATACTAACTTCTCTCTTGGTCAACTTTCTGCAACCTTACTCCTATACAATTACAATTCCAGCCTTAGCTTATATTGCTCCCCTTCACAAATTCTTTGGTTCCAATAAAACAACCTTCCTTCTTTCCCATACATTGGATTTCATCTACGATCTCCATGCCTTTCCATAGCTTCTCCTCACATGCCCGGAATGGATTCCTTCCTTACCTCTACCTCTTAGACTCTTTAGTTTCCTTAAGAACCAGCTCAATTAATCAATAACCAATTACTTATTAACTATTTATTATGAATCAAAAACTCTTTAAATACTGAGAATTTTTTTTTAACAAAACTTTTAATCTCCCAACTCCAGACATTTTCATTGACTGTCTACCATGCTGGAATACTCTCCCAACTCATTTCAGCTTCCTGGCTTCCCTGCCTTTCTTCAAGTCCTAGCTAAAAACTCACCTTCTACAGGAAGCCCTTCCCAATCCTACTGAATATTAATGAGTTCACGCACTTGATTATATCAATTTATCCTGTGTGTGTAGTCATAAAATGTAATGTAAGCTTTGTCATTTATATTACAATGTATAGACATATGTACATATATATATATATATATATGCATACACACATATATGTGTGTATAAATATATATCTACTCATATATAAAATGTATATTTGTATTTATTGAGACCTTTGCCTTTCGTTTCACCCCTTCCCCTTATGCTGTGAATTCATTGAGAGCAGGGAGTGTTTGCCTTACCTTATATCTCCAATGTTTAGCAGAGTGCCTGGCACATAGGAGATACTGAAAAATGTGGATTGACTGACTGATTGAGGATACAATGAAAAATTGGAAATACCCAATGTTCACAAAGGGCTTTCAGTCAAATGGGAGAGGACAAATTCCTACAAACAAGCACGTGCATACACACACACACACTATACATATATATACATATATGTACATATATAGATATAGATATAGATAATTTGTATATATAGACAGACACACATATCAAAATATATGGATGGTAATCTTTTATTTTTCCTTGATATAATATTTTATTTTCCCCAGTCACATGTAAAAACAATTTTTGAGATACGTTTTTTCAAAAAACAAATTTTGAGTTCCAAATTCTCTCCCTCCTACCCATCCCTCTGTCCCTCATTGAGAAGGCAAACAATTTGATGTAGATTATATGTGTGCCATCAGGTAAAACACATTTTATGGATAGTAGCCTTAAAGAAGTTGTGGCACTGGCAGCTGAGGGGTGGGAGGTCAAGGTTCTCCTGCACGTGACATTTTGTGATTATCCCAGCTCCTAGTGCCTCTTCAGGAGAAGAGGAGGTAGGAGAACTGCATCAATAACACCTTGTTTTCATTGTGCATACACGCTCACTTCTTTGTGTATACATACCTATACATATCCCACCTCCATTGATAAGATGGAAGCTATTTCCAATAAGAGAAAGCTTCATTTTTGTCTTTGTATTCCCAGTTTGAGAAGAATATCTGACATATGAGTTAATTAATAAATATTTGCATTGATTTGTTGAGTGAATGTTGATAATCCTGCAAGAGTTTGGTCTGAGAATGCACACATATTAACACCCCACCTATTTCATATTCTCAGCATATTCTCTGAGACATCCTTACAGCAAGGTTTTGTAATCATCTGGTGAAAAATAGTGAAACCACTCTTTTTAAGACCAGGCACAGCAGACACTGAAAGGACTATTGTGAGACTGTTCAACAACTTGACAGACCCAAATGCAAACGATAGATCCTTCCTGCAGAAGGCAGTAAAATGCACTGATCTGCAAAAATGCTAGTCTAGGAAGAAATACTGCTGGACTTCAGTGAGAGAAAAGATCATAGATCTTCCTGATGAGAAATAACACCAAGATCCTAGTCACTGGTAGCCATTAAAGATCCCAGGACACTTGTCACAAGGGTGGACCATTAAACTAGGTGCCCTGGCTGTGAGGCAATATCTGTAATTACTTTCATTCTCCCCAAGTCCCCCACTCATATCCCTTTGGATTGAAAATGTATCCCTTTCTGTCCTGAATGAATAGGCCTCTTTGTTGTCCTCTGAGGTTATTTATTATACCTAACACTTACTCCCCACTGAACTTATTTCCCTCTTAGATTTTTTTTCACCTAACCAAAAAAAAAAAAAGAAACTTGGAAAAGAACCTATATTTAACTTCCCATTTCATTTAATTAAATTTGCCTCTGATGATTAGAGAGGCAGCATCATGTGCTGGATAAAAAATTGGAATTTCAAAATCTGGTTTTAAATCTTAGTTCTCATGTATACCAATCTGGTAACCCTGGTAAAGCTATTGATACTTTCAGAGCTTTAGGTGATTACCCATACTTCAGAATGAGGAAGAGGTATTGATTTCCTCTGGCGAATGCAGTTCACCTGGGCTAACTCTTATTATACTTGCACCAATGAAATCACAGATCTAGAAAACAAACAAAAACCAAAACAGAACCTTTGAGATCTAAAATAAAATCTCTTATCACATCTTCTTTTCATGCTCCATTTTACATATTAGTTCAAAGGATAGATTATCTTCCAACTTCAGAAATTATCACAGCCTAAAATTCTCTTCCTTCTCATCTCTGTCTCTTAGGTTCCTTGGCTTTCTTCAAGTCTCAGCTAAAATCCCACTTTCTACAGAATGTCTTTCCTGATTTCCCCTTAATTCTCATGCCTTCTCTCTGAGATTATTGCCAATGTATTGTTGTCTTTACCTTGTTTGTTCATTGTTATTCATGAGCTGTCTGGCTGGTTGGACTGAACTCCCAGAAAGCTCAGTCTTTGTATACTCAGTACTTGGAACAAGTGAGGTACTAATAGAATACTTGTTGACTTGACTTGCTTTCCATTCCATGTAATCTGACCAACCTGTTATTCCCTACCACCTTTCTTTTTTTTTCTTTTTTTTTAAGGCAATTGGGGTTAAGTGACTTGCCCAGGGTCACACAGCTAGTATGTCAAGTGTTTGGTCTGAAGCCAGATTTGAACTCAGGTCCTCCTGACTTCAGGGCCAGTGCTCTATCCACTGTGCCACCTAGCTGCTCCCCTACCACCTTTCTTCTACTGTCTCATATATTTTGCATTGCCTGTACCCCAGGATTGGAATGTACTCCCTTCTCATTTCTGTCTCTTAATATGCAGACAGATAACCATCAGATTGGATATGTGTAGTGGATGGAATTAAGGAATCAAAAATGATACTGAGGTCTTGAGGTTGGATGACTAAGAGGATGGCAGTATTTTCAACAATAATAGGAAAGTTGGGAAGAACATAGGGGGTGGGGTAGAAGTTCTTTTTTTTTTAATGTATTGGGGCTTGAAAGGCCCATAAGATGTCTCATTTGAGAAGTACAGAAGACAGATAATGATTTCGTACAATATCAGGAGAGAGGTTAGAACTGAATAAATAGAACTGGAAATCATCTGCATAAAGACAATAATTGAACCAATGAGAGATGATGAGGTCACTAAGTGATATAGTATGGATTCAGGGATTCTTAATCTAGTGTGTGTGAACTTTAAAACAAATGATAACTGTTTCATTATGAGTTATTTCCTATGTAATACTATATATATTTTATTTTATTCATTCAGCAACACTCTCATCTGATGACAAATGATTCACTGACACCAAAATGGTTAAGAACTTCTGGAAAAGAAGAATATAAAAGGGACCAAGAGATAGTTTGGGAGTCATGCATGGTTAGGGTGCATGAGTTGAATGAAGATTCAGCAAAAGGAATGGTAAAGATGTTAGATAAGTAGGGTGAGAACCAAGAGAGATCAATGCCATAAAAACCTTAGGAGGACACAGCAGAAGAGAGAAGAGGGTGATCAGCAATACCAAAGGCTTCAGAGAAGTCAAGAATAATTAACATCAATGGGACATCATGAGAAATGACAATGTAGAGTTCACTGATAGCTTTTGAGAAAGGAGACTCAGTTTAAAGAGGCAGTGGGAATCCCAATTTCAGAGTTTAGAATCAAGTAAGAGAAGTGGTGGCACAGTCATTGGGAAATGAATGAACATTTACTGGGGTTCAATGGCTAACAGGCCCCAGAATCTGGATTGGTTCATAAGTTTGAATAGTGTAGACTTCAAAGGAGAGATTCCTGAGTGATGATGCTACAGAGAGTATCTGCAAGTGGAAAATGGAAGCAAAGAGCAATCTGACTCTACCAACACCTGTGATTGGGTGGAGTCCAGGAGTAGAGTGGCTGAAAGTACAATCAATACTAAATACTAGAATGAGTAAACTTAGGATCCACTGTTATCAAGAGAGATCCAGATCTCAGTGAGAAATGGAAGATGAAATGAGTGAGTAAGGGAAATGGTGTAAGGTGAAAGTAAGTTTGTTAATTATGGAGCAGGCATTCCAGAGAGCATAATGGAAGGGGCAGATAGAATGGCAGTAGGATACTGGGTGGAGTGGGTGGAGTAATGTTGAAGAGGATAAGAATAAGAAAGTGGGCAGTGAGCTATAGGCATGAGTATGTATGTTCTGTAGAATCAGTATTACTGGATTGATGATAATATGAGGGTGGTCAGTATTATAACTGTTGACTTAAGAAATGTGTATTGGATTGGGAAATGTGAATTTATACATAAGGAAATATGACGAGCAACATTTTACACTTATGTTCTTTCCCAAAATCTTTTAGTGTTCTGCAGATGTTTCTTAAAACTCATTCTAGAGAAGAGAAAGAAGAGATAGGTGGTATAAGATGAAAAGACTCTTAGTGTAGGTACTGTCATGGGCTGTCTGAAGGCCAAGCTCTTTGAGATTTCACAGAAACTCATTTACAGACTGTTGGCTAGGAAATGATTTTTTTCTTTACTTTTATTTATTTCTCTTTCATCAAGAGCAACCCTTCAAGACATCTCCTGAGATATGGAGGTGGTCATCAGCTTTGGTAGTTTTCCCACTACCATGATGAAATAAAGGCTCCTTGAAATTTCATAATATTTTAAAATCAAATATCTATGCTTGATCATCATTTTCTAAGAAAGGTTAAATTCCCCAAACAGTATGACCTTCTCTGAGACTAATCATCTTTCCTTACCCCAAACCCGCTCATTTTTCAAATAATTCTCAGGAGCAGCAAATATCAGTGCTTCAAGTCCAAATGAAATTTAAAACAGAAATGGGAGGAATTTGATATCCTTCCCCCAGGAAAAAGGGACAAGAATTTCTTTTATCTGGAACACTCAAAACTATGTAGGATAGACATTGTTTCTACTTAATTGGGAACAAAATATTTTTCTTTAAATTATCACATTGGAGAATATGCATATGCACATATACATATATACTTTGTTAAGCATAAATTAAATGTCTTAATAATGTTGGCTGGGTGGTCTGTTTGGGGAAGGATATTGATCTTTATCAAGAAGATGACAAATATATGGAATGTTGCATATATTGTCAAACACAAACTTTTTTTCCTGTCTTTTTTACTTTTTTATTACAAGGGGGGCTGGGGGCAAGAGAAGAAATCAAATGTAGAAAATAGCATAAGAAGGTTTTAATTGGGGAAAAATAATAGAGTACTTTGAAATAGGAAATTTCAGATTAAAACCCTACCGGTTCTTGCTGCCCTACTTGTACAAGGAGAAAACAAGAAGGAGCAATGTTCCATCACTACATAGGATAGTGGAAATTTGGAGTAGGGGTGGAGGGCTTAGGGAAGTTTTAGGCTAGAGTCAGGATGGAGAAATTGAGGACTAGAAAGATATCATGACTTGCCCAAAGTGATACACCTCAGTACCACTGCAGTGATTAGTATATAGCTCTCCTGACTCTCAGCTTCTTACTAATTCAGTAGGTCTCCCAGTCTACCATATTTCTATACAAAATGAATGATAAAAATATTAACCATTCTTTTTGTAAGCAAACACCAGAATAAATGAGAAATTATAAACATTTACTTTTGAAATCCCCAAATCTCCCATGATTCCAGGTCAATAAGCATACCTCATGTGATCCAGAGTCTTCAAACATAGCAAGCCTGAATCAGTGCACATTATGTACAGTTGGAAAATTCTTCAAGTGAGTATCAAAGCTTCTTCAAGTTAGCAATAAAATTTGTTTCAATTCATTAAACCTTTATAAAGTAGCTATTATGTACATGGTCAGTGGCTAAACTATCCCTCAATGGTATTAGATATTGATGCTTTTAAATAGAGTGGGAATAAGGAAATGAGGATATCTTTTTTGTAGGGTTGCTGATAGAATCCTTTCCAGTGGGAGGCAGAAGACTGAGTTTTACCCTCTCTGGCCTTTATAGAGTTTCACCATCTCTCAAATGATGGGGCTGCACTAGATGAACTCAAATCTCCCTTTTATCTCTGGCATTCTGTTTTCTAATATCCCTGTATGTTCTGAAATTCTGTGTGTTAAGATGTCTTCCATATCTGAAATTCTACCTTCTAGCTCCTGACATTCTGTGTTGCAAGATCTACTATTTACAAATATCTTATTTGATCCTCATATCAACCCTCTATTATCTCCATTTTACACTTAAGGAAACTAAGGCAAAGATTACCTGGCTTGCCAAGATCACACCTTAGTAAGTATCAGAGGCTGCATTTGAACCTAGTATTTCCTTACTCCAAGCCCAGTAGATTCCATCTACTTCATGACCAGCTGCCTCAGGTCTTTGTTCCATTACAGTTCTTTTTTTTTTTTTAATGTATTTATTTTATTTTTAATTATGGATTAAAACAAACATTTCCATAGCATAGTATAATAAGAAAAAGACTATTGCACATGAAACTGCAAATCTATTATGTACAACTTGCTGTTCATTTTAAATATACAATAAAGTTATCAGATAAATTTCTTTTTGTTTCTTTTTTCTTCCCTCCCCCCTAGAGATGGCTGCTATGAGATGCGACTAAGTTAGATATGTAAAATCATTCTATACATACTTCTATTTGTTAATTCTTTCCCTTGATGCAGGTAGTGTCTTTCTTTTATGTCCTTTGTAGTTTATTTAGGTGTTTATAATAGTCAAAATGATTTATTTGCTGAAAGTTGTTCTTAAAACTTTTGCTGTTGCTGTTTACAATAATTTGTCCCCTTCCACTTCTGACATTCTGGGTATTATGGCACCTCTCAATTCTGACATTCTCTGTTGTATGGTCGTGTTCAACTCTAATGTTCTACATTCCAAGGTCACTCTTAGCTCTGACATGCTTGGTTGTCTTTCTTCCTTCTTGTTATTAATTCTCTGATTTAGTTGCTTTTGTCAATGCTGATGGTGATGCTTCTTGCCTGCTCCAATCCAGGCACTCTAATTTCTGCAGAATATTTATGAAGTCAAACAGTTCTGTGATTAGCTTTTTATAGATTCATAGATCACTAGAGCTTCAAGCAACCTAAATGGTCACCATTCCAACTTCTTCATTTAACAGAGAAAGAAACAAGATTTGGGTATATCAGATGACTTGATCAAGTTAACATAGGTTAAAAAAAGAGACATCTATGTTTTAGCCTGTGATTCCTGATGCAATTAACTAATATATTTCCATTTCTGAAGTGCCAGCTAGTTTCCTGATATCTCGTGTTATATTCTGTGCCTATATTATTTCTTTTATGCGCTGAAGGGAGGATCCTGCCTATTGAATCACTGACCATATTCTTAGTGATTTAAAGTTGGAAATGTCCTTGGGGGCCACCCATTGCAATCCACACATTTAGCATATGACGAAAGTAAGGCACCAAAAGGTTAAGTCATTTGCCCAGGGTCCTACAATTAATAAATGTTGAAGGTCGGATTTGAATAAGTCTTCTTAATTTCACAGTAACTACACCAAGATGCCTTTGATCCTGAGTTCAAGACTGGCTTTTCTTAGTATCTGTGAGATCTTGGGCAAGTGATCTTCCCTCTCTGAGACCTTATTTCCTATTTTCCATTTGTCTCAGAAATGACACTAGTCATTGTAGTCATTGTAATCAGTACTCATTGGTCATCATTAAAGCTGTCAAGCTGCAAATTCTGTGTCCAGTCCTTTGCTCCATATTTCTTTGCATTGTTAATTTTAGGGCCAGGCTTAATGGCTAGAGTAGGGAAGTGAGGTGAATAGTTTACCCATTTGCTATGATTTTGGGACTTTCTCTGGGGAAACAGAGGACTGGTGACTCCCTTCCTCCTTCAATATTTATAAAAAAAAGGTACATATACATATATATATATGTGTGTGTGTATATATATATATATATATATATATATATATGTGTGTGTGTATTACATACATGTACATATATGTGTTATTTATCTCCAGTTTATTAGCTTTATTGATACATGAATAAATGTATATATGTGTATATTTGTATGTGAACATTAATAAATATGCACTTTAATATATGTGTCTATAGGAAATAATTAACAAAGGAAAAATGCTAGGATTAAGAGGGGTTGAGGAAACTTCCTATAGAAGGTTGAATCTTAGTTGGTGTATAAAGAAAGCCAGGGAAGTCAGAAGTCATTGTGTAGGAGGGAGTGTATTCCAGGCATGAAGAGTAGTCAAAGAAAATTCCCAGAACTTAGACATAGTGCCTTGTTCGTGAAATAACTAGGAGGCTGGTGTCACTGTACATTAAGGGGTAAGGTGTAAGAAGACTGGAAAGGTAGGAGGGTGAACAGTTTTTGAAAGGCTTTGAATAAAGAGCTCATTTTCTATTTTATCTCAGAGGCAATAAGAAATCTCTGGAATTTGTAGACTAGGGATGGAGGGTTACATTATTGGGAATAAAACCTAGGTATACTGAGATGCAAAATAAATCAAAATATATCTGTTAAGTAACTCCAAAGTATTTAAACACACTGTTGTATTGGTGGACTCAAAGATAAAAATGAAACCATTGCCCACAGGGAGTTTATAATCTATCAGAAGAATTAATGTGTACACATGCAAGGATGGACAGATGATAGAAACAGAAAGTAAATGTATATATTTTTTCAGTAGTGCAGTGGGAGAAGATTCTAGAATTGTGCCTTTGCAAACAAATCAATATGTGATATAAAACACTTTCTCATATTTCATGTGGAGAGGCTGAATGAAGCCTTTTTAGTTTTATTTCCTCCTCAAACTCTATCAAATCCTTTCTTTCCTTTTTCTCCAAATGCAATTCTGAGATATATCCTTGGGATTGCAGATAGATTAGTGGGAGTTACACATGGGGATGGAGGGTAAGAATTAGCCTTATATAGAATAGAAAGAACATTAGGATTGAAAGGTATTACATAAATGGAAGATATTTTTATTACTTTTTTCACACTTTCCAAAAAAAAATATGTTGCAAACTGACCATGCCATGTTCCTATAGATAGCAGGCTTTGCTATTCTAAAGAATGTGATTCAGACTTGAGTGGGAGTGGAAATGAGGCCTTAAATCTGACACCTTCAGTAACTATTAATTTTATCACAGAACAATAAAATAATCCCCAAAGTAATTTTTTTTTCTGAACGCTTTCAGATTTTTTTCTGAATTTCACAACTTTCTTAGTGAGCTCAAGTGATTGACAAAAAAGAGGAATTCTCAATACTATCAATTGACTTTTGACAATAGAGAAAAGACTGAATGAGGTGAAGGGGTTTGTGGTCAAATCCTGTGTGTTGCTTGCTCCATCTGAACCTTGGGGAAATCATTTAACCTCTTGGGCTTTAGTTTCTTCACCTAGACAATGATGCCATAGGATGAGGGTGCTGTGTTAGATTTTTTTGAGCTCCCTACCAACCTGAGATGTTTGGTCCCATGGTCTTGCTCATCCTCGATATGATGATACAGAATAGCCAGAGTTCAAATATTTTACCTGTTACAAGACATTAAAGAAATATTGAGTACCTATATCATGGGAAGGGCTGCTCTGAGTTATGCCAGAGAAATTCAATTATAAGTAAGATACCGTCCTTCCCCTCGCAGAGCTTGCAATGTGTTAAGCTACACTAGTGGATAAACTTTGAGTTAGATGGCAAAGAAACTTAAGGATCATGCAGTCCAACCCTGATGCTTCAACAATAGCGAGACTGAGGCTCACAGAATTAAAGTGATGAGATCAAATGCGTTCACCTTGAAAGTGGTGGAGGAAATATTGAAAATCAAATTCTTTTGCTCTGAGTTCAGTGCTATCTGCACTATATCGCTCAGGGAGCTGGATTTTATAGGCGACATAGAATGGCCTTTAAGGGTTCGCAGGCATCTCCTCATTTCCCATCTGGCTCTGCTGATTTTGGACTTCTTTTACTTCTCACCATTTTGGTATTATAATGTTGTTTCTATCACATCTAACTTTTCAGGACCCCATTTGAGGTTTTCGTGGCAGAGATACTGGAGTGGTTTTACATTTCCTTCTTCATCTCATTTAACAGATGAGGAACTGAGGCAAATAGTGTTAACTTACTTGCCCAGAGTAACATAGCTGGTGTCTGAGGCCACATTTGAACTCAGGAAGATGAGTCTTCCTGATTTGAAGCCTAGTACTCTGTCCACCTATCTGCCCTCCACCATACATCTAGTAAACTCATCATTGTAAAATCTCATTATCTTCCAAGATTCAGTCAGCCTTGTTACTCATATTTCATCAGTGCCCATTAGCCCTGTGCTAGGAAGACAGACCCATAAATTCTGTTGAATTTGAGACATTCTTGAGAAGTCCTGGAGATAAGATGAGGATATCTTCAATAAAGAACTTTCATTGTAATTGTTTTCTTTTTTTATTTCAATGAATGCTACAACTTTAGGATTCCATAATACCCATCAAGGAATTTTCATACAAATCATTGTGGCATAATAAATAGTGTTCCTTATTCCAGGAAGACCTGCAAGTCTAGTCTTTGATTCCTACTGGCTTTGTGACCAAGAGAACCTTACTTAACCTCAAAGTGCTCTGGCTCTAATGTGAACACTTATAGGAAGGTGTAAACCTGCATTGGTGGATGGATTTCCTTCACTCAGAAGTTCCCTTATGCTGTTGTTGTTTGTCCTTCATTTTCAAAGAGAACCAATGACATCATAGGTTGATGTCTTGACTTTCACATGAATTGGATTTAAGTGAGGCAGAGTTGCCCAAAGTCTCCAACCTCACTCTCCCAGAATCATTGAAGTCCAGCATAAGACAAAAGTCAAGACAATGATGATAACCCAGGATGCAATGGATGACCTTGGTGGCTTCAATGTCTTACCAGAATTCTGAGAAGGCATTCCTTCACCATTGTGATGACTCAGAGCTTTTGTCATTTTCCTTTTTTTACTCAAGGCTTCTCCTAAGGCCCCAGCTTTTCTTGTTCCCTCCCCCTTGAAATTATGATTCTGTCATTCAGTTGTTTCTGTCATCTCCATTTTTTTTATGTTCTCATATAGGGTTTTCTTGGGGGAGATACTGTAGAGGTTGGCCATTTTCTTCTCCATCTCCTTTTATAGATGAGGAAACTTAAGCAAACAGGGTGAAGTGATTCCAAAAGGGTCACACAACTAGAAAATGTCTGAAGCTGGATTTAAACTCAGGTTTTCCTAACTCCATTCTTGGTGCTCTATTGATAATATTTTATATTCAAGGCAGCTGGATGGTGTCAGGTCATCAGCTACTGGACTTGAAATTGGAAAGGCCAGAGTTCAAAATCTCCTTCACATTCTTTCTTGCTGTGTGATGTTAACAAATAACTTAACATTTCTTTGCCTCAGTTTCTTTACCTGTAAGGTTCTTAAATCAACACCCTCTTTACTGGGTAGTTATGAAGATGAAATAAGATAGCTTATGGAAAGTGCTTGAATACTTGAAAACCTATGCAAATGCTGGCTAGTAATATTTATTGACTGTATTTTTCTGTACTTCTGGTATCTGCTCCTTGAGGACAGGGATAATTTTGCATTTTCTCCCTCATGTCTTTAATGCCTTCCACAGAGTAAGTGAATAATAAATGTTTGTTACTGAATCAGAAATTATACACACAAATCATCCAGAGGAAAAATCAGAGCCAAAGTGATCCAAAGATATTGGCCATGATCCAGCTCTTCTCTGTCTTTGTCTGTCTCTCTCTCTCTCTCTCTCTCTCTCTCTCTCTCTCTCTCTCTATCTCTCTCTGTCTCTATCTTTTTCTCTGTCTCTCTGTCTCTTTCTCTCTCTCTCTCTCTCTCTCTCTCCTCTCTCTCTCTGTCTCTCTCTCTCTCTCTCTCTCTCTCTCGTTTTATACTGTTTACCTTTTGTTTGCAAACAAAATTGGGAGGCCTCAGCCCTCTAGCCTATTTGTATTCCTTGGCAGTATTTGCTGTGAAGCTTTTGAAGCAGCTCTGGCTGCCTGTCTCACAGCAGTGCCTAATGCATTGGTCTTCAGGCCCTAGTTGGGCCTGTCATCTTTTCTTTGCCTTTGTAATGGTGTAATTCAAGGAGACAAGTATTACCTGAAGTGATGGGGCATAGGATGGCCCATAAAGCAGGGAATGCTGAAAGGGGGATGCAGTGATGAATTTGACTGCTCTCATTTGGGGAGAAGGGATTAAATTCCCTTTGAGAGCCAAAAAAATGTAGAGTTTAAGAGGCAATCCAATAGAGAACAGGAAACACACAGTATTGATCTGAAGCCTGGTAGCCGAGTCAGAAGGAAATTGAAATTGTTCCAAGGGAAGTGAAGCAAAACACAGAGCTGAAAAAAGCCCTGGAGAGAATGTTTGAGAGGAGACAAGTGCTGCTTGAAGGTTTCATGTCGGGGAAGAGGGGAGGCCACCCTACCCTACCCAGAGAAGAATGGCCAATACAAGGGGAGTTCCCTTGATGGAGCTCTAGAGCAGTGCTGCCCCCTAGAGGAGAGTTTGATAAATATAGTCGTATCAGCATAGAGGCATACTTTGTTACTCTCATCATCATAGCAGAGGGTGAACCACCAGATTGAGTTCTACAGAGGACACTACCAATCTGGAAGGCCTTTGAGGACAGGCTGAGCAATGGGTTTGTTCAGCTTTCATCTCAGCACCAACCTAGCTGAAGTGGAAAAAAGAATCATTATCAGGCCTTGAGTGATGCAATTATCTACTTCCTGTAGAGAACACAAAAGCTGCATTCTACTCTAGGGGAGGGAAGTTGAATGGCTGGACTTCTCAGTCTGGACCATTTCCTTTTTTAAATATACGTTTTAATAAATGTGTTTGATATAATCAGTTTCCTTTGCAATTATATGCATTTTATTCTAACCATTTCAAACATTATTCTGAGAAGTGTGTAGGTTTCACCAGATAGCTTGAGGAGTCCATGATACTCAACAATTATTAAGGACTCCTACATTAGATATACTATATTGATAATCCTTGGGGTTTGTATAGTGCAGGGTTTCTTGCCCTTTCTTACGTGTCTTGGGCCCCTTTGAAAGTCTGGTGATACCCGTGAAATCCTTCTCAAAAAGATGTATTAAATACATCAGATAAAAGAGCAACTATAGATGAAAACAAAAATATTGAGATGCAATTATCAACTATTTATTTAAACAGATGCCAAGTTCAAAGAAACAGACAAACACGTTGATATAGTGTTTTCAGCAGGGGAAGGGGAGAGATTGAAATGCTTCGTGTAGGACAAACCATGTAGAGCTTTTGGTAAGGTTCCCATTCACAGGTTTAAAAAAAAAAAAAAACAACCTCCAGGTCCAAACATATATCTCTGGTGTATGCCACTGAGATCAGGATTGACATCTACATTTTAGTGATTGCTGTTGATTCTGACAATCCAAATAAGTCTGATTAGATCTAATTGTAATTTCTTCTTGTCTATAAATCTCAGTGTTTTCAAAATAAATGCTTTTTGAACATGTAGAAAAACTACATCCTCAGAACTGCCCTGTTTTCTTCATTTTGGGGAGCAGCTATCTGGCACAGTGGATAGATCCCCAGGCTTGGAAGACCTGAGTTCACATCCAGAATCAGATGCTTATTAAAGATGTGATCCTAAACAAGTTACTTAACCCTTTTGCCTCAGTTTCTTCATCTGTGAAATGAGCTGGAGAAGGAACTGGCAAATCATTCTGGTGTATTTGTCAAGAAAATCGTGACACAGATCATGAAGAGTCAGTCATGAAGGAACAAAACATTCATTTTTAACCCTGTAAAAAAAGGAAATCACTTTATTCTGGAATAACATCTTCTTAATGTGACCATTTTTGCTATCACCAGTGCTTCCTCTGTTATAGATATACCTAGAATATTTCTCCAATAATAATTAGAAGATTTCCTCCCTCACCTCCTTCCCCTCACCCAGGAGTTGAAGTTAAGTTCACTGGCCTAAAGTCTATAGGCATCAGCTTCTTCCATTTCTTTGAAAGTTGGAGAAACTGTGGTACTTCTCCAGACCTGCTGCTCTTTTGTCCCATCCTAAAAATATCAGTTCTTTCTTCCAGTTCTTTCAATGTCCAAGGACAAAGTTCTTTTCGACCAGATCCAATGCACACATCTATCTTCCTCTGTGACATACTTCCAGTACTATGTCTCCCAGGTCACTTGAGGTTCTTTCTCGTCATTTTCTAAATCTTTAAAATTAGATTATTAGAATATGTAATCTGAGGGTCATAAACGTAGTCCAAAAAAGGCCCTCTTAGAGCACATTCATTTTATACATGCTGGGAGAAATGAATACCTTGTTCCAAGTCACATAGTTAGTAAGTGACATGGTTCAGATCAACAACACATTTATTAAGCATATACTCTGGGTGCAGACGTTGACCCTGAAACATGGAGATACAAAAAGAAAGGTAAAACAAAACAAAGCAAAATAAACAAACAAACTGCACCCTGTCCTCAAGGAGCTCATGGTCTAATGGGGGAGACAATATGAAAAGCTATGTAAGAGCTAAATATATCAGGATAAATTAGGCATAATCTCAGAGGGAAGATTACCAATTAATTGTGAAATAATTAAAAGTTACTTCTGGGTCTTCATCTATAAACTAACCTAGAAGTTCCATTTGGAAGACTAAAATAGTTTTCTCTATTTTAGGCAGCCAGAAGATGTAGTAGATAGAAAGCAAAATCTAGAATCAGGAATATCTGAGTTCAAATACATCTTACACACTAACTGTGTGACTTTGGTTAAGTCACTTAACCCTTATTTGCCTCAGTTTCCTCATCTGTAAAATCTGGATAGAAATAGTACCTACTTGCCAAGGTTATTTAGAGAATCAAATGAAATAATAACTTTAAAAGCCTTGGTACATCATAAGCAGTATATAAATGTTGGGGTTGGCACATAAAAAGCACTATATAAATGTTAGCTATCATTGTTGCTGTTGGCATCATTTCCTCTCCCAGATCCCAGTCTATAAAAGTCCTTTTGTGGATTCCAGGGTCTCATTCACTACACTGTCACATCATCAGTCAGCAGAATTCAGATGAACCAGGAAACTTCACTTAACAGAATTTGCTGACAGCTTCTTTTGTTTTGTTTTACAAAACTCATTTTTTTGTGCATCCATTTCTTCATTCTTTCCACTTTTTTTTCCCTTATTCAAGAAACTAGCCTGTACCTCCTCTCGCCTGACAGCTTACACCTTTGCTAGGTCTGTGTTGAGGGCAATGTCCTCCAGATGACTTCTCTTAAATAATAGCATTTTATCTGCCTTTGTCTTAAACCTGAAACCTAGAAGGCATGAGGAATTATCATGTAATCAGAGAATCACAAAATGTGAAAAGACATCAGAGTCCACCTAACCTGAGGTAGACCTGACCAAGACCCACCATGCCTTAATATGCTGCCTTGATGGTTGGTTGTATCCCTTCCTCCCCTGGTGGCTACCCTTCTGCCAGCAAGCCTATATATATTTTTGAGTAATCTGCCCTTGACACTGTAGATTGCTACATTCATTGTTAAACCATTTTCCAACTTAGTAGGCCTCTCAGGGCATGTGCACTATTGCATAAATCAGGGTTCACTTTAATGCCTATTGGGGATACCATTTTTTGATGGAAAACAAACAAAAATCTTTGACAAAATCACCAAATAATGAGTGACTAGAAAACATTGAAACAGAGGTGTCTTCGTGACGTCGCATGTATCATCTAATTTTGATTCATTCCACAGACAATAAAGAAATCTAGTTCAACTCAATTCAATCTTTCAATGAAATTTAACCAACAGTTATTCACAATTTAAAATTTGCAAAACAAGCGTCTGAGACTTTATGTTGTATGAGCACCTATCTCATGTGACATAGAGAATTTCCTAAATGGGAATTCCAGATATCAGTGAAATGACAGGGCTCTCTCATCCCCAAATAAATGAATGTCTGGATTAATTTATTAATAGATCAATCAATACACAAATGAAATCAAGATATTCTGTATTGTGATTAGATATATGAAGATAAAAATAAGAAAAATATTTCCCTGCCCTCACAGTGCTATATTGTGTGAGATGAAACATGTACAAAAGACACATAAATTGATTTTGAAGTGAAGGAGTCTGACGATTGTGTGTATATGCATGAGGGGAGAAGGGGAAGCAAAGGTTACACTTAAGATCTGGCCAGAAAGCTTAGCCTTGAAGGACCTTAGAGACTACCTAAATGCAGGTTAGGAGGAAGAACATTCCAAACTTGGAACCAGTGTCTCCTTCACCCACCAGGGGTGGTAGGCTTGCCACATTGAAATTTTTTCTCACCATCTGTTCTTTACAGACTGCAGTAGACCAAAGAATGATGTTGCATCAAACAAACTCAAGGAATTTTGAACCCACGTCCTTTGCTTTAAAAAAAAATAACAGTAACTTCATTCTATTTGTGCAGGAAAAAAAGAAAAAAAGAAACCTTGCCAATACCTATGTTGGGCAGCGAGGTGTGCAGCAGATAGAGCAGCAAGCCTGGAGTCAGGAAGATCTGAGTTTAAATCTGGCTTCAGGCATTTGTCAGCTGGATGACCCGGGGCAAGTCACTTCACCTTGCTTGCCTCAATTTCCTCATCTGTAAAATGAGATAGAAAAGGTAGTGGCAAAGCATTCCGTACCAAGAAAACCCTAAATGGAGTCACAGAGAGTCAAACATAACTGAAAAGTGACAAAAACATCTCTCGTATGTATTTTTTTTTCTGAAAATGTACAGCCAGAAGCTAAACACAATGTCCCAGATATGGTCTGACCAGGGTGGAATATAAGGGGATTATTAATCCAATCCCATACTATGTCTCTTAATGAAGCTGAACATCTCATTAGCATTTTTTCTTTTAATAAAGTTACATTCTTGACTCATGTTGAATTTGCCATCCTTTGAAACCTTTCCCCTGTTCTTTGCTGTTTAACCTTGCCCTGACTCTCCAATCTTGTACCAATGAAATTATCATTTTCCTTAAAATTCAAGTGTGGAAATTGTCACTTATTATGATTCAATTTTTATTAAATTGCTTCCATAATTCTAGCTCATTGGGATCTCATTTTGAATCATGACTCCATCGTGTAATATATCAGCAATTCTCAGATTCTGGTTACTTATAGATTGGACATGTTTGCCTTTTAGGCCCTTATTCAAGTCTTTGATAAAATTACCAATAATTTAAATCATACCAATCACTCAAAATACACCTCAACTATGTTTAACACAAACTACTCAGAATTATGTTTAGTACTGTGGAAACAACAGCCTTCTGTGAGTGAAGGTCAGGTGCTTTTGCTCAGCTGTAGCCCTTAACTAGCTGGGGGACCTTAACCAAGGCATTTAGTGTCTTTATCCCTTTTTGCTCCGGGCTTTATGGAAGGCCCTTAGGAGATTGCACTACTCTCACTTATGCCTCCAAGAAGTGGTAACCTCTGTGGCTGCCACCCCTGGGTAAAGCTCTCAGCAGACAGGCTAGACCAAGTTGAGGGTAACCGACAGACCTCAAACCCCATTGGTGAGTTAAGGGGCTGTCTATCCAAAGCATGTGAAGACTGTGCTCTGCTGAATGGTCTGATGAGAAAGATTTGTTCCAATGGCCATGGAGGCAGCTGAAGTAGGTGCTATGGAACACTTAGACCTCGGTCAGACATCAAAGAGGCCAAGATGATCCACTGCATCCTGGCCCATCACCACCTGTCCTGACTTTTGTCTTGTCACTGCACTTCAATGATTCTGGAAGAGAGAGTGAGGCTATGACTTTGAACAACTGTGCCTTACTTACATTTAATTAATGTGCAAGTCTAGCCATTAGCTTGGATATCACTGGTCCTCTTTGAAAAGCAAGAACAAACAAGAGCAGCAGTCATATCAAAACACAGGCCTGAGAGTCAGGAGTTCCATTGCCAAGTACTGGCCCTGCAATTTAGTAACTGTGAGGCCTTGGGCAATCTCCAGAAGTCATAGGGCCTTAGTTACTCATAGGTCAAAGGAGTTCCTTGAATGTTCTGACCTCTAAGACCTTTCCCACCTTTACATGGTTTACAATATGTTTCTTTGATTTTAAGATTTGAAATCACTTTGAAAAGTATAAAGCATAGGGATTAAACCTGTGCTTTCATTCCTGTAAGGAACTCTGAGTCAAAGAAATAGCTTCTCCCAAGAGAGGGCAGTACCTTATCTCTTCTTATTGTTATTGTTGTCCTGTTTTTTTTTGTTTTGTTTTGTTTTTATTTTCAAAGAGAATCAATGACATCACTGGAGAGGTCTTGATGAGTTTGAATTGGATTTAAGTAAGGCAGAGTTCTACAAACTCATCAGCCTTAGTCTTTCTTCCAGAGTTATTCACGTCCAGTGACAGGAAAAAAGTCAAGATACCTGGCAATGGTAGAGAATGTAGTACATGACCTTGGCATCTTTGATGTCTGATGAAGCTCTAAGCACTCTACTGTACCTGCTTCAGCCACCTTCATGGCCATTGGAAAAAAATGTTCTCATATACCCATTCTTCTGAGGAAAGTCTTCACATGCTTGGGGCAAGGGGCAGCTAGGTGGTGCAGTGGATAGAGCACTGGCCCTGAAATCAGGAGGACCTGAGTTCAAATCTGGCCTCAGACCAAAAACATTTGACACTTCCTAGCTGTACAACCCTGGGCAACTTATTTAATCCCAATTGCCTAAAAACCACCACCACCACCACCACCAGAACAAGAACAACAAACACATGCTTGGGCCGACATGCTGCAGCTTCTCAGAGCCACAGGTGGGAGTTGGGTGAATCAGGTGGATGCCAAAAGTGGGTGAACAGCCCTGAAGAGGGCTTGGCCAGTCTTCACACCAGAGGTGCTAGTCCTCCTGAACAGTGCACACATGCCATCAATAACTCAGTATCTTATGTTTGCCTAGGTTGAGAGTTCAAATAACTTGCCCAGGGTCACACAGCTATTTGCTAGAGGTCAGACTTGGACTGCAGTCTTTCTTTAGAAGAAAGCTCTTACCATGCTGGCTGTCATGAAAAATGCAAAATACAAACGTAGGATCCTGTCAAGACCATTAGTAATAAACTTGACCTTTTTTTTGTAATAATAAATGTCTTCTACTCTTGTTTTATATGTTATTCCTTTTGCTTAATTAAGGCCTAGGAAACTGTTGGGCAACTCACATGCCCTAGTTAAGACGATGAAAAGAATGGGCTACAATTTCCTTCCCAGAATGTCAACTGTGTGTTTCTTGAAACCAGGAGAGTGAGGTGAAAATACTGGAGTTGTGCTTCAGAAGGTGTCAGCATTAGCAGCTCAAGGTGGGTTTGTCATGAGCAGTGTCCCACCTGGTGCTGTTCACTCAATAAAGCAGAGAATTTATTTCATAACCGAAGGCAGCAAACCACGATTCCAGCCATGGAAATCAGCAATACATAAGGGGCTCAATTTGCAAATGGAGGAGTTTCCATCTCTAGGGACAAATTTAACCAATTCATAGTGGATATTGACAGAGTGAAGAATTCCGATAAAAAATGCCAAACACTTTTCTTTAAACTTATATTATAAGGACTGTCTGTGGGTACATGACATAGAGGGAGATTGGGGATACACACATGTAATATACACACATATGTACATGTCTGTATACATGTGTGAGTGGGTGGGTTTTTTTGTCTTTTTCTTTTAAGAAAGGATCACATGATAATTGCTAAGACTGTTCTGTTTGTCACAGAAAAGGTAATTCTGGAGACTTATATGATCTGTGTGCTCCATGTCTTTTCTTTTGCATTAAACTGGCATCAGCCCAAAACCTATAAATCTTTAATAGCCACAGCCATAACTGCCTCTTAAGAAGAAATTGTTCCCATCTGAGATATTTTCAGTCCCAAGGGGAAATTGATCTCAGTGGGAAAGAGGTGAAGTTGGAGGAGTGAAGGAGAACAGGAGATAGGGCATTTCAAAATTTGATTTTTTATTTCCCCCTAGACAAGGAACACAAACATCATTCTCACTTATTTCAGCAGTAATTTTGACAAGTTTCCAGGCTGTCCTTTTTCAGTTCTTATGATAGATCCGTGACCCTATTGATCAGGGTATTCTCTCACGTGGTGGAGAAAAAAACTCACTCTCCCTTCTCCTTTTCTTATGACTTTTATCTTTCTCTTCTCTTAAACCCTCTTTCAATTAAGGTTCTTCCTTTCCCCTATTTTTGGCTTCTAATATATTTGCATTTACTTTGTATAGGTTTTATATCCCAGAGGCAGGATAGTATAGTGTGCAGAACACTGGCTTTGAAATGAGAAAGAACACTATTATCAGTGCCCCCAGGGGCAAGTAGCTAAACCCTTTATTTATAGGCATCAATTTAAAACTCTTCTGTTACTGAGAGCTGCCAATCACTGTAAGTAGAGTTATTCATTCAATACTTCCTTATGCAGATTAAGTCATTATTTTTACTTCTTCTCTCCCTCCCTCCCTCCTTTCCTTCCTTTCTTCCTTCCTTCCTTCTTTCTTTTCAGAAGGGAGTATTTTAATAATGGGATAATAGAATTAGAGATTGAAGGGAACTAAGAAAACATTGTGTCCAACTTCTTCCTTTTACAAATGAGGAAAATGAGGTATAGAACAATTCAGTGACTTACCCAGAGTCACATAGTTCCAAGACAAGAATAGAATCAAAGCGTTCTTGACTATCCATTATCCTATACTAACCATTGTCTCACATTGTCCACTGTCTCTTTTGCTTTATTCTAGAGTACATAAGCAGTGTCTGGAGGCCTTCTCTCTCTCTCTCTCTCTCTCTCTCTCTCCTCTCTCTCTCTCTCTCTCTCTCTCTCTCTCCTCTTTCTCTCTTTCTCTCTCCCTCTCATAGTCATTTCACGTGTATATATATATATATATATATATATATATATATATATACACACATATACACACACACACATGTAAATGTGCTCTGTGTATGTGTGTAACTTGCTGGCCATAGAATTGTATATTTAATATGAAATATATGCCTACTATATCATAAACTACTTAAAATAATTTTTATTGATTCATTTTTTCATTATACCACCTGTATTTCTTCCTGCAAATATACTTCCACACTTAGGAAGTTTTCTTGTATGCAAAACAAAAATAGGGAAGATGAAGAACATGTAAAAATGTATCAAAACCAATGATGAAATTTGGGAGAAATGATATTATAAGCATTTTTATATACCTAATCTAACCTAAAGAAAAGAAGGAAGGCTTTTTTTCTTAATTCTAATTTATTTTATGGAACTTGTTTTAGATAGACAGATAGAGATATATTGATATAAATATCAATATAGATATAGCTTTTTCACCTTATCAGTTCTTATAAATAAATTATTTCCGTAACTAAATTGATTTGATATTTCATCTATGGGACTGCTATCTTCACTGGTGAATCTGTGTCTCTCACTTGTGTCCTTCTGTAAATCACACATTATTGTTGGTAATAATCATTCCCCTGTATACCGCTGTGATTTTTCTCTCTCATGAGAGACAGCCACTGTTTTAATTCTTCACACATAACAGTGTTCCATAATTCACAGCCAAATAGTATCATGGAAGAATTCTGCTCTTAACAAAATATGCCTTCATTTGAGGGTATGGCTTAGGCTCATTAAAAACTATTACATAATTTCCCAAATGCTATCTATTCCACTAAATAATGATGATGATGATGATGATGATGATGATGATGTTATCATAGTTGTCGCTACATTCTAATAGCTCGTTAAGGTTTTCAAAGAGATTTACACAAATCATCTGTTTTTATCTTGGCCAATTTCCTCACTGTCCTTCTATAGTTCTTACAGTGGATTTATGTGTGGGATATCATCATTGAATCCATCACTCAGTGAAGGAAACTTCTTCTAATAAGGGGAATTATGGAAAAACATAAGCATTAATATAGCACCTAATGTGTGGTAGGCACTATTCCAAGCATTTTTTACAAATATTATTAACTCATTTGATACTCACAGCAACCTGGGAGGTAGGTGTCATTACTGTCCTCAGTTACAGTGAACAAAACTGGGGCAAACTTGTCTAGAGTTATGTAGTTAGTAAGTGTCTGAGATTAGATTTGAACTCACGCCTTCCTGACTCTAGGCCCTTTATCCATTGTACCACCAACTGCCTCAGAACAGCCACTGTCATTGAAGAAGATGTTATTGATGATGAGGAGGAGGAGGATGAGGATGAGGATGATGAGGACAGGAAGATCATAGTATCATTATGATAATAACTAGCATCTATATAGCACTTTTTATGTACCAGCCACTGAATTAAGTGCTTTGTAATTATTATCTAATTTGATGCTCTCAAAAACCGTTGGGAGTTAGTTGTTATTATTATAAGTTTATAGTCTTAGCATGTTGTTTGGGGCCAGTAAGAGTCTAATTGTTTTGGCTAGTGTCACATAAGTGATAAGAGTTAGAGTGAGGACTCAAACCTCGGATGGTCTGGCTCCAGTATTACCTTTCTCTCTACAAGGATGCCACTCACCTAGATCACATGATAATAAGCACAGATTATTCACCCATGAGACATTTGCTTGAGAATAAAACTCACAAGTCCAGAGTAGAGATTGCCATCTTTCTTTGAGAATAAATGACTATAAAACCTGGTACCATGGTGGGAAAAAGCAAGTTTTTCAGTAGAAGTGCATAAGAGCAAGCCAAGAGAATTTAAAGACTGTGTGACTAGAAGATATCCCATAGTCTTTCTTGTGAACACAAGTCTTCAGATGCAGAAGGAACTAGTTTATTCATGATATAGTATGAGGCCTACCCTGGCCATACCACAGGATTTATCTTGAAGTTAAGAGGAAAATTTTTGAAATAGAAAGGCTAATGTTCACTTAATTCAATATTTTCTCCCTACTTTGCATCATTAAATATAATAAATTTTCACAAGCTAATTATATTCCATATTCACTCACGCTTATCTGTATTCATGTCATTAAGCCTACTAGATATTAGCACCTTAAAAATAGATTTTATTGATATTTTGCTTTTACATTTCTGCATTTCCCTGTGTAACCTTTATTCCACACAAAGAAAGTTGTCCTGTATAGCGACTTCTTTTTCTTACAAAGGGAAGATGGGAAAAATGCAGAAAATATGAAAAAAATGATGAAATTTAAGGAAATGTTTTTGTAAGGATTATTCTACAACAGAATGAAGGGAGTATCATTCATTCATTCATTTGATTGTTTGTTTTTTAGAACTTAGTCTATCTCTTTCCTTGGTATTCAGTTTTTGTTTTTGTTTCTATACTTGCTGTTCTTTCCATTTTCATTGTTGTAGTCATTGTGTAAATTATTTTCCTGGCTTTGTTTACTTCAATTTATATAGATTAATATAAATTATTTCATGAACTTCTGCATTAATCATGCTTGTCTGCTTATCATTTTTATAGTAAAATAATGTAACATTGCTTTCATATACCAAAATTTGTTTAGTCATTCCTCAATCAGTGAACATCTATTTTATTTGTCTCTTTGCTTCCAAAATGAAGCAAACAAAATAACATGCTGCTATGAATATTTTGCTATACACAGAGACCTTTTTATATTTTGTCTGTGACATCTTTAGTGTATATACTTAGCTATGGGAATCTATGTCTAATGGTATAGAAATTTATTCAACTTAATTGTATAGTTCCAAATTCCTTCATAGAATTTTTGTGTTAAATGTCAACCTCACAAGCAATTCTTTTTTTTTTTTTTGGCAAATAGTATTTAACTTTTTTTCCAATTACACATAAAGATAGTTTTCAACATTCATTATTGTAAGATTTTGAATTCCAAATTATTTTCTCCCTTCCAACCTCCCATCCCCTTCATTAAGATGTCAAACAATCTGATATAGATTATACATGTGTAATCATGTAAACATATTTCCACTTTAGTCATGCTGTGAAAGAAGAAACAGAACAAAAGAGAAAACACACTCACACACATACACATGTGAAAATAGTATGCTTCAATCTGCATTTATATTCCATAGTTCTTTCTCTTGATGTGGATAGCATTTTCCATTATGAATCTTTTGAAATTGTCTTGGAGCATTGTATTGCTGGGAAGAGCTAAGCCAATCATAGTTGATCATTGAACAATGTTGCTGTTACTTTGTACAATGTTCCTGGTTCCACTCACTTCACTCAGCATCAATTCATGTAATTCTTTCCAGGTTTTCCTGGAAAACATGCTCATTATTTCTTATAGCACAATTGCATTCCATTACATTGATATACCATAACTTGTTCAGCCATTCACCAATTTATGGGCATCTCCTCAATTTCCAATTCTTTGCCATAACCAAAAGAGCTATTATAAATATTTTTGTACTTGTGGTCTGATTGCCCTTTGGGCATACTTCCAAATTGCTCTCCAGAATGGTTGGATAAGTTCACAACTCCAGCAACAATACATTACCATCCAGATTTTCCTACATGGTCTCCAACATATATCATTTTTCTTTTCTATTATGTTAACTAACCCAATGGGTATGATGTGGTATCTCAGAGTTGTTTTAATTCGCATTTCTCTAATCAATAGTGATTTAGAGCATTTTTTCATGTGATAGTAGATAGATTTCATTTTTTTCATCTTAAAACTGCCTTTTTATATCCTTTGACCATTTCTCAACTGGGTTATGACATATATTCTTATGAATTTGACTCAGTTCTTATATATTTGTGAAATGAGGCCTTTATCAGAAACACTTGTAAAAAAGTGTTTTCCATTTTCTGCTTTCCTTCTAATCTTGGTTGCATTGACAAGCAATTCATTATTCTGTCTTACTAACATCCCTTCAGCATGGTCCACTCCCATGTTTTGTCATATTTGCCAATTTGTTGAATATGAGATGCAACCTCACATCAATGTTTTGAATTCCATTTCTCCTACGATTCTTACTTGGAACATTCTTTTCACATGATTTCTCAAGGTTTTCCATTGTTCTCTCAAAAACCAAATACTCCTCCTTTAACAAAACACCCTATTTATTTCTGATAGTTGCCTCTTTATCAGAGATATTTGATATATTTGGTACAGACATATCAATGATCTCCCTACATTTTCAGTCTTCTCACCCCTTACTAACCTTCCCCCAGTAGCCTTTGACACAGTGACACTCGTTTTCTTGCTGTTTCTCACACATGACACTCCATCTCCTGGCTCCATGATTTTTCATTGACTATTTTCCAGGCCTACAATGTTCCCCCTGATAATCCTTGTTTCCTGTCTTCTCTGGCTTTCATTGAATCTGTTTTTCAAAGAGCACACGGAGTCCAAAACCTAGACTAGAATACACAGCATTAATCATAGAAATGCCCAAATCCCAGCATCTCACTTCACAGAGAAAGAGACTGAGGTTTACATCAATGAAGTTAACTTGCATAATGAATTAATGGAAGAGTAACAATTATGCTCAGGAATTCCTGATGCCCAGTCCACAACTTATTGATTCACATTCTGGATGGGCTTGCATCCCTACTATGAAGGGCAAATGTTTTCTGTTATTCTTTACATCCTTAAGTGACTGGTTTATATTCAATGCAAACTCAATTGGAAAGGCACAAAGAGATAGCCAGACACAAAACCCCCCATGCTATTTACTGCAAAAGCTGAGCCATTTCAGGACATTAGCTCCAGATCTAATATAGGTAAAGTGGTTGTTAAGCTCTTCAGCTTGAATGGTATCATTTTTTTATTGCACTTGGAAAGAAAAATTGTTGTGGCTCCCACCCAAAATCATAAACCCAGGGAAGCTCACAAAAGGTGCTGGGAGGCTGGAGCTCCATTATAATTTCGGATTTGGTGTTTCCTACCCTATAAATTACCTGGAGTTTACCACTGCACCTGCAGACCAAAGGTCTTAGATAAATTGTGCTGTTTGCCACGCCTCTTTCATCTGTGCATGTAGCAACGTGGAGCCAGTGTGCCTGGATGGACTTGGGAACATCTTAAGCAGACTTCTTCCATGTGGCTTAAAGCCAATGAAATGTGTGTTTTAAGAGAAGCCACGAATGAGAGCTAGGGTTGAAGTGAAAGTGGCTACAAAGAAGAGCCTATGCCTAAGAGAGTCCTGTGATAAGGGCCTCATGGTGGGACATGTTGGGGTGTTGATTCATTCCAGATCCTGTTGCACGTGTATGAGGGTGTCAAAGGCTAAGTTCTCTAGAGGGAGGTGTATAGAATACTGGCTTTAAACACAAACAATGTAGATTCAAATACTATGTACCTCTTTGCATGACTTTCTACTTGTGTTATTTTAGGCAAATATGAAAACACCTTTTCACCCCCTTGGGCCTTATGTTTCTCATCTGTAAGATGGGAGAGTTAGATTAGATCTACTGTGAGGATCCTTTCAGTCTTACTTTTATGAAAATATGAAGAACTGTCGAGCACCAGACACAGTCTATGCAAAGTCAAGCATAATCAACACTGTTAGGTAGTAAGACCTGAAGGAGTTGAAAAAAGTGATTGATCAGTGTTCATTAATGAAAATTTTGGTTTTGAGAGTCTACTTCTTTAACAACAACAAAAAAACCCTTTAATTTGATAATGGTAATAGAGAAGCTTGATTTTATTTGTAATAGATCTTTTACTACTGTAAATCTAAGATCATAATATTTCTATATGATAAAGATATAATCCTTTGAAGGTACTCAACATGGGGTATGTTATTTGTCATCCATATTGTATATAGTATAGGTATGTGTATACTTATATACATACGTGTATATATACACGTATGTATATATGTATGTATCAAACTATATTTAGCTCAAATTTTTTCCATTGTAAACTTATGCTTTAAAAAAAAATTAATCTGAGAAGTAGCTCATAGGTTTCACCAGGCTACTTCAAAGATGTAATCCTCAATTTCAGTGGTTTTCAAATGAGCTATTTTTTAGAATTTTTCTAGGTGTCCATATTTTGGGATATTATACTATTGCAAATATATAAATAATTTTGTTATTCATAATTATATACATAAATATATTTATAGAGAATATTAAATGTATTTGCAAAATAAACAGAGCTTATCTATTACACATAAGGTATTCTCAAAACAAATCACACCTTGAACACACACATACACACACACACACACACACACACACACACACTCTCTCTCTCTCTCAACAAAATGGGCTCTTCTCAAAGGACATTGTTTTTGCCTATGAGTCCTCTTATTTTTCCACGGTGTTGCCAACACAGAGGTCCAATGAATTGACATTTGTCATGGCAAAAAATATGGCGTGTGTGTTTGTATGTATGCGTAAATGTATATGTGTGTATATATGAATGCATGTGTATATATGTATGTACATGTATATATTATATATACATGTATATGTGTGTGTGTATATATATATATATATATATATATATACACACACACACAGTACACCTATATTGCATCAACTGTTAAATATAATAATTTGACATCTGCAAAGCTTATTTATAATATATATGTGGTCATTGGCATAATAGATAAAGGCATGGTTTCAGAAGGAGAGAGAACGGTTACTTTGTCTATCAATAAGCGTTGATTAAACACATATAATGTGGCAGACAGCCTGCTATATCTGGATTCAAGTTTTGCCTTTGAAACACGCTGGCTCTGTGAACTTGAGTAAATCGCTCATACTCTCAGTACTTAAGAGCAATTGTCATCTGTATTTGTAGGACTTTAGCCATCAGAAGTCCCGCATACGTATTAAATAGACTGGTTAAAACTGATTTAATCTGGTTTAAGAAAATCCTTAAACCATTTATCTATAAGGGCTTACAATTCCTTTTACTGATAACTAAGCTGTTTAGCAGTAATGTGAATTGTCTACACATGACAATCACTCGTGTCTTCCTTATTCATGTGGTAAAAAGAGATGATAGTTCTAACTGCTGACTATATAGGTAAGGTGTCTCATTAATAATTCTATTTTAGAATAAATTCAATTGACCAAGTTTCTATAATTTTGTTATATACCCATCATTGTGATCATACAAGGAAGTCACGGGACCTGACCATGAGATATTTTCAAACTAGTCAGGGAAACCAGCAATACAGCTCTTGAACCCCGCCCCCTCACGATACACATTCCTAGTTGTTGTTTTTGTTGTTTACTCCTTTTGAGTCATGCCCAACTCCTCATACCCCCTTTTTGTGGTTTTGTTGCTGTTTTTGCCAAAGATACTGATGTGGTTTGTCATTTCCTTCTACAGCTCATTTTATAAATAATGAAACTGAGGCAAAAAAAAAAAAAAGAGTGACTCCAGATGTCAGAAGTTAGTAAGTGTCTGAGCCGGATTTTAATTCGGTTCTCCCTGGCTCCAGGCCCAGCACTTTATCCACTACACCACTAAACTGCCCAACACATTTCCGTATGCACAGAGGCAAATCCATCTTTTGGACTTCTCTAGCAGTGCTGTCACTTGTTAGGAAGGGGTTTGGATTGGGGAGGAGGAGAGAGGGCAAAGTATTTTTCTGTCTTCATCCTTTCTTATCTAAAGCAGTACTTGCTAATGATGGCCGATCTGCCTTGACTGTTGCTTGTAACTAGCTATAATAAAAAGTCACCTTCCAAGGAGTTATAATTAGCAATACATATGTTTTATGAAGCTTTCTTCCCTATCATTATCCTTAGATATGGGGAGAGTTAATTCTGCACCGTTTGTTCTGAGGAGCTATGGTTTTTACATGATGTCTTTCCATCCAGCTGGGAAATGTTCCAGGGCTGTGCTCTCAACTCCCATAAACTCTAATCCAACAAGCCTGCCTTCATTGTACCAATACATTCATTGCAATACGGCATAAAGGAATTGTTCCACTTTTCCATGGCTATGAGGTCATGGCGTCCCTGACAAAACTACTCATGCACTTGAGCAACACTTGGAATGACCAGTATTGGACAAAACATTGGAAACAGTGAAGAAAATCTCCTTTTCTAAAAGTCATTCCTTTGCCACATGTAACTAGCCTTCATTGTGGCCCCTGATTTTCTGCTCTGCTGAGTTACCCAGTTTGTGCCTGAGCTCAGAGAAAGCAAACAAAAAACTCCTTTCATCATTCTGTTATATAAAAAACATTTTTTTTCCTCTATGGGCAGAGCACAAGATAGAGACAGTATAAAAGAAAAGGTAACTAGTAGAGGAAGTCATTAGCATAAGGTGTGTGAGTCGGGGTAGAATCCAGAAAGCCTCTCTCAGTAGATACAATTTCAGCAGCATTGGAGGCAGCCACCGAAATCAGGAGACAGGGGAGACACATAGTGGGTGGTGAGGTTATGTAAACAAGAAGGCAAATGTCCAGAATGGCTACTCCAAAGCATGAGATGTAGGAAGAGTAGCTGCATACTCCAGAGGACAGCTGAATAGCAAAGCAAAAACAACAATAACAATAAAACAAAGACAGTCAGATGTTATTCCACGTATGGAAATTCAAGGGATGATCTTGAGGGGGGTAGTTTCACAAGAAGCAAGAGTCAGGAGAACCTTGTGGCAAGAGAGATGTGGCTTAGCCTACCTTCAGAGGGGGATAATAGAACAGAGACTCTAATTTTGGCAACCCTGAAAAATAAGCAGAGAAATAAAGCTTAAGTCATCAATAAGTGATTATCAACAAGCATTTCTGATGTCAGCTCAATAAAGACATTGTTACCCTCCATAATAAAGAACATCAATTAGCTTCTCTTTAAGCCAGAAGTCACCTTGAATATCAGGATATTCCCAGTTAGACCACTCAGTGATGCCTGGATTTACCCCAGATTTGGCAGTATCCAATCACTTCATCCGACTCCCTCATTTAAAATAGTAAAGGCAGTGAGGCGGTATGACAGGGGACAAAATCTTAGATTTTGACTGTGGAAGAGCTGAATTCTAATTCTTCCTTAGTAACTTCTTGACTGTGTGTGTTTCTGGACAAGTCACTCACTTTTTCTTAGCTTCGCTTTCTTCATCTGTGAGATAGAGATAAAAGTGACCTCTCCCTTTCTACTCTTCCATTTGGCTGTTGGTGCTGTCGGAGTGCTGATTCCCAGGGTTGTTGTGAGGATGCAGTGAGATAACAAAGAGACATCTCTTTTTAAGCATCAAAATGCTATGGAGATAGAAATTATTAGGCCAAACGTGCCATGTCATTTCTCAAGACTATTCAGAAGGTTAGTGAGAGATGTCAACCTACTGTCTTCTAATCCAGTGTGCTTCTGACTCCGACTTATTGTGTTTTCCAAAGCATAGGTCCAATCTGAGTCTCCAATTATGCCTACTGGAACATTAATAGTGCATTTTACTCCCAGGAAGACTGCTGATCACCTTGCTTTAAGGAACCAGAAAGAAAAAAGAAGTGGGTAGAGGTCAGAATGACCTAGGTGAAGCCTGTTATACACATCAGATTTTTCCATGCAGTTTTGGAACCTGTTTAATCTTTTACTCAAACAGCATGGTCTAGCAACACTGGTCTTGGATTTAAAAGAGACACACAATTCTTCCTCTGACACTATATGACATTGAACAAGTCCTTTAACCTCTTGAGCCTCAGGTTTATTGTTTTAATCAATAAAATTGTGTTAATAGTCCCTATAATACATTGGGAGGACCAAATTTATATTTATTTATATATTTATATATTTATATATATATATACATATATATTTATATATATATAATACACATATACATATATGTATATATCTATTATATGTACACACACATATTTAATAATATAAATGTAACATTATATATACATAATAATATATGTATATTTGTTATAATATACACATATGATATATAAATATATAATAATTATATACATGTATTATATATACATATATGTATATAATATAATTATAACCAAATTTGCAAATCTAAAGTACTGTGTAAATGCTATTGATATTCTTAATTATCAGATGGCTACTAAATACTGCATTGTAGGTACTATGCAAGATCGATGCAAGGTGGAGTGATGGCAGTAACAAAAGACTGGAATCAGGCCTATGACCAAGTCACTTTACTGAGTCTCAGTTAACTCGTGTGATATGGCAGTTGTAATGTTTCCAATGAACTACATTGCTGGGCGGCTGCAAGGAAAGTGAGTAGTTATTGTTTTGTGAATTTTGTGAACCAAGAAATTATGTATCTAAAAATGCTTAGATTGGATAAGCCAGAGGGACTGAGCCACTGCTGCCCATGCTCCTCATGTAACTACCCCTTAGACCTGGGGGGGAAAAATGCCTTAGAAATACTCAGCCTAGGACCCAAGCCTTCCTTCATTTATTCCCAGAAGAATTCTTCCTGAAAATTATGGAGAAAATTTCTCTTTTTTTGAAAATGAGGAGAGTGGAGGCATAATTTCCAGTTGAAATTATGAGACACAGGAGGGTTCCTGATTTGTAAATTCATAAAGCCTTCTTGATCTTTTTCTGGATGTGACATTTATTAAGATCATTGCCTTCCCACAATTTGTTATCTTTCTTTTTTCTTAGAAAATAAACAAAGCTGGCCATTCTCACATCACTTGTGTGGGGGGAAAATTTAAAAATATATGTATTTTCAACTAAATGCCTACCTTTACACATATTCTCTGAAAAATGACTTTGGCTTCTTCCAACCACAGTTACATCTCATGAATCTTAGAACTCTGCCCCTGCAGCTGCTTTGTTTTAGAGGGAGGGAACACAAGCCCAGAAACAGGAAATGACTTGACCAAGATAACATGGTTAGAAGTTGGCAGAGTTGAGATTCCACACTCTATCCCCTATGTCAAAATTCCATGTTCTCTCTTTTAAGCTATGCTGTGGTCATCACATAAAGTAGCATTTATTCTTATTCCTTTTATTGGCTCTTTGCAATTTGCTATGTTTGGGCCTCCCCCCCAAATTCTGAATGTAAAAGACTTTCTTAAACTTACTTCTAAATCCAAGGCAGGGAAGCCAACTGAAGATAATCACTATCTGGGGCTCATAGAAGGCATTAACTTTGCATGGGAGTTTATGATTTCATTTGTGCTTCCACATATGTGTATATGTGTGCATGATGATATATTTGTCAATGTTATTGAAAGTGATTTATTGTACCTTCCCTTACCCCATCTAGAGTTTGCTTTTATGTTAAAAAAAAAAATAAGGAAGGCTTCAAGGAAACCAGATGAGGGCAAACTAGATGGCAAATGTCATCAAGGCTACTCCATTTAAAGATCTGTTGAAGGAGCTGGGAATATTCAGCCAGAGACAGAGAAGGTTGGAAGAAAAGGCTTGTTACTTTGAGGAGGAGTTATATATGTTCTGCTCAAACCTCAAGGGTGAATCTGTAGAAAAAATGGAAATAGCAGAGAAGCAGATTTAGGATGGCAGGACAAGTCTGGAATACTTAAGGAGCTGTTCCAAATTGCCATTAGCAGCTTGAGGAGGTAGTGGTTTTCTTCTCAAAACATGACTGCAAGCAAAACCTGGATGACCACATGCTCCCAAGTGTTGTGGATGGGATTTCTCAGTCATATGAGGGTTACCCAGATGGTCTCTAACTCAGATCCCTAGATTACCAAATAATCTTTGCCTTAATTGTAACACAAGGATAAACATAAGAAATAAGTTGGATTATTTTTAATAGTACAATTTTGAATAGCTTGAATTTTATCACAGGCCTAGGTGATGTATTAACACACCTTTCTCTGATTTCACCTCTTTTCCCCTAAGATATGTGTTTTTAACATGATGTCTGAGAAGCTGGTTAGGAAAAAAAATTACATCTTTATTTTCATTAACCTTTGGGTCCTGCAAATATATATACATGTATGTGCACACACACACACAAACACACACGTACGTATATATACATGTATATATGCATACATACATACATACATATGTACTTATGTGTGTATATATAATATGTATACACATACACGTATATACAAATGTATACATATGTATGTGTGTGTATTTGCAAGACCCAATATATATGTATGCAGGACTTAAATATGTATGTATGCATGTATGTCTATATATTACATGTATATGTATAATATGTATAATTTTATTCATTTAAAATATTTTTGAGAAAGAATTAATAAATTTCATTAGACTAATGAAAGAGCAAAGGAAGGAGAGAAGATTAGAGATTTTTATACGAAGGTCACAAAGTTAAAAAATAAATATTTAAGTAATTTTTATGAAGCATTTTCCAGACCCATGAAATCTTAGATTTAGAAGTGATCTCAGAGGCTACCTTTTTTAATTTATACTCCTCAAAGAATTTCTTTACATTGTACAAGTGGTCATCCTCCTTTCTCTCAAAGACCTCTAATGAAGTGGAAATCTCTTCCTCCTAATGTAGACATCCAAGGCTGCTTCCAGGTCTAGATTTATGATCGTTTCATCTTATGGAAGATATCAATGTGGCATTTCCCCTAATTAAAACTGGCAAGAATCTGTTCCAATCCAATAAACATTTACTAAGCATCTACTGTGTTCTAGATGTTGTGCTAAAGGCTAGACATACAGTTAATGAAAAGAAATATAGTCCCTGTCCTCAAAAAGCTTATAATCTAAAGGGAGAGATGACATACAAAATGAGTCAGGCAAGGCATGGGTAGGACAGGACACCAGAGGGCACCTGGAATATGATTATCTTTTTCCATGGAGTTGAAACCAGCCAGGACAGCAGAAGCAAAGTGGAGTGAGCTGGCAAATTCCAGTTTCTGCCCTCTATGAAGGAAGACCTTTAGAGGAGTTTGGTATTCTTTCCTGCCCCAACCCTCTGATTACTGAGAAGATGAGGCTGAGGCAGTTAGTGTCAATCAGGACCCAAATTAGCAGTATGGTGGCTAAGTTTAAAAGTGATAAGTTTTTTTTTTTTCCTGGAAGGGGCATCCTGTTCTGTGCAGTTAAAGACAGGCAAAGTAGCAGATACTGAAAAGTCAGAGAATCATAGATTCCCAGAGTTGGAAGTCATCTCAAAAGTCATGTAGTTTAACCTACAGCTTAGAAATAAATCCTCTTGAAATTAATACTAGATAGTGGCCGATACTCTACAGTTGTCAATCTATGTATCATCCCATGAGCTGCAACCTGCAATCTCCCAAGATAGTCTATTTTACCTTTTGAGAGCTGGAACTATTTTTTTGTTTGTCTATTTTGTTTTCATTAAGTCTAAATCTGTCCCTTTGCCATTATATCAAACATTCTTGCTTCTGTTCACTTTGGCCAAGCAGAGGAATTCCAATGCTAATATAAATTCTTAAAGACAGCTACCTTCCTTTCACTCTCTCAGACTCTTTATTTTCCCAGGGTAAGCATGTCTAAGTGCTTAAACCTGTCCTGACATAAACAAGATCATTTCCTTTCCTGGTTGCCTTCTTCACCCTTTCAAGTTTATCAATGCCTCTCCAAAAATACAATGCCCCAAAGTGAGCCCAATTTTCCAGATTTGATCTGATCAAGGCAGAAGACATTGAAATATCACCTTGCTAATCTTAGACAAAAAGCCGATCTTCCTGTACCCAACGATCACATTAAGTTTCTTTCCTTCACATCTCAAATGCCATTGATCTATTCTTATTCAAGGAACTTCTTGAACATAAAAAATTCAAGAAGGACACACATCAAATATTTTTCTCCTTCCTATTCCAACTAGTTTTGCACTTTGTGTTAATGAAAGCTTTGATGATGGCCTTTTTGGTCATGATTTGCTGCCCAAGGGCTGAAAAAAAAATCAAGTATTGGAAATTGTATCACACTGGGATTTTCCCTCTTCAATCTACAAATTAAAATCACATGTCTGTAGAGAGAGAAAATTAGTTTTATTGAACTTTCACTGCCAATGACATGGGAAGAAAACTGGGGGTCAAATTATTCTACTCTCTTGAGATGACATTGACTTCTATATAGAGAAACCAAGGCAAGGGAATTGAGTCAAGGCAAGAGCAACAAGCAAATCGCATTATGGCAAATTTTTGTCACTTTTCTGGAGAACAATGAAAGAAGCATGGTGTAGTGGTTAGAGAGCTGGGATTGAAGCCAGGATGATTTGGATTCAAAGCTTGTCCTTGTAATTTCTACTTAAGTGATGTTGGACATTCAGTCTCCTTGACCCTTAGTTAACTTCTTAGGACTTTTCTAAAATATGTCATTGAGAAGCTGATATCTGAACTGATTGAATGATCCCCCTCATTAGGATTCCTGTTCCCTGATAACTCATAGACTCCTTGTGTCTATTCCATTGTAGAAAGCATTGACTATCTGGTGTGGGGGTGGGGTGGGCATCAAAATAATTATGTGTTCAATAAGCATTGCTCTGGCCCATCACTGAAGGTAAAAACCTTGCCCTCCCTCGATCAGGAGCTGAAGGCCCTCCTACAGCTCCCTGTTTGCACAGGGATTATTCAATTCGATTCCTCATCAAGAGATGTCTGATACCAATATGTGTGTTCCAATTTCCAGACTTCATGTCCCTCTCCCTCCTGCCTCTTTGCCATCATAGGTGGATGTATGTCTGCTTCCTATAACATGTCACTGTCATGTCTTCCATTTTGAAAACCCAAGTGGAAAAGCAATCCACACTATAGTGTTGAGCACTAACTTTATGTATAAGGGAATAATCCTTTAATCCAAGGAATTCTTGTCTAATACTGGAGCTGATATTACCCATAGACTTTGGAAAGACACTATTTAAAATTTTTTTTTTGTCAGAGTTTTCCTGTACTACTTACATCACAACAATCAGGTATTATTGTCTTCTTCTGTCTACATATGGGGTGGGCCAGTTAATAAGTAAGAAAAGGTATCACTAAATCATAATGCCAGTGGTAATTATAATTTAATTATGGAAAGTATTTACATAGCACATTGTGTTTTGCCAAATGTTTTATATATGTTATCTCATTTGATTGATTACCATTTTATCCTCACAACAACCATGTATAGTAGGTACTGTCAGAGTCCTCATTTTTGAAATATGCTAAAAGAATAAGAGAGCTAAAAACACATCTTCAGGGTGATACAGTGAGCCAGTGTCTCCAGCAGAGTCCCGTAGAGGTTATACCATGTAACTATTTCATTTTACATATAAAGAAACAATCCCAGAAAGGGAGAAGTGACTTGCTCAAAATAACAGAGTAAATGAGGCAAAAGCTGGGGCTAAAATTGCTGCATTTTGACTCAGTTTGACATTCTTTATTTGCTTGTTAATATTATATAATTTTGCATTATTTCCCTCTCATAATATCCAGTAGCCATTAAGAGGTTCTTTGAAGATCTCCAGTGAAGGGGAGCCCAAAATTTTCGAAAGCTATCAATGCCATCATTCAATATCTCTAAATATCAGGAAACTATGCTATTTATTCATTTACTCACTTATTCATTCATTAATTTATTGGTTAATTTGTTTATCTACAAATGTTTTTATTTATCTATTTATTGATTTATTTGTTTATTTGTTTCTAGTAGCAAGATGGCAAGTTTCATAGAGTGCTGAGCTTAGAGGAGGGAAGAAGAGTTCAAATCCAGGCTCAGACAGTTCCTAACTGTGTCACACTGGGCAAATAACTTGAACCTTTGTTTATCTCAGTTTTCCCAACTGTAAAAATTAGGATAATAGCAGTACCTACCTATCAGGGTTATTTTGAAGATGAAGTAAAATCATATTTGTAAAGTGCTTTGATGGTTTTTAGTGTACAGATCCTAATATCCTTCCCTGTTCTTTCCCCTGGTATCAAGATTAATTCTGGCAATTTCCATGACTCCAACTTTACAGCTATAGCTTCCATTGTTCCCTAGGGTCAAGCAAATGAGAAGTTTTAGACTTTTCATGAAAACTCTTTAAATATTTGAATACATTTCTTGCGTGGCCACTCAAAAATTATCTTTCCATATTCAACATCCAATGATGTTCTATGTATAGAAAGGCAATAGGTCTAGAATGTGTATATGGAACTCCCAAATTAGAAGAATGTTTCTATCAATGCAGGTAAGCAAGTTATCCACAAATTGTTTTGCACTGCACAGTTAAAGGACACGTCCTGAGATACAGAATCATTACTTTTTTTGGTGTGTTTTTAAAATAGGACCTGAATTCTAGTTTTCACGACTTCAAGGTTTCAACTCTTTCACCTCCTACGTGGATAATTTGGTTGTTATTTCCTCTCTGTGAAACTCAGTATTCTTACCTGGAAATGATAAGCTTTCGCAGTAAAACAGCAAAGGTCCCTTTCTCCTCCCAACCTAAGTTGCCAGGGTAGTGTTGCACCCAAATCCCCAAGCAGGTAATGACACAGAAATTAACACAGACAGAGATGGTTTTCTAGGTTGTAATGTCAGTGTGCATGGAGTACAGAAAATATAGGCATCCTTTCTTGATTGATTATTTTATATTTTAATTGTGGCTTGTCAAATTGCATAAGATGGGAATGGAAGGGATAGAAAGTTTTACAATTCTTTTATCACCAACATTTCAGAAATGAGGAAACTGAGCCTTAAAGATTTAAAATGATTCATCCATTCTTACAAAGCTGACATTTGTCAGAGCCAACATTCATGCCTTCATTGTCTGCCTTTTACTCTTATTCTTTCATATTAATTGGATAAAAATTGGAATAGAGATAGTAGAGAAAAGAGAGCTGTCAACTAGTCATGTAGAGAAATATTTTGTTTTTTCTCTCTGTTAGATATAAGGTTATGAAGTGACCAACTGGAGAGAGCTTATTTGGAAGTTTAAGGTGATAAAGGAGATAAGAAAGGGGGAAGAGGATGAAGGGAAAGAAGAAAGTTACACTAATTATGATCAAAGTTTGCTGTTTCTAATTTACAATAAAGAGTACTGAAACTGATCTAGGTGAAATAACTAATAATTGTTTTATGCATCAATATGCCAATGGGTATCTGATGCCATTTATGTGAAAATTTACTCTTACAATGCAGGTCCCAATCTATCCATGTCTGTCCACCCTACATGAACCATCTTCTTGTCCTCCCGTAACATTACCTTATTACATCTAGTTCCTTGTTAGATGCCTTGATCAATTTCTTACAACATCAAAAGGACACTCATACTAATCAATGTGCATTTAATCAGTGTATACTATGTGCGAAGTACTGTGCCAGGGCTGGGAATGAAAAGACAAAAATTACAAATTTTTGCAAAGCAGCTTTCCTTTTCTTTAGGAAAAGTGTATGGATACTTGTTAGTAATGGCAAAATTATAAAAAGTGATTGAAATGTAATAAGGGTGTTTACCAACATTGGAGAATCAGGAAATAATTTATGCAGGTTCTGAACTGAGTGGTATTGTTATCCACACAGTTAATGCCAACAACAACTATTCATCTATCTATACACACGTATAAGTATATGTGTATGTGTATATCTAAGCATGCATGTATATATCACTTTAAAGTTTGCAAAATTCTTTACAAATTGTATTTCATTTAGTCTTCCCAACAATGCTGGGAGGTAGGTGCTATTATTATCCTTGTTACATATTACAGGTTATTTTACAGATGACAAGACTGAGGCAGACAGAGGTAAAATGACTTATTCAAGGTCACACAATAGGTAAGTATCTGAATTGGGATTTCAAGTCGAGTCTTCCTGATTACAAGTCCAGCATTTCATCCACTAAGTCACTTAGGTGCCTAGCATGGAAAACCAAAGAAGTGGGCATTTCAATGACTTGCTCATGGTCATAAGGGCAGAAAGCAATAAAGGAAAGAGACTGAATTGAGGCCTAATTCAAGTCCTTGGAGTCTACTGATGATGATCTAATACACACACACACACACATACATATATGTATCATATATATGTGTGTGTATGTATATATGTGTGTGTGTGTGTATATGTGTGTGTGTATATATATGAATGTATACATATATATACATATATACATACATACAAACAATATATATATATATATATATATATATATATATATATATATATATATATATATATGAGAAACAGAGAGAGACAGAGAGAGAGAGACTTGGGAAGGAATAGGCCATGATAAAATGGGCAACAGTTTTCAAAACATTTTAAAAGTCATGATCAGAGGCATCCTAGCTTTTCCCATTTTTAAGTTTGAAACCAAAATTAAAATCTTAAGTGCAACATGAATTAGGGAGAACATTGATAAACATAACCTTCTGTGAATTTGGTATTTATCTTGTATGTTTAGATTTATACGTGTTTCCACACCGTGAGAATGTTAATTCCTATTTTTGACTGTCTCTGTATCTTTAATGACTAGCACAGTGCATACATGTTTTTATTCAATTGTTTTCAGTCATGACCAACTCTTGATGACCCCATTTAAAATTTCTTTGGAAAAATATAATGAAGTAGTTTCTAATTTCCTTTTCTGCTCATTTTAAAGATCAAAAAACTGAGGCAAATTCAGTTTGTTTCTTATCTGGGATGACATCACTAGTAAATGTCTTAGGCTGGATTTGAATTCAGGTCTTCCTGACTTCAGACCTGGTACCTCATCCAGTACACCAGCTAGCTATCCAAAATACTAGAATAGATTGTCATTTCTTTCTCCAGTTCATTTTACTGATGAGGAAACTGAGGCAAACAGGGGTAAGTGACATGCCCAGGGTCACACAGCTAATAAGTATCTGAGGCTAGACATGAAATCAGGAATATGGGTTTTCCTGACTCCAGGCCTGACCATTTTTCCATTGTACCAACTAGCTGCATATAATAAGACCTTAATAAACCCTTTTTCATCGTTGATCACAGTCAGAAAAAAAAAACCCAACACTTTTCTTTTGACCCATAGATAGTTCTTTAAGATACAAATAATGTTGATGGGGTTTCACAAATGCCTGTGAGGAAGGGAGTACAGGTGTGATTGTCTCTATTTACAGATGAGGAAATTAAGGGTCTGTCACAGAGAGAAGGAACTTTCTCAGGGTTCCATAGCTAGCAAGGAGGACAGGCAATCTGGCAATCTTTCCACTACATCGAGATAGCTGGTTCTGGTGATTGCCCAGTGGAGAGAGAATGTCCCTAGAAGAGGGCAACTTCCCATCTGCTAACTCTTTGGGAAGTCCTAAGGCCCAGAGAATAAGCATTTCAGTGCAGAAGGGATCCTGAAAGGTCACCTAGTGCAACATGGTCCTGGATATGAAACCTCTCTACAATATTGCCATCAAGTAGTCACCCATAATCTTCTTGAATACCTCTGGTAACGGGGATAACATTACTTACCTAAGAAGTTCATTCCACTGTTGGACAACTCTTATTATTGGGTACTTCTTCCTTATCTGGAGCCCAAACCTGTAATTTCTTCCTGTCCCTCCTAGTCTCCTAATTCTGCTTTTCAGTACTAAGCAGCTTTCATACCCATTGTGACATGGAATATCCTTAGTTCTTTCAGCCAGTTGTCATGTGGTATGACCTGCTGCCCCTTCCCCAGCCTGGTCTCTCTCTACTGGACATTCACCAGTTGCTCTTGAGGTGGCCTCAGGAAGACCAAAGTCCTTCCCCCCTTTCTTGACCCCTCTTGGTTTCCTACTCTCAGAATGAGCCAAGAAGGTGATCAAGAAGCTCTGGCCATCTATGAGAAGCAAGAACAAATTGTCATTTTCTGTAGGTGTCATTGAAGGCTCCTTGGAGAATGTGGCATCTGATCTGGGCCTTCAAGAGTATAAGAGGATTCCCATCGGGGTGGAGAGGTGGAGGGGTGGTGGTTAGGGGAGGAAAAAGCCTCTCTTTACTTCAAATTAATAATATTTACCAAATGCCCATGGCATGCAGAGACCCATGACAAGTAGTGAGGAGGCTGCACATATAGTCAGGCACCAGTACAGATGATGGGAATGTACTTTATGTGCCCAGTGCAGCTAAAGGTGACATTCCCTGCCAAGTGAGAGTCAAGGGCAGAGTACTCCTGTTGTCAGATCAAAACATTTTTTTTAATAGGTCTCTGACACCATAATTGATTCCTCTTTTCAGGGCCTCACTTTCCACATCTATGAAAAGAGGGGTTTAGATTAAATGGCATCTAAAATATCTTCTACCTCAACATTTATGATTCTCTTATTCAAATGATTCTCCTCCTCCTATGATTTTATCTAAAATAAACTATTGGAGAAAGCAACCTTAATTCTCTTCCGTTTGTCCTCATATCCACACGTCTAAAGTCATTTCCTGTCACAGATCCAAGGGCCGGATCAAGCCTCACTCCTCATCTGCTGCCTTCTTGCTTATCACCCTCTTTTCTTCACACTTGTCAGCTTGTGCCATTAGACCAAGCCAAAGCTGCTGCCTCATTAAGCACCCTGTTAATGACTTTAAAACCCCTTTTTAATTGGAATTGTAATGTTAACAAATTTGGCCTTTTCCAAATAATTTCCTCCTGAGTACATGCACAGATTATGCCCTTGAGTATGAAGCAGTGTGGATTCACATTTTCTCCTCCCTCTTCCTAGACTACTTCATTTGGCTCTTGACCTCCTGTGTACTTGGGCTTCATATTACAACTATGGGATAATAATAATCATTTGCATTAATATGGCTCTTGAGAACTAAAGAATTGAAAGTGTTTTGTGGCAATGAATTCCTGATTATCTTCTGGCACAAGGAGGTCCATTTTAAATGTAAGCATAAGAGTCCACTGAGTCAATCAATTCATCACCCCACCCCATTAAAAGTAATGAACCAGATGTCTCAGTCCTAATACCTATCAGAGGTGAGAATATCTGTAGAGAGCAAATAAATAAATAAAACAATAAATCAAAGGAAATAAACTAATGCTTGCATCCTGTGGGTCTTGTATAAAATGGAAAGGATATTTGTTTAGAAAACAGTTATTAGACTGGCTGGCTAGTGTAGAAGAAAGGATAGTTAATCTAAGAACTTGAGAGAAAATGCTTTGGAGAGGAGGAAAATGGAAAGAAACATTTGCCCACTCCAACCTGAAGAGAACCATGTAAATTTCCAAAAGGTGAGAGGATTGAACCCTTGATCTGCTTCCTAACAGTGTCCCAGAGACAGTAGCAGCAGGTGGCAGTGTCTGCATCAGGAGCTAAAGATAAATGAGGCATAATGAAGAATGGCAGCTTTCATCTTGGACAAGGGCTAGCATAAAATAAGACTATGCCTAAGAGAAATTGAATAAGAATCTCAGAAACAGAAGGTCAGAATTTTTAGGAGCTGTGAATTCCCCATTGAAAAAGCTAAGTTTCATCCTACTTTCCCCTGACCTCTATCTACTTGAGGGATAATGAACCAACACTTGGGGATTCTTCTGTCCAAACTGTTCTGATTGTATCACTTTAGTAAATGCTACTTTCTAAATGGTAATTAACTATTGTTGACTTAATCATTGACATTAATTGAAAATCATGGGGCCAGGTTGATCTGGGACTATGCTTTCATGGATCTATCTTTCTTGATTTAAATAATGAGAGAAATTATTATTTTGCTAATATATTAAGAACCAATTATTAAATTAGGTTTAAGTTTGTATTTCTTTTTTTAATTTTCTCATTTGGGGACCAGTCCTTGTAGGTCTGTCAGCCAGTCTCTGAAGGATATGGTTGATAGAGGCCATTACCTAATCTTCAGGGTATGTGCTCTGTAATCAATCATGGGTGGGACCCACCCAACCAAGAGAACTTCCTTCTGTTTAGAGTGTAAATAGAATCAAATGTAGGTGAATTCTTATCCATTGGGAATAAGCCCACAGCCTGCCACCCCTCCATTTGAGTTTAGGTGACCCAGCTCAGGGACAAGAAAACCAACCAGAAAGGTCTGAGCAGAGATAATTAATCTCTCCAGATCACTGGAAAGGACTGAATTTTGCGATCAAGCCATGTTCTTAGTAGGAGGGGCTGAAGATATCAAGACCACCTCCTCATTAAAATGTCCACCAATCAGAGCTGATTTATTTTTTTTTGTCATGGGAATTCCCTTTTCTAAAACTTTTTTTCAGCCTGTTCATGGTTTTATCTTTGTTTTTAGAATGCACTTCTCATCAATTGATTGATTATTACCAAACATAATTGATAAATGGATTATTAATTACCCAGAAACTCTGTCTCTTGTGGTTTTTCATTTTGTCACTATATAGTGCATAGAACATAGAAGGTTTCCAAAGATCACAATTAAATCCCTGGATCTCTGTTACTATATCCTAGCCTTATCAGAATGACAGACTTCTATTTAAGGAAATTTACTTTGGCAGCAGAATAAAGGATGGACTAAAGTGAGAAGAGACTGCAAACAAACAGATCCAAATTAAGAGGCCTTTGCAATAATCTAGGCAAGAGGTTTGAAAGCCTTGATTAAATCATTACTTGTGTGAATTCAGAGGAGGGTTTGGAGGCAGAAAGAGCAACATTTCTCAACTGATTAACTCCATCAGGTCGAGAGTGAGGAATGGAGGATAGCACCAAGGTAGAAAACCCAGGAGATTAAAAAAATGGTGACTCTTTTGATAAAAAATAGAGAACTTTAGAAGAAGGTATGCTTTTGGAGGAAAAATAATGAGTTCATTTGGGTATATGTCAATTTTGATATGTTTCTGGGATATCTAGTTTTAAAAGTAAAATAGGTCATGTGTGATGTGGGATTGGATCAAAGTAGAAACACTTGACCCAGATATATTGATATAAAAGTCATCAGTATATACATGAATGTCTTTGTAGTATGAAGGAGATCCTGGGCTCTCCATAACAATGAGTAAGCTTAAGCTTCAACATGTCCTATCATGATACAAAGGCTTTAAGTAGATGCCTGGAGTTCGTCTGTTGAAAGACAAGGAGCCTACTAGCTGTGTTTGGTAAGGTCTTCCAAAGGCTTGGCAGTAGGGTGATGAGTTTATATGTCTATTTATATAATTACATGTGTTTAATGCATTCATTAGTATGTATTTAACACATGCATTTATTTGTTCTCATGCTCATTTCATCATATTTATTTATTTGATTGTTTCTGAATTTATGTATCTGTTATCTTGAGCCTTGAAACCTGTCTTAGTAGAGAGTTTTCATTCTCTGCCATTGTCCATACTGGAACATATATCCTTGAAGTATTGTATTCCAAAGACACTATGCTTGGTGCTAACTATACAAACTAAAGATTAAAAGGCATAATCCCTGCCTTAATAATACTTACCCATTTCTTTTTTAATGTTTATTTGTTGAAGAACCTTATCCCTTCTTCATGCAACTCACAAATTGAAAAGAGAGAAGAAACATTTTAAAAATAAATATGCATAATACCATAAGATGAATTGCTATGTTGTCCATACCAACACCTGAATGTTTCATTTTGTGTTTTGATTCCATCATCTCTTTGTCAGGAGATAAGTATCATACTTCAGCATCATTAATAATAACAACAGACAGATTCATATAATTCTTTAAGTTCTTTTTAAATTTATAAACATTATCTCATCTGTTCTTGGAAGTATTGTTGGTCGTTATATTAATCAGAGTTCTTAAGGTTTTTTTTTAAGGTATTTTTCTTTATGTTGTTCTTGTTGTTACTGAATGTCTTGTTCTCCTGCTTTGCTCTTTTTTTCCCCAATATCATTTCACACCAGTCTTCAAAAGATTCTTTAGCATTGTCTCTTTCAACATTTTATATGGGAAACTAACATTTCATTATATTTGTGTAACATAATTTGTTCAACCTTTACTAATTGATGAGTGTGTGTATGCAAAAATATAAGAGGGACAATGATAAATATATAAGAAAAGTTTAAGTTATAATAAGAGCTGTAAACCAGAAACAGATCACTTTCCATTGAATGAATAAGGAAAGAAATCAAGGAAGATATTGTTGTCACATAGGCTGGATCTTTAGCAGAGATAAATGTAACAAGTAAAGATTGGGGGACTGGCATTCAGACCTAGCTCCTACAGTGATTTAAAGCATGGGTGTAGGAAAGTAAATAAAGAGGCCCATTAGGTGGTAGAGTGGCTAGAGAACTGGATGTGGAATCAGTAAGATTCATCTTTCTGACATTTACTAGCTGTGTGACCCTGGGCAAATCATTTAACCATGGCTGCCTCAGTTCCTCATATGTAAAATAAGCTGGATAAGGAAATGACAAACCACTACAGAATCTTTGCCAAGAAAACACAAAAATGGGACAACGAAGGTACAGACATGGCTGAAACAATTCAAGAATAACAACAGCAGGAAAGTAAGATAGACATTCATGGATGGCTGAGTTACTCATTTAAGCTAGAGCATAAATTATCTAAAGGCAAACAATGCAGAATAGCTATTTGACATCTTTAGGGTAAAGTATTCTGGATTTGCTGTCAAGGGCCCTGGGTTCAAACAATGTCTCTACTGTTTATCTCTATCACCTTGGGAAAGTCACTTAAATACTCTAACCTGCATTTTCTTATTTTATGTATTTATTTTATTTTATTTTATTATTTTATTTTTAGCCAAATGGGGTTAAGTGACTTGCCCAGGGTTACACAGCTAGTAGGAGTCAAGTGTTTGGTCCTCCTGACTTCAGGGCCAGTGCTCTATCCACTGTACCCACTAGTTGCCTCTACTTCCTTCTTTTATAAAATGAAGAGTTGAACTAGAGGATCTCCAAGCCTATTTACACCTTTAAATGAAGAATTCTATTCAAAATGGTTCATGCTCAAATTTGGTATGCAAATCGTTTACTTCACTTGGTTCTGAGAGAATCTTAAAGCCAGAAGACTTTTGACTATATGATCTGAAACAGGAGATTTTCTTTTATATTGCAGGAAACTGTAGAACTCCTTAAAATGATATAACGTCACTGAATAACATATGAGTAGGCATTCATAAGAGTCAGAATTTGAACCCAAATTCTTGAAGTCAAGAGACAACGGTTAGTAAGTTGTGCTATCCTAGCTTACCAGTTGGACTAATAAATATGATTCAGAGTTAGAGGGACCCTGAAAGCCCATGTAGTCCAAATATTTCATTTATATTTTGAGACCTAGGGAGACTATATGACTTGCTTAGGATCATGAAGGTATTAACATAGGAGGCAGAATTTAAACTCTTGTATCTTTGCTAAGAAAACCCTAAATGGGGTAATGAAGTCAGATACGACTGAAACAACTGAATAACAACCACCACAACAGGATTCACCATTGTCTACAAATCGTGACTTATTTCAAATTCTTCACACACAATTATAATGAACAATAAGCCATAGCCCTAAACAAAAACTCATTATCTGTGATTTCTTTTTCTATCAAAACAAGATCAACCTGGCAACTGAGTGGATAGAAACTTTGCATTAAAGGAGTACTTTTTTCATAAGAAGTTTGTTCAGCATGGGGAGAATTAATTGAAAATGACATGAACAAAATGACCCAGTTGAATGATTTAATGTGCCATCAAGGCTTAATAAATGAGGAAATATAATTAATTACTTAATTACAAAAAAGGGAGGTTTTTTGGTAAATTGAAGCATTGTTGAATCAGTGTAAGATGAAAAGTATGGCATTCCATTTAAATTCATCTTGGTGTAATGTTCTCAAACTGTGATTAGGGTGAGGGGGAACCCATTGAACTTTTTTGGTTAAAGAACTTGACTTAGCATAGTCCAGTCTCTCCATTTGATGTGGTATAGACTAGTGGATGGAAGTTCAGCTTACAAAAAAACCTAAACATTAATGTATAAGAAATAATTCTTGCATGAATTATGGTAGTATACACATTTATACATATGTATATATGCATATATACATACATATATAGGTATATGTATGCATATGCATACATGTATATACAGGTATGATGTATCAAACCTGCTCCTCCTCCATGAGAAAGGCTTCCCTTATATGTTAAATGTTTATTTCAGAGAAGTAGAATCACTGTTTTGGATTCACACACAGCTATTTTAGTATAACAATGTTCTCGAAGAACTGTTTCACTTGATCTGCAGATTCCTGCTGGGATTGGAAGAAGGGTTCTTAGTTCTTTGCTACAAACAAATAAAACTAAATGGAGAATCCTGAATTGCAGTTGCCAGAGGTTCAAGTGCCATTACATTTTCCATTTTATGCCACTTAGACTAGATAGTAAACAAGCAGGTGCCCATTCATCTTGGATTACAAGCTTGCTAGTCAGAAGGCAGACGATGTCAAAATTCACATTTTTCCCCTAGATTTTCTTCAGATCTTAAGAGAAAAAACAACAAAATACCACAAATGTGGTAACAAATTAAATGTGGGGACTTAAATAACAAACCATTATGTTTGCTCTAATTATAAACTACCTACTATACAAAGTCTTTCTTGATTTTAAAGGCAATTAGGAAAGAATTTTTATCATTAAATAATTGATCATAAGCATACTACCCACTTCAATGAAATTATTTTGGGTAGAGTGTGTATTTTCTTATATTATATCCACCCAGGAGAATATATATATATATATATATATATATATATATATATATATATATATATATATATATATATATATGTATATATATATATATATATATGTATATATGTAAGTATATGTATACACACACACATATACATACATACATATCCTTGAAAGAAGGTGTTTCTTTGTGAATATGCATCCTTGGTGCCTGGGGTTTAGCAAATGCCTGATGAATAAATGTGTACCACAGTCTTTAGAATTGCCATCCCAACATCTTCTCACTCTATCAGCTCAGGCACCCACAGGTACCGATATCTCACCTCTGAGGGCTAGAAGTAACCTTGAGCTTTCTAATTCTATTATTTATAAATTCTAGCCAGTATTTTCTTCCATTGCCAAAAATTAGCCAGCCATATGGAATTAACTTATAGCAATGGGTATTTACCACTGTAACATCATAAAATAAAACTCATACAAAATACCTTCCCCTTCCAAAACAAACCAATATCTGGTGCATATCCACAATTACATAAAAAGTGAAAGAAAATTAAGTTCAGTGTAAGAGAGTTCATGCAGCAAAGGGTAACTGTTAGGTTTTGATTACTGAAAATCCCTTACTAAGGTCCTCATTAAGTTCCACTTAAGGATGTTCAAGATTTCTTCCAGAATCTTTGTAGTTTCCTGGAAGTATCTTTCACTAAGTGTCCTAATTCATTTTCAATATATCTTTTAACTTCCAAAATGGATACTCCTATCAGCTATTGCTATTCTGGGATGTTTTTATCTCAGATAGGAAATCTAAAACAGTATGATTTATTTTACAGTTTACGCATTTCTCGTTGAGTCTAGGGAAAAGGAAGAGGCAGAGGTTCTATCTTTCTTCTCCAATATATCATAAGTATTCAGAATATGATGATTATCTGGCAAAGCCCCACCACTAGGCAGACTTGTTGTTAGAATGCCAAATTCCAAAGTAGCTCGTTCTTCTTTTTTATTTCTTTTTTTTTTTAAATCCAAGCCTTATAGAGCTAATCAGTCCCAGCTCATGTCCTGTACAACATCTTCTAATTTCATGAAATTAATTTCATTCCTTGGAAAGAGATTTAGCATTTTTCTTTGGTCAATTAATTAACCTAATAGATGTTTCCTCACCTTGCAAAGGTACAGTTCTTTTAATTGACGTGGCAGTGTTTGGGTGATTCAATCAATGTCCAAACTTACAAGAGAAAATACAAAAGGGTGTGAGATTTTAACATACACACAGTTATTTCCATTAAATGTAGGTTTGAAAAATAATAACAAAACTAGCTATCAACAACAGAAAATTATGCCCTTTTCTGAGGGGTGGGGTTAGTGGGTAGGCACACAACTTTGAAGATAGTGAGACCAATAATCTCCATTAAATAGTCCATGCCAAGGGGAAGATCCTAGGATCATAAGAACTGCTGAAAGAGATCTTGAAGACTATTGAGTCTAAGAGGGAACCTACAATGAACTTCAGGTGTTTTTTTATTCTAAAATTATTCACTATAATCAATCCTAAGTTGGATTTTCAATGTACAGTGTCTTGTATATCCCATGAAGGATGTTCCTTTCTTTTTCTTTCTTTCTTTCTTTCTTTCTTTCTTTCTTTCTTTCTTTCTTTCTTTCTTTCTTTCTTTCTTTCTTTCTTTCTTTCTTTTCTTCTTGTTCAAGAGGAGGAGCATAAGGAATGAGTCTGGGACACAAATGCCTTACTTATATATTATACTGAGAGATTCTTTAAAGACATTTTGATGTCATAACAGATCACTTCATTTCCCAAGAAGATCCCAGGGCTCCTATTTTAATCAATGATAATTGAGTGACTCCTGTATTTCAGGAAGGATTCCTTTTACCTGTACATAATAAACTATCTAGTTTTCTCTAAGCATCATCCTAGCTAACACTTCCCACCTACTCATACTCCCTCGTTTGTTTATATCCTTTTGATTAGTAGTGTTCTCTCTTCACTGCTTTGGAATTTTTAAACCTTTCAGTTTAGTACCTAACCCTAAATGTGCACGGAGGCCTCACTATCTTCATTGGTGACAGCCTCACTTTATCTACAACAAGTCAGAACTTGGATATGCTAAAAAAATTTGGAGTTCAAATTAAGCAACGATCATTGAAAGGTAGCAGCAGAAATGGCCCCTCTGAGTGGATATTTAGTTGATGTATCTCTTGTACAAGAAGGGAATAAAGGTTGACCTTTTTAAACTGTAAGAAAAATTCAGGCATAACTAACACCTTTACATCAGCCAGGATTCAATGCTTCCAATAGCATCATCAAATCCCTAATGGACCTATACACTTGATTCCTGTCACCTTTCAAGGGCCTGCATGAAAATGATACTTGAGAAAGAATTATGCAGCATCTTTCCCAGTTCCATTAGTTCGCTCTCTGTAAATTTCAAAGACTGAGGAAGCTAAGGTCAATGATATCACAGAAAAGAAGAAAGAGTAGAATCCCAAGTAGACCTAAAATGTATATAATAGTGCTTTTGCTCCAGTTATCCTTGTATTTCTACCATTTATGGACAATATAGAGAGGAAGTAGGCTCAGAAATCAACAATGGAAAATAAAGTAAAATAAATGATATGGTGAAACAGGAGGTGACACTTAAAGAAAGGAATTTTCCCTAATCCAGTAAAATGGAGCAGGTATCTATTAGGTGACTACTCTCTACAAGTCGCTGTCCTAGGTGCTGATTTGCATCCCTTGTGTCATTTGTACCCTGGGATAAAGGATGACTTATTTGATGTCTCTGCATCACAATATGTCCAGATTGCCTCTCACATAACAGACACCTAATACATACATGTTGAATTGGATTGATTTGAATTAAATTGGACCTTGTGTGGTAGGTACTACAAATGTTAACCATACTTTACAAACAGAAGGTTGGAGAGGTTAAGTGACTTGCTCGTGATCATATTATAGTGAGTGACTGAAGGGGTCTTTCTGATGAAAAACAACATAGACTCATAGATATATTGCTGAATATGGAGTAAAGAAGACCTGGGAACAAAACTTGCTTCTGATACTTACTGTGTGACCATGAATAACTCATTTAAATTCTGTCATGACAAAAACCTGTGATGAAGAGTAACTTAGCATGATCATTTATCAGCAAGGCTAGCAGTTGCCAATAAGTGAAATTCCAAAAGCTCTTCGGTAGCCAGGGAATCATTACAGCAGACAGAGCAATCTTCCATATATTTGGTAAAGGTATAGGGTGGACTTACCTTTAGCTGATTTAGAGAAGAGGATTTCTAAGATTCACTTTAACAGTTAGTCATTGCCTGAAAAGTCCAGTGTGAAGCAACCCTTTACTTAAGACCAGGCAGAACATCTTAAGACTCCGGGGATTCATTCATACTTCTTCCATTTGGGGCAAGAATTGAATCTGTAATCCAGAAAAATGGAGAAGGTAACTCTTATAAAGAAGTCAAATTGTATTATAGACTCCAATGTTAAGCAGTCAAACTATCTTTTAAGTGAAACTAATTCATAAATAATGATTCCAGTTATTAGAAATAATTGCCAATCAGTTAGTGGACAATAATTACTAATTCATAATTAATGCACAATAAAATAGAGTATCAATTTTCAATTTTGCAATTCCCTGGGCCTCAGCTTACTCATATGTAAAAGTGATGGTTGAGACTAGATGATGTTTCATGCCTTTTTTAATTCTAAACAGAAAATTTTATGAGGCAATAACTCCATTTAATGAGATGCTTAAATATTTCCTTAATGTTTAACATTTTTAAGATATTTTGAACCTCTCTCAAAAATTATATAGGTCTCAAAATGCTGACCCATTACAGTCACATCCTTATTTTTTTTTTTAACCTTCTCACACAACCATCAGAAATGGCCATACAAATGATTTTGAAGTATGGCATTTAAGAACTGTATATAAGCAATTAGATAAAAGCAAACAAACACACACAAAAAAACCTAAGGACCTTTGTAGCACAATGAACAGCTACTTCTTTTCCCTCTACCCCCTCAACCCATCTCATAAGTAATTGGTAATACCATTTGCTTTTGCATTTTGAAAAGAACATTTCATTTATTCTATTCTGTGGCAAAGCTAGACAGTTATTTTTAGAATCATCAAAAGAGGAAGTTCAACATTCTGGCTCCAAGGTTGGAAAGCAACAATAATAACAGAAATATTGTTATAACTATCTGGTTTCCAATGGAGAAGTAATTCAAAACTGAGACTTGATGAAGAAAACTATATTTTATGGGAACCTGGCAAGATATTGGAGGCTTAAAGCTAAAACAATCAATCTCATCAGTCTTCATGCTATTTATTTTATTTATAAGATTTAAGCAACAAAATAGAGACAAATTATGTCATTATCCTCATACACACCTTGTCATACATAGTCTTAAAACTTTGTCAGTTCTGTTCCAGTTCCAAAGGAGAAACATATACTTGCCCCATACAGTCCTGATCATATCCCATTTGGGATGTTGTCTTCATTTTGAGAGATGTGTCTTAGGAATAATATTGATAATCTTGAGAAATATAGGCACTTAATGAAGGCACTTCAGTTCATGGATTATCAATTTTGAGAGAAGGTCCTGGTAATATTTAACTTGGAAAAGAGAACACTAAGGAATGGTAGGTAGCTGTCTTCAAGTATTTGAAACTCTGAATTCCCTCCAACATCAACTATAATTCCTTTCTTTAGTATATGTAATACTCTTTATAATATACTTCCACAATCTTCTTACACTTTAATCCTCAACACATTCTAAGTTTTATATCTTAGAGTCTAAAATCTTTGCTATTTCTCAAGCATAACACTTCATCTCATACTTTCAGCATTTATTCCAGTATCTAAACTTACATGATAATTAACAAAATTTAATTGACTGATTCAATGATTTTAAATTGGCTATATTCTAGGCCTGGAATGTTCTGCCCCTTCATGTTCATCTCTTAGTTTGTCTGATATTCTGCAAGATTCAAGTCAAATCCCATGTTCTCTAGGCACATTTCCTGATCCTTCCTAACTACTACTATCTTGTTTTCTGTGAATGCCTTACATCTGTTCCATATGTATCTTGTATGCACTTTGATATTTAACTGTTGTCTTCTCCATTAAGGTTTTAGTTCCTAAAGGTAGGAGCTATTAAAAAAATACTTTATTTGTATCTCCAGTGATTAGCAAAGTGCCTGGTACATAGCAAGAACTTAATGAATACTTGCTGAATATCACAAAGAATACAGATTAGATTTATTCCATTTGTTCTCAGAAGGCAGAAATCAGGAGGTTGAAGTTGTATAAGAGCAAATTTGGAATTGATGTCAGGTAATGAAACAAATGGATAGCTCTGTGGCACAATGGATAGAGCGTCTCATCCTCATGAGTTCAAATCTTGCTTCAGACATATATTAGATGAGGGCAGAGCCAACACGGCCAAGTGAAAGCAGGGACTCACCTGAGCTCTGCACCAAATCTCTTCAAATGTCTGTAAAAAGTGATTCTGAACAAATTCTATAGTGGCAGAACCCACAAAAAGACAGAGCAAGGAAGATTTCCAGCCTAAGACAACCTTAAAGGTCTACAGGAAAGGTCTGTTGCACTGGCCTGAGAAAGAAGCATCCACCATGAAGGGCACAATGGCACCCCTGGCCTAAACAAAGCCTGAGCAAGCTTTGGGTATGGAATCACCAGCAGCAGTAGTGGGTTCCAGGCTTCTCAGCCCACAGATGCCAGAGACAACTTAGAAGATCAGCAGCAGTGGTCTGTTGGAACTGTGTAAGAGAGAAGTGTGGTCCAGCACAGAGTGGCAGGGTGTGCAATACAGCCATGGCACCAGCAAACCAGAAACTGGTTTGGGGGGTGACTAAATCAGCAGCGGTTGTGGCAGCAGCAGTGGAGGCAGGGCCAATGCTGCTCCTGGAGCTATCAGCCCACAGACTGAATATTTGAAAATCACCTATTTAGACTTCCAGCAGCCAAGATGGCAGAGTAAGCAGTAAGTAGTTCATATCACCCTTAACAATGGTGAAAAATCCAGAGAATATTTCCCCCAGGAAAAATACTGAAGTAGTAGAGTCAGCAGAAAGACTAGCTACGGTAGTCTTTTAGCTCCTCAGGCTAGGGGGATTAATGAGAAAGATCCCTCTTACTATAGCTTAAGGTGACCAGTACCAGAAGGAAGATATCCCAGAAAGCTAGTGGCAAGCCCCACCTCAGCAAAGCAGGCCCTAGCCTCTGGCACAAGAAGCCTGGGACAGTGCTGCCTGTGTACCAGAAGCAGAGATCGACTATAAAAGCCAGAAAAAAAGACAAACAACATGAGCAAGAAGCAACATAGAAAAACAATGACAACAGAAAAATACCTTGGTGACAGGGAAGATCACAACACAAATTCAGAGACGGATGAAATTGTCAATATACCCACATCTGAAACCTCAGAGGGGAATATGAACTGGTCTCAAGCCCCAAAAGCCTTCTTGGAAAGGATTTTAAAAGTAAAATAACTAGCTGCATGACTCTGGGCAAGTCACTTAACCCCAATTGCCTCACCAAAAAAAAAATAAATAAACAAAACACCCAAAAAAAGTCAAATAAGGGAGGTAGAAGAAAAATTGAACAATTTATTCTTTTAAAAAATGGGGGAAAAAAGAGGCAGCTAGGTGGTGTGGCGGATAGAACACCAGCTCTGAAGTGAGGAAGACTTGACCAAACACTTGATACTTACTAGCTGTGTGACCCTGGGCAAATCACTTAACTCCAATTGCCTAAAAAAATGGGAAAAAAGTACTCTGAAGAAAATAACTCCCTAAAAAGTAAAATGGACCAAATGGAAAAGGAGGTAGAAAAGCTAACTGAAGAAATCAATTCATCAAAAATTAGAATTGGGTAATTGAGAGCTAATGCTTCTATGAGACATCAAGAATCAGTAAAACAAAATTTTAAAAAAATGAAAAAATAGAAGAAAATGTAAAATTCCTCTTGGAAAAAAACAACTGATGCGGAAAATAGATCCAGAACAGACAACTTAAGAATTATTGGTCTACTTGAAAGCTATGATGAAGAAAAAGAGTCTGGAAAGTATCTTTCAGGAGATCATCAAGGAAAACTGCCCTGAGGCCCTAGAACTAGAGAGTAAAATGGTCATTGAAAGAATCCACTGATCACCTCCTGAGAGAAATCCCAAATTTTAAACAACAAGGAATATTGTAGCTAAATTCTAGAATTATCAGGTCAAGAAATCCTGTAAACAGCCAGACATATATTTGATGTGGGGCAAGTCAATTAACACATTTGCCTCAGTTTCCTCACATGCAAAATGAGCTAGAGAAGAAAATGGCAAACCATGTCCCATATCTTTTCCTAAAAATATACCAAATGGGGTCAAAAAGAGTTGGACAGAACTGAAAAAATGACTGAATAGTAAACAACAAATGAAACAAAAAATCATAACAATGATAGTTGTCCAAAAATGAAATAAACTATGATAGGAAATAGTAGGTTCTACCTCTATGATGATGTCCAAGGATAGAATATATTACACTTTTCTAAATGGCTTAATCCTATTCCTTTCATAGTTATCAGTTGGACTAGATGACTGACAATGTACTTTTCAATGTTAAATTATGTGATTCTGTTGAACACAAATCAGAAGAGGCAAGAGTCAGCAAATGTTCATTTGGAGGCACATTTCTGGGCCTACCCTTGGCCTTCAAAACCTTGTGTGTGTGTTTGTGTGTAAATGTACGTATAGACAGATGTATATATACATATATATGTGTTTATGTGTATGTGTACCTGTGGGTATATGTGTAAGTATACATATATGTAGGCATAATACATGCATATGTGTGTGTGTATATATATATATATATATATATATATATTACACACACACACACATATATATATATATATACACACACACACACACACACATATATATATATATATATATATATATATATATATATATATATGTATATTTCAATGTAGATTACTCACATGAAGAAAACGGTACTTGGAAGCACTCAAGACACATAACTGGTATCAGAAAGCTGGAACTTCTTCCCAGGACACTGGCAGCATTAGTTTTCCTAACAAACTTCAACTATAGTTTAGCAAGAATGGTGGACCAATCAGTTTATCAATACATATCTATTAAGCACGAACTAGAATGATAAGTCATGAGGTATTGTGGTAATATAAGCTTGTCGCCTCCCCTTACCTGCTACTACAGCTTCCCTTGTAATTAGATTTGGTGCTACCTAGCACAGAAAGGAACATTTCTATTGCTATATACTAGTTCTATCAAGACAAAATGAAGAATGGTTCCTGCTACCTTAGAGTTTACCTACTGTGATTGTAGAGCTGACTCTGCCAAGAAAATCATGAAGTCACACAATCTACATTTTAGACGGATTAGACTTTGTGACATTGGGAAGTCACTTAACTGGGTCCCCAGTGTACTCATCTATTAAATGAAGGTGTTATAGTAGATGCCAATTGAGGTCCCTAAATCTCTGACCCTAGTATCACATGACTATGAACAATTATGTTTTCTCCTCCTGATTTTCCATATGTCTGTGCTGTGCCCTGTGCCTGCTGGGCACTCATCCAACATTTAACACATCTTTCTGTCCCCAGGGCCTAGTCTAGAATAGTAGGTACTTGATAAGCTCTTGCTGATTGATTGATTGATTGATGTCATTTCTTCTGTGTAAATCATCATTGGCAATGTGCTACAGGCTGCTTACACCCACCATCTGTCTTTCCATTGTCCTTTGTGTTACTTTCAATTTTTATTCTTCCAAAACACTAAGATTGTAAGAATGCATAGCTTTCTTTACTTATTTTGGAATGAGATGGCTCGCTTATTAATGCTCTCTCCCAGTAATAAGATTTAACAGGTGAAAAATGAGAGCGAGGATTTTATCTTTTACAGTAAATGAAGCATCATGCATGGACACCTAAGGGGTCATGGTTCCTAAAATCTGACATCTGCAATGGTATTTTAGTCATTTGGAAGAAAGAGAGACATTCATTTCAGGAAGGTTGTGCATATTGCTACTTCAGGGATTACCTCTTATATTGTTATTTCCACATTGACAATATAAACTCACAGCTTTATAACCCTACACTAACTAATGATGCCCTTCACACATGACAAAGCCTCAATAAATATCTATTGAATATATGAATATCTAAAGAAAAATGAAAGCAGACTCAGAAAAGAAAATAGTGTTTTCATCTATATTGGACTCACAAAAAATCAGATGACTTTAAATTATCCTAAAATGAGTTTTTCCATTGTATAGACAGCATGGTTTGGTGGAAAGAGCAATGTATTTAAAGTTGAGAGATATATGACTTCAAATCTCACCTCTGTCACTTTCTGGCTTTGTGATCCTAAGGAAGTCAATTAAGTTCCCTTAGCCTAAAAATTCTCAAGTGTAAAATGGAATGATGAGAACTGCAGTAGCTAACTCATAGGATTGTCAAAGGACTGAAAGGAAATGATGCATACTGAAATTCTATATAATGGCCCATTCCTATTATATAAACATCAATCAACCAAAGAGTGTCAGGCACTTTGCCAGTTACTGAAATACAAAGGCAAAAGCCAAACAGTGCCTCCCCTCAAGTAGACTGCATTGTAATCCATCGAATAAAATGTATCTCTAAGCTATATTTTCAAAGTTGGCTCATGCAAATTCTTGGTCTTGGGATAAATCCAGTTCTTTTTTGTGAATTACTCAGCCTTCAGCAGATGCCACATGAAATAAAAGGTCTCTGGTTACATTGCTGCCACCTACAATATCGGTTCCTCAAGGTAGCCTTCTGTAAATGCCTAGGTGAGAGAGGAGGACCTGAAGTTTCAATAAGAATGATAGAAGAATGGTAAGCAGAGCTTACATTCCTTCCTCATCATTGCCCTACATTGTGATGACACAATATTATCATTTTTAAACTTTTTTCCATTAGCAAATGGGATTAATTGTAACTATCATCTCTTCGATCTTGTGATTGATGAAAATTAATGAATGAACTCAGTATTTCAATTGAATAATCTATGTAAAGTATCATGGTAGAATGTAGAATACATTCAATTCTAAGTCAGGAAGCCTTGATTTCAGATCCATATCCAACACATGCTTTGTGACTCTAGGCAAAACAGTAACCTCAATGTGCTGCATTATGAAATGAGGTCATTGTAATTGGTGGTGTCTAAGATATCTACAAACTCCAAATGTATAGTTTTGTAATTCATTAGTAAAAATATTATGCTTTGCTTATAGGAAAGATTGTTGCTATCATATGTTTTCAACGTGAGAAGTTAAAATCTTAGCCTTTTTCTTGACCAAGCCTCAATTGCCCCTAGGTGAAGTGAGTTCTCCTTCCCTGGAGACTACCAAGAAGTGGGTAAGAGAACAGTTGTTGAACAGAGTGTAACAGGTTTATTTTTTCTGATGCTGTGAGTGGAATTAGATGGTCATTCATGAATTTTTGCCTCTCTGATGTTTAATGAGTCTCTGGTGTCCACAGATATTGTCTCTTAGGAGAGGTTGGTGGTTAGCTTTGCAAAGGGCAAAGTCAATGCATTTGAATGACGGCTTAGTTTGACATTTCTGCCACCTTTAAATTGAGTAGAAATTGGAACACATGCTTGAATCACTTCTGTAAGTTCCCTGTGTCTCCCACAAAAAGAAAAATTTTATAAGAAAAAATTATTTAGTTACACTTCTTATGTAATGAGCACATCTGACAATATATTCAGAATTTCGACCCTATAGTTCCCCACCACTCTGCTGATAGGAGGGAGTTACATCACTTGGTTAGTTCTTTGGGATTCCTGGTATTTCAATTGCTCAGAATTTTGTTTCATATCTTGCCACCTCCAGCCACATCCCTCCATTCACTGTCAGAGGGGTTTGTCATTCCTAATCACATGTACTTATGCCCTCCTTTTCTCCTGGCCTCTCTCCACTAGGACAGGTGGCCTGGATGACTGCAATTGAATAGTTGATGCAACTTTGGCTGATGGAAAAAACAAAGGTGATTTGTTTATTTCCTACTGGAATCTGAAACCTGGGGTTCCGAGATGTTCCTCTGTCACCAGTTACAATGAACAGAGACAGCCCAATGAATTTAGGTGCTGGATTTAGAACTGAGCAAATCATATTCATAAGGATGACTCTACCTCAGGAGTTTCTAACCTGTCTAATCTGTAGGTATTTTGAGAAGGAAACAGCTGAACCCATCTGAATTCTAGTACATTACTCTGGAGAATCATGCTTCAGCCAGCAGACACTGAAGAATTAAATGTTGCAGGGACTTCTAAAGTGCTCAACGCAGTCACTTTGATCTCTTCTTTAAACCCTAGGATGAAAGACAAGATGGCACAGACCTCCCTTAGATTTTTGTAAGAGACTGGATCAGAATTTTGAAAAAGCATTAATGCTGTTTGGAGTCATTTGATGTTTTAGCCTGGAGTATAAAGCTAGTACATGTAAGGAACTGACAGGGGCAAAAAAAAAAAAAAATAAAAGTTAGCGTAAGGAGTGGAAGGAAGGAAGAGTGGTGTCTGAGCCAGGTGGCTACTGGTATTGGCCAGAGTGTTGGTCCCTACAATATCACTCCAAGTCATGAGTGGCTAAGAATAGAAGAATGATTAGTTAGGCTGACCATCATGAAGGTAAGTAGCAGAGAAGATGGAAATTCCAAAACTGTGAGTCTTTTTCTCACAGGCCATACCCACAGATGCCATATTAGATAGGCAAGCATTGGCTTCTGAGGATTAATCTTCCAAAACTTCATGGGAATTATAGCTGTGGGATCCAGGAGAGGCATGATGCATAAGGAAACATTCACTTAATGAAAATTGGCCACAAATTTTTTTTATTCTCCTTTTTGCTGCTTTATTCACTAATAATAACCCCAGCTCACATAATGCATTAAGATTTAGATATAGTATACATATCTTTATTTGGTAGATTAAGGCATAGTGGATATAGTGCTAGACTTAGAATCAGGAAGATATGAATTAAAATCCTTGGGTTCAGTCATTTATGAGTTTTAAAACCCTTGGAAATTACTGAAATATCATGTATGAGCTCTGAAATCCTTGCTAAATCATAGAATGTCAGTTTCCTCTTCTGTAAAATTAGAGAATTTCCACTTCCAATTCTAAATCTCAGATCTTATCATCCTTTAGATTGCCTTCATTTGGCAGATGGGGAGACTCAGGCTCAGAGGTGTGATGTGACTTGTTCATAGCCACATAGCAAGGACGAGAGTAATTCAAATCTAAGTCTCTTCATTCCTTCTAGATATAGCCGGGATGATTATAACAGTCATTACCTACAGGATTTCACACTATGTTCATACAATAAAGATTCTTTGTGGTTAGAGTTGGACAGCTAGGTTGTATAGTGAATAGAATGCTGGGCCTAGAGTCAGGAAGACTCATCTTCTTGAGTTCAAATCTGACCTCAGACACTTACTAGCTGTGTGGCCTTGGACAAGTCACTTAATCTTCTCTACCTCAATTTCCACATGTGTAGAATGAACTAGAGAAGGAATGGCAAACCACTCCAACACCTTAGAGAAGAAAACCTCAAAAAGAGTCACCAAGAGAAATTGTTACAGTAACAGAAAAATAGTGAATGTTGAAAATGAACCTCTCTCCCCCTTTTCTCCTTTCTGTATTTCAATCATGTTCCCTCTGTAAGACTGTCATTAGAGTAAGGTTCTCAGTGGAACAAAGACTTAGATCCATTTACTAAAGAATCCAGATAATGTGAGACCAAGTATTTAGGTTATTCCTTCTGGGAAATTAGCAGGCCAGTCTCTGTGAAAAGGACAAGCACCTGTGAGTAAGTGAAAGGGCTCCAAAGGTAATGAGGGTTGAAGAATGTGTAAAACAGGAAGATAGCTAAGACAGCGTTGATGTTTCAAAGAATTCTAAGAGACACCCGGGTTTGGTGGCATTTATTTTCTTGTCAACAAGTCAAATCCTGAATGCTTGTTTGAAAATAAAACCAAAAAATGCAATTATGGATAATCCACCTATCCCTTTTACTCTGGTCACATGCCATGTAGAATATTTTGTTTACTTTTACAAAGCACATTTTGGAAAGGAAATGGGTAAGCTGGGTGATTCTCAGAAAAGGGGGACCAGTATGGGGAAGGCCCTCAAATACATGCCATATTATAACTATTTCAACAAACAGGATATTTTGTTTGGAGAAAGGAAAAAAAAATCACGGTTAACACAATAATTTTCTTCAAGTGTTTCCATTGCTGTCACATCCAAGGAAGATTTGGCTTATTCCGTCTGATTTCAGAAAAAAAAATCTAGAAGCAATTGGTGGGGAGCTGCAAACAGGGAAATTTAAGATTCATACCAAAACATCAATAACTTTCCTAATGATTAAAAATATCCAGATTAATAAACTTCTTTGAAAGATAATGTTTTACAAGCACGTGCGCACACGCACACCACACAAAAAGAGAAAAAGAGTGAGAGAGAGAGAGAGAGAGAGAGAGAGAGAGAGAGATAAGAGACAGCAAGGGAGAGATCACCTCTTGAGCATTTTCTTCAAGAAAAGGTTGTATATGCAAATGTGTTAAATGTGGTATTGGGCATACATATTCTTTTTTTTTTATAAATTTGTATTAATTTATTTTGATTTATCAACAATCATTTACATAAGCTTTTGAGTTGAAAATTTTTCTCTCCTTTCCTCCTCACCACTCTCCCCAAGACGGCACACAATCTGATATAGGCTATACATTTACATTCCTATTAAACATATTTTCACATTAGTGAGGTTGTAATTAAAAATTAAAAAAAAAAATAGGAGGAACCATGAGAAAGAGGAAACAAAACTCAACAGAAGAGAATAAAAAAATGATGGTAATTTAACTTCCATAGTTCTTTCTTTGGATGTGGATAGCATTTCCCATCATGAGGCCTCTGGAGATGTCTTAAATCCTTGTAATGCTGAGAAGGGTTAAGTTTATCAATATTAGTCATTGTACAACGTGGATGTTACTGTGTACAACGTTCTCTTGGTTCTGCTCACTTCACTCAGCATCAGACCATACAAGTCTTTCCAGTTTTTCTGAAGTCAGCCTGTTCATCATTTCTTATAGCACAATAGTATTCCACTACATTCATATACAGCAACTTGCTCAGCCATTCCCCAATTGATCGGCATCCCCTCAATTTCCAATTCTTTGCCGCCACAAAAAGAGCTGCTATGAATAGTATTGTACATGTGGGTCCTTTTCACATTTGTATGATCTCTTTTGGATATAGTTGGACATACCTTTTCAACTAAGGTCAATAAGTTTTACTTTGAGATTCCTTCCAACTCTGGAATTCTATGATTCTTAACTCATTTAGGAACCTTAGAACCTTCCATTTTAGATGACTTTGGAAAAGCAAGATGCTAAAACTTATGTAGGTTGGGGGAGTGTAAGGAAAGTTGAATTTAGAGTTGGGAACCTCAGTTTGAATTGCTGGTACATAGGTTACTAGTTTTGTGACCATGAGCAAATTATTTCTCCATTCTCCATTTCTCCATTCATGGCCTCAGTTCATTCATCTGTTAAATAAAGATATTAAAGTCAAGATCTTTGTTTTTCTAATCTAAGTTGATATTATTAAAATATCATTAAATATAATATATACTAGGATTTGTTATGACGTGATTGCTCACAGAAGCCCAAGCTTGCATCTTCATTGAATATGGTCAAGCAAAAGTCCCTGAATGATAAAATAAATACTACTACTAACAACAACAACTGTGGCCATCATGAAAAGATCCCCATGAAAAGATATTTACAAACAGAAAGTCTGATCTTGTTCACCTGCACAAGAATGTTTGATTTGCTACCTATTGGTGATTCTGTCATTCAGGTGTTTCAGTCATGTCAGACTCTTTGTGACAGCATTTGGAGTTTTCTGGGCAAAAATCCTGGAGTGGTTGCTATTTCCTTCTCTAGCTCATTTTACAGATAATGAAACTGAGGCAAAGAGACATAGGGTCACACAGCTAATAATTGTGTGAGGCCAGATTTGAACTCCAGAAAATGAGTTTTCCTGACTTCACGCCTGACACTTTAAACACTGCACCACTTAAGTACCCTGCTGTCTATTACCTTTATGATAAAATAGGTACTACTGTTACTCTTTCTGAAATTTAACGTCCTTCACATTATAGCTCCAACTTATATTTGGATACTCTATTCACGTGAATTCCCTGATGCACTGAATATTTCAGCCAAATTGGCCCACTTTTAAAAAGATTTTGTATACGATATTCCATCTCTTTCCTACCCATCTTTGCCCAAACTGCCCTCCCCAACCTACTCCATCTGAAATATTACTCACCTAAACATCTTAGATTCTGTATCTTCCTTTTTGATTCAACTCATTTACCATGTCTTACAGGAATTTTTTTATTGATTTTCCTAGTCCCTGCTTGTTAATGGGGCTACCTCAACACCAAAAGTACCTTGTATTTATTTATTCTGTATATTTGCTTTATCATTAGCTGTTACATTTGCCGTGTAGTAGAATCCAAGCTTCTTGAAAGGCAAGTGCTAATGTTTTAGTCTTTATTTCCCCAGTGCCTTAAACAATATCTGACATAGGATAAGCAAATAGTAAATTATAGTTGAATCGAATTCAATTGAATTACATAAAGTATCCCCATAATAGTAATTTAATTAAAGCCAGAAATGTCCTGGAGGCTTCCCTGTCCATGTGATAAACAGGTTGTTTTCTGTTTGTTTGTTTGTTTCTTAGCCAGCACCTTGAAGCCTGACCTCATACAAATGCAATTTGAGGACCTTCTATTTTTATTCAAATAATTCAATTTAGCAAGCATGCAGTAAATGTCTCCTATGCATAAGGCTCTTTGCTTTGTCCTAGGGGCGCACAGACAAAAAGGAAGTAGTTCTTGCCTTCAGAGAGCTTGAAGATGAATGTGCATGAAATTTAAGCAGGAAAGCAATGAGGTGGATGCAAAACTTCATCTTATCTTTGCCCAAATAGCCAGGAAACCATTCAGCAAGAGAGCTCAATGACTACTACCTTCATCCTTTGTCAGGATCCTTTCTCCACAGGAAGGAAAGCCTTATCTGTAGATGCAAATCTCTTTGATCACATGGAATGTGAAGCTAATATTGGTCCTCAAATAACTACATGAGCTAGACTGGCTTTCATTATTGGGCTGAAAACGTATCTTATTTCTTTATTTCCTCAAAGGTTCCAGTATGGTTGTAAGGACAGTTTGCATTCTAAACTAATTTGTCATCAAGTCTGTCAGATAAATTCAGCAGAATTTAAATTACCTTGTACTGGGCTATAAAAAGAATGAACAGTCACCAACTATTGACCTCATGGTTCTATGAACACATCACATGTGAAATATAATCGAGTGCCAAATATATTTTTTTCCTCATATTTGTACGGGAAGAATAAATATTACATCTGAAAATGGGCTTGGGTCAATGTGGTGGCAGAGGAATCACAAGTGGGCTAATTGATCCTTCAAGGCTACAGCCATGTATTTCTTTATAGTATTTATTGTACAGTGATTCTATAAATTATTCCCAAGGTGTTTCGTGAAGTTCAAATAACTTTATTAATCAAAAAGCACTACTTATGTTAATATTTTACTGCAAATAGAAAAATAAATAAATGACTTTATTACACAAGAAGAAAAAGTCATGACAAAAGAGAGTTGTTTTTTCCCCAAGGTTGGCATTTACTGTGACTGGTTTATCTGCTCCCCAAGCCTATACAACAAGCCAAAATTTTTCTTTCCCTTTTTTCTGTCTTGATCACTCTTTAAACTGATTGCATCATCCCCTCTATCTTAGCATTTTTTTTTACTGACACTTCTCCCTGACTAAGCTGAATCAGGGCAGAAGTTGTGTCATATTCACATTTATCTTGTTACTCAACAGTCATGCTCAGTCCCCTGAATCACTGGGAAACAGGTCATTTCACGGACGATCTTTGAATTTGTGTTTGTGGAAGCCAATGCGTCCACAATTTGTGTCTTCACCTAAAATCAAGATTGAACAGATGAGAAAGTAATCTATATTTATTCATTCATTCAGCAAGCAATGGGGCCATTCATTGTCTTCAGAAATTACCATTGTTTTGAATACAGCCTCATCATCATAAGAGGCAAATTGGTATGTTGGATAGAGAGGTAGATTTTGAGTCAAGTCTCACCTTTGGCACATGTTTGCTGTTTGAACAAGGTTAAATCTCATTTGAATACTTTCTTTTCCCTCTACTGGATGGAGCAGGGCTTAGAGGCAGGAAGAAAACAGTTGAAATTCTGCTTCGTTCATTTCTTAGATATGTGAGCCTGCATAAACGACAACTTGTTTGAGCATCAGCTTCCTCTTCTATAAAACAAGTCAATAAGAAAACATGTATCTCACAGGATTTTTGTGATGATCGAATCAGGTGACATATGGAAGAGGATTTTGGAAATCTCAAATTGACATATAGCAGCAAACACAACATTGACAACAAACAGTAGCTGTTCTTCACTGCAACTAATCTGCGAATCTGAGGACGGGTTCACTGAGATAATTCAGTAAAAGGCAAAGTCTTTGAGAATAGGGACTATTTAATATTTTATCTTGGTACTCCTGAAGCTATTAGAATGCAAATGTTTGCTGAATGAATGAATAAAAAGTATATCACTCTAGCATCCCTTCTAATCTGATGATTTTAAGTAAACACATAACTATTATAAGCACATACATGAACAGACAAATTAAATGAATGTCAAAAAAAAAAAAGGAACTATTTCTCAGGGGAGCCAGGGGCTTGAGCACCACTGAGAAACTGAAGGCTGCCTTAAGTCAGCTTGATGGGAATATCCATGCTCCAAATTTCAATACCTTCTGGCTACAGAGTCTCCTAGCTTTATTACTGTACTCTAACTCAGAGTTCTCTCATTGTATTTCTACCTTTCTAAGTCCCATTCTCTCTCAACTTAACTCTCTGATTGTGAAAATTCATTAATCAAATAAATTAATCTCCTTGGAAGTGTCAATTCCCATTATTTTAATAGTTACCATTTTTATCTCTACATTTGGCTTACAAAATGTGTTCTTCAAAGTAACCTTATGGAACAGAACACGATCATACCTACTTTTTTGATGATGGATATAAGATCCGTATAGGTTAAATGACTTGTCCTTTGTCACACAGGTAATGAACACTGGGACCTAAGTTTAGACTCAGCTTTCTTCTGACCAAGTCTCTTCCCACTATTCCACCATAACTTTCAAATTTATCCCAGGTTTAGGCATCGGGATGAAACATGACCAAAAATACATATGCTTTGGATTTAGAATCTGCATTCAAAGACTAACTCCTACCTATGAGGTATTTGTCCTTGGAAAAAAAGACCTTTTGCTTGACTAAGCCTATATCTTTATCTGCAAAATAATACTTATTGGAGTTCGTAATCTCTGAGATTCCTTCCAAATTGATCATTCAGTCAATCTATTAAGTGCCTACCATCTGCCAGGGATGTGCTAAACACTGGAGATGCAAAAAGAGGGGAAAAAATAGTCTCCACCCTCAAGGAGCTTATGATCTATATGACCTGAAATCATATCCCAGCTCTGCCTCTTATCATATGTGAGACCTTGGTCAAGTCCCTTAACTTTTCTGTGATTGTTTTTACATATATCAAAAGAAGGGTTTGGGCTAGGTGTCATCTAAGGTCCCTTTTAGTTCTAGTTCTCTGATTTTATATGACCTACTTTCATAACTCCACTCTTCCTCTTGCTACCTGTATGACATTGGATATCATCCTGAGCCTTGTTTTCTTCACATATAAAAAGAGGAAGCTAGGTGGTATAGTAGGTAGGACACTGGATCTTGATTCAGGAAGTTCTAAGCTGTTATTTGCCATTTGTGTTTCCCTGGGGAAGATACTTAATGCCTCTCTGCCTCAATTTCCTCATTAATTTTATGAACCTAATCTACCTTCCAGTGTTGTGGCAAGGATGAAATGATGCGACATTTGTAAAGCACATCACAAAACTTAAAAGTATTGTATAAAGGGTAGCTATTGATATTATTATGCTGGATTTAAGTTAAATGTCTTCTGAACATTCATTCTAGAGCTAAACTTATCCTCATAAAGCCTGGATTCAAAACCAGTACTTTGAGATTTGAATCATTTCACATGCACCTGTTCTCACTGAGCACCAGCATATTTCTATGTGATAAGCACACTGGGGAATTTTGTAGAAGAAAAAATGAAGAATCAGGTCAAATTAATTAATTGAACAGTTAGCAAACTTTTATGAAGTTACCACCCTGGGTCAGGCATAAGTGCTGATGATATAAAACTGAAAAGGAAATGATTCCTCCTCATATTCTAATGGAGAAGAAACATTTACGAATGTAAGTATACAGAGAATTTACACAGAATGATTTCTGCATAGTGACAAAGCTGGTGAGGTTCAGAGGAGGGAACAGAATCCCAGGCATCTCCCATATTCAATACATCCCTCTCTCAGCTATCCTGGAAAGGCAGGCCATATCTGATGGTCAGAAACCAGCTTCTTGACAAGCACTTCCAGGATGTGACAACCACAGAGCTGAGGCTAACTGCTATCCAAGGTTTGCCATTTTGAAGTCCTAACTGAAACATTTGCTAAAACAAGACAGAAATGGAGGAGGGAATGACTTAAAATATAAATATTCCAATCACTGACTCTCTTTATGCTAATAACCGTCCCCCTCTCCCCTAATGGAGCTTTCTCAGCAAACTATACTGTTCCCAAATTCTCTGCCTTGATGTGTCCTTGCAATTGCAGATCAGTGCAGCACCTTAAACCAATGGGGCATGGCATCAGCCTATCATTCTAAAAGCACATTGCATGGGGCCTGGGAAGTGTGAGGGGGACAAACAAAACAGTGGTTTCCTGACAAAGTACACTGGAATAGACTCCCATTTGAACGTGCTTACAAAGCACATCGAAGAGGGCCCTTGTTTCCTCCCCTGACTCCTGCAGCTATATCACACTGAAACAGCTGAACAGGAAGGGCATTCTGGGTAATGGCATGCAAATGTAAGCATAAACCATCTCCTTTTGGCTTCTGAGCATGGATGACGGAAACTGAAAAGCCATTCCAAAAACCAAGCCTTGTTCATACAGAGTTGGAACATCCTTTGTTACATTTACTGGAGTATAAAATGGGGCTAAGAAACAAATTATCATTTCACTTCTTCAATTTTCATTTTCCACTCACTTTTCAAGGTCCTTGATAGGTAGCAATGACATAGTGGAGAGAATGCAATTCTTAGAGTCTTTAAGACGTGTTCAGATCTCCTTGTGATCCAGGGTAAATTATTTAATATGTTTTTAGTTGTAGACAACTAAACCCCAAGTGCTTATCAATTGCATCCCAAGCCTGCTGTTGTAGGACACCCTCCACGAAGTCACAGATACTTCACATGTTGGTCATCACTCACTCAGGAAATTGTTAGTGAGGAGGAGAAAGGAAAGAAAGAAACAAAGGATTTGATTAGCACTTTAATGTTGGTGCCAATGCCTCTGACACTCATTCCAATTTACTTTGTATATGTTATCGTGTATATATGTGAGTACCTTCCCTTCTGTTGATCATTTTCAATTTATCTTGTACGTAGCTTATTTGTACATAGACCTTTCTATGCTTCCCTCCCATTAGGCTGAGAGCTCCTTGAAAGCAAGGACTGTTTTTATCTTTCTTTGTATGGGGTTTAGCACAGTGCTTGGCACATATAGGGCTTAATGAATGTTTATTGACTGGCTGAATAACTCATTTTCATGTTACTTCTCCTTACAATGTTAGCTCCTTGAGAGCAAGAACTGCTTGGGTTTTTTGCCTTTCTTTGTATCCATATAACTTAAGGCAAAGCCTAGAACATAGAAGGTAATTAAAAATGTTTATTGACTGACTGAATAACTTATTTTCTGTTAGTCCTTCATTATAATGTGAGCTCCTTAAAAACAGGGACTTTTTTTCCTTTTTTTGTATCCCCGGCACTTAAGACTGTGCCTGGCACTTATTAGGTGCTTAATGAATGCATATTGACGACTGACCAAATAGCTGCTTTCATGTTGACTCCCTCAGTACAATGTAAACTTCTTGAAGGCAGGAACTATTGTCACCTTTTTTGCATCCGATCACTTAGAGCAGAGGTCTTTAAGAAGCACTCAGAATTTATGGTCTCACTTGCCAATTCAGAACAGGACAGTCCAAGAATAATTCCAAGTCAACTGCACCGTTTGGATGGAAAGTTCCTTATGAATTTTCATTTCAGAACAACAATCAAGGTAGCAGAAAAGGTGATATTCGCAAATGCTGTACTGGCAAGAGAGAAATAGGAAATGGCTACTTAAAAGAGGCATCCAGCTCTGACAGTGGCATGTTCTTTTCTTTGGAAATGATAAGAGGATTGCAGTTAATTTTGCTATGGGAAAAGGACACTTTCTAGGTGACAGAGTTATCGTCTATAGCAGAGAGAAAATAGGATAGTAACTGTGTGACTGTCTTGTCTCTTCCACTAACAATGCTCTGAGCATGCTTGACCTCATCATGTCTCATGAAGGTATTTGTTATTGGAATATGGGTGTTTTACTATTGTAGAAATCTAGTCCCCAAGCTGGAAAAAAGATAAAGCTGGAGAGAAAATGGAGCTGGTGGCTGCAGCTGGAGACATCTTTGTTTATTTTATGTTAACTTGAGGGATTTACTGTAAGCCAAGGTGAGAATCACAGAGGGTCAGAAAAATAACATATGTTTGCTTTTCATTCAAAGGTAATAACAGGCCATGTCTGGTGATCTGGAAAGACATAATGTCCATTGTGTGCAAACACAAGAACTCAATATGAGCTAATGATATGGGGCAGCAGCCACGGAAACCAAAGTGATCTTAGTCGGGGGCAACCGATAGGCAGGCCCCCAACCTCTTTTGGATGCATGTAATAACAAAGGAGTTAGAGCAGAGATTCTGAACCATGTGTGTGTGTGTGTGGGGGGGGTCCCTTTGGTAGTCTGGGGACAAGCTGATGAAATGTTACTAAGAAAACAATTGTAAATGCATAAAATAAAATAAATAGAAGAAATATATTGAAATACTTATCAATTTTTTATTTTTAAATTTATTTTATTTTACTTTTGAATTAGAAGGAAGAAGGTGTTTAGAATGTTGTGCGGACAGCATGGGAATGACTTATAGGGAGGTAGGAGAGAACTGCCCAGTATCCATTAATTAACAGGCATTTAGTAAGCACCAGATACTGCACTAATTACCATACATGAAAAGACAGAAGAAAGAAAATGAATCTGTTAAGTACTTTCTTTTATCAGATAAAACATGGACCCATTGACATACATGCATGCACATATACCATTATTTTCTTTTTTTGGTGGGGGAAGGAGTAACCTGGAGAAATCAATAAAGATCCCATAGAAGATATAAGACATGCACTTTCTATAAAAGGGGATAAGAGTTCTAAGAGACAGAATTGAGGGGGTGTGCATTCTGGGGGGGGCAACTTGTGCAGAAACATTGAGAACATAGATGGAATGTCATATGTGAGTAACAGCAACAATTTCCGATTGGATGGACTGAAGAGTCTCTGAAAGGAAGCAGTGCCTAGGATTTGGGACAGGGTTGCGAAGGGCTTGGCAAGACAAATAAGTATTTTTGTATTTGAGCCCAGAAGAATAGGGAGTAAATAGATTCTGTTGAGTAGAGGAGTGACATGGTAACTACAGAACTTGGTCACTTGGAAGTTGAATGGAGGATTGAATTGGAAAGGAGAGACTTGAGTTGAGAGATAAATTGAGTAACTTCTGCCATCATGCAGAAGAGAGGAGAAGGTCTAGATGCATCATATCTGCATTGGTGGAAATTAATGCAACCCCTGACACATAGTGTAGGATTAGAGTAGAATATATGATACTCAGTTCTAGGAACCATAGTTCAGGCAGGGCAATGCTAAGCTACAGCATGTCCAGAACTATCTGAAATTCATGATAGGAGGAAAACTTACAGAGACTGGGGACTTGTACTTAAAAAAGAAAGATTTAGAGAGACATGGAGACTATTTGAGGAAAAGTCTATATCCTTGCTATATTTGAACACAGAGGACAGGACTATAAACAATTTCTGAAAGATAGGAAGAAGCACATTAAGGCTTGATACTGGGGCAGAAAAAGCCACACACATGAGAGCTTTCCAAAAGGCAAACTGTCTGTTGATGGATTTGTGTCTTTTTGACTGTTGCTGACAGTTTGTGGAAGTGAAGAGAGCTCTGCTGGTATCCTGATGAGTTCTGATTTCAGTGTAGAGAAAGACCCTGGGAATAAATGCTTTCAACACCCTTCATCTGCCTGCTCATAACAGTGCTCAGATATCCTGGGGAACAGCCAGGCCAGAGACTAGCCAGGGATACTGAATGTGATGCTGACTGGAATGAAGAATAATTTATCATATTAATATCATTTTTAAAGGTTTGCAAATTGATTTCCATATATGAGCATATCTGGTCCTTTTATTTTCCCAAATTAACAGGTGAGAAAATTGTGGTGGTGACATTAAGAGACTTGTCCAAGGCTATCTAGCCAGTGAGTATTTGAGACAGAATTTGAACTGAGGTCCTCATAACTCCAGCTGCAATCCTCTTTTCACTGTCCCACCTGGCTGCCTCAGCTGAGTTACATGGCCAGTGGCTGTCTACACTTCCCAGAAGAAAATGGAAATATTAAAAGTAATTAATAAGTGGGTATATGCTTCTGATGCAAGTATTTCAGGGTCTAACTCAGTAGCAGTACTTTGCCATAGGCATTCTCCAGATGCTAAGAAATCTTTTCCACTACCTTCAATCTAAAGCAATTCAATAAGGATATATTGAGTGCCTAGTATGTTGCAGGCAGTGTGCTAGATGCTAGGAATAGAGCTGAAGCTCATAGAATCTACTCTCTTTCCTTAATCATGGTAGGGGAAAATTAAATTGACACAGATATGAAGTTTATATGTATTAGTAATTAATCAGCTATTAATAGTAATTAATCGAAGCAGTTAGATTGTTCGGTGGACCTGGTCCTGGGCTTGGCATAAGGAGGACCTGAGTTCAAGTTCAGCCTCAGACACTTACTATCTGTGTTACCTTGGGCATGCCACTTAACCTCTGATTACCCGGAGGCAGCTAGATGGCTCTGCGAATAGAGTGCTTGGCCTACAATCAGGAAGACATGAGTTCAAATCTAACTGAAGACACTTCCTAGCATTGTGAGATGATGGGGCAAATAAGAGATATATTGTGGTAATGGAATAGACAGAACTTAACAACAGATTTGCTATATAAATGTGTATACGTACATACATACATATGTGTGTGTGTGTGTGTGTGTATATATATATATATATATATATAGTTTTATATATATATATAGTTTTATTTATATATATATATATATATATATAGTTATATAGTTATATAGTTATATAGTTATATTTATTTGTTATTCCAAGTCAATATCATATCCTATCTACCTGGCTAATCTCTGGCCTGGCTGTCCTTTAAGATATCTGAGCACTATTCTAGGCAGGTGGATGAGGGATGGTGAAAGCACTTGACTCCTGCAAATTGTAGATATGAGGGTGAAGAAAGAAGAAGAAAAGGTGAAACCGATGTTTTAACATTAATTTCTTTTTCTTTGATTTTTTTTTCCTTTGATAAAAACGATTTTGGGAGAAATGGGTTAAGTTGGATAAAGTCGCTGCCAATGTAACTTGAACCTTGGCCTGAGAGTTGAAGAGAAAACCAATGGAGGAGATACTGGGTGTCTAGAGCTGCAAATTCACCTCTTCCAGTTTTTTCAAGTGATATTCACAGCATATGAATTTGAAGCCTTGGCAATGCTGGCTGCTTTATTTGGGTGTCACCTACTTATAAATGTTCTTAAAATGAGCAGGCCAGAGTAGAACTCAATACTACAGACGTGGTCTTATTTGGATAAAGCAGTTGGGACTATCATATTCCTTGTGGAAAATATAATGTTAACAATCATAAGGTACAAACATGTACAATTATGACTTATTATTTATGGGGTAAAGATTGGGGAGAAATAAATCATCATATATGCAGCACCTACTATGTTCTAGACATTTTGCTAAGAACATTACAAGTATATTTGATCTTCACAACAGCCCTACAAGGTAGGTACTATTATTATCCTCATTTTATAGTCTAGGAAAATAAGACAAACAGAAGTTAAGTGACATGGCTATAGTCCCACAGCTAGAAAGTGTCTAGGTTTGAACTTAGGTCTTCCTGACTCCAGGCTCAATGCTCTTGCTACCATGCTACCTAGCTGAACTTCTTAAATACCTGAACTCATACCCTATAGGCACTGCTACTTCAAGTTTTTTAATCAAGTCTGTGATTTCATTAGTATAAGAATTCCCAGTGAAACTCTCTCTACTAATGCAGATCAGTAGTAGCTGTTTACTCTTAGAGATTTGTCAGGGCAGCAAGAGGCTAAGTAGATTGTTGAGGCTTGTGCAGTTAGTGGCAAAATGGGATGTGAACAGAGGTCTTCCCCTTGACCAGCTCTTTATCCACTGTGTCACATGCCTACTCCATGTCTCTCTATCCTTATCCATAATTATAATACTGGTGGTGTAGGATGTGTTTGATTAAAAAAATATTAAGAAGTACAAAAATCTTCCCTTAAGGCAAGAATCAGATATATCATCCACATTTGATAGATGAGGAAACTGAGGTAGAGTGAATCTGGCTTTGTCCTAAGTACATTTAGCCAGGAAGAACTGACATTAAAGTTCCTGTCTTCTGATGTGACATTCAAAGCTTTCTTGACAAGAAGGTGCCAAAGTCCAGCCACAACTATGAGAACAGCAAAAGTGATCACAATAGCAGGAACACAGGAATCTAGATCAAGAACATTTGAATCTGGAGTTAAATGAAACTGATTGGAGCAGCTAGGTGGCACAGTGGATAGAGCACTGCCCCTGAGGTCAGTAAGATCTGAGTTCAAATCTCGCCTCAGACCAAACACTTGACACTTACCAGCTGTGTGACCCTGGGCAAGTCATTTAACCCCAACTGCCTAAAAACAAAAATAAATAAATAAATGGAGCTGATTATCACCTTGCCTCAATACTTATTAATTATGAGATCTCAGGGAAGTCTCTTCTCATCTCAGCACCTCAGTCACCTGATTTACAAAATGATTGGGTTACACTTCATATCTCTAAAAACCCTCCCTTCTCTAAGTCTTTTGCCCAATGTAAGATTGTTAATAGTGCAAACTTCCTGTGAACCTAACATTTAAAAGGAATACAATGAATGTGAACTAAACTAAAGCAATGAAAAGGAAGACTTGAGTCTTTTTTTTCTTTTTCCCATAAAGGAAAGCAAGAAGGAAAGAAAGAAGGAAAGAAAGTAATTTGCTTCTTTCTTTCTTCTCTACTACTCTCCACTACAACAATAATTTTCTTATCCTCTATATTCTCCTTTTTGCTCCAATATCTGATGGATGGTTGGCAGTCATTCAAGGCCAATTCCTCCATTTGTACAAGATAACCAACCAACGAAGCAACTAACAACCAGCAAGAGTTTATTTAACACCAGCTTTAGGCCAGGCCCATATTGCATGGGGACGACCCAATCGCATACATAGTACAATATTGGCCTTCAAGAACTTGTATTGTTTTGGGGGACCCAACATATAAACGTATATACAGAAAATAAGAAGTACAGCTGAATGTCAAACTTGATCTTACGATTCAAAGTTCATTCCACTACCCATGGAATGTATGGATGTATCAAGTGTATGGATGTATCAAAAGGATCAGATGACTGCAGAGGAGCATGTTCTGCTTTAGTTCAGCTACACCTACTTGCTATAGTCTCTTCTTATACTAATCAAGAGGAGTTACTGCTCTTGGCATTTTGATTTAAAGAAAATATCTCACCTGTGAAGGTAGAGATTTAAATTCTTCTCCTTCTCCTTCTCCTCCTCCTCCTCCTCCTCCTCCTCCTTCTTCTTCCTCTTCTTCTTCTTCTTCTTCTTCTTCTCCTTTTTCTTCTTCTTCTTCTTCTTCTTCTTCTTCTTCTTCTTCTTCTTCTTCTTCTTCTTCTTCTTCTTCTTCTTCATCTTCTTCCCCAAATTACACAAATCTATAAGACAGATGGCACAGGACAAAGAATGTTCTTTCTGGAGTCAGGAAGTCCTGAGTTCAAATCCAGCCTCAGAGACTCACTAGCTGTGTGACTCTGGGCAAATTGTTTAACTCTGTCTCAATTTCTTCATCTGTAAAATGTGGATAACAATTGCACCTATCTTCCATGGCTGTTGTTAGGACCAAATGAGATAGTAATTGTGAAGAATTTAACACATAGTAGGTGTTATATAGATGTTAGTGATGATAATGATGATGATGATGATGATGATGATGATGATGATGATGATGATGATGGTGATGAACAGAGACAGTACTCTCTCCTTTTGTGTCCCTCTTGTAATATAACGTCTCCTTTATGCATTTATACCCCTTACAATCCTAGAATCTAACTCTGATCTTTTGCAAAATGATGATGCCTTTCAGCCCCAATGGTGTTTGTTTGTAATCAACAAGCATTCTCTTCTCACTTAGGTAAAAGCCACAGAGCTGTCTACGTTACAGATTGAGGCATGATCAGAATTGATACATTTCAATGATGCCAAATGAATACATGCCAGCTTCCTCTGGTGAAGAATTTCCATTGGGGATCTAATGACTTTTACTATATCTCAAACCTGAACATGTACAAGATAACTTGCAGGCTATTCAACAACAACAAAAAATGCCAGATGATTGCCTTTGATCCAGCTTTCCCCCCTCAGCAGAGTTCTTGTGCTCATCATAGTATGCTGTAATGATGATATTGTTGGAAAGATGAGCTACTCATTGGTAAGAACCAGTCTGGTTGGGTGCACTATGCTCTAATGGAGCAGGAAAAGCTGAAATTGTATCCCTTCTCCAGGCTCACTAATTGTGTCACCTTGGCCAAGACTCAATATGTCTCCAACATTTCATTTTCCAATGAATAAAGTAGGGTGACAAAATTTCTGTTTACCTGCTAGGGAGGTTGGGAGGCACAAACACATTTTTTTAAAACTGGATTTGTGATTTCCTAGGTTTAGGGAACTCCCAGGAAGGAAGCTCCTTTCACCAATGTAGATGTGTACCTGCTCTTCAGTTTATGATTTCAGAGAGGTGCCTATGGGCCAGAGCAGTGAAGTGATTTAGCCTTCTTAAATTTCACAGTATATTTCAAAAGTGAGACTTGCTTGAACTTTTTTTTTTCTGTGGAACCTAAACCCAACTCTTTATTTACAAAGTCATAATGATGTGATGATTATATAAATGGTGATTTGAAACTTTAAATGAAATATGTATATATATATATATATATATATATATGCATATATCATATATAATAGTGTTATTTAATAAACATAGATCTATCATACTGATAATAATCAATAAATCAACTTTGTTAAGTGTCTAACATGTATCAGGCACTGTGTTAAGCATAGGGATACTGTAGTAAAGACCTAGCTTTTTGGCCATGGCACCAAAGTCCATAATCTCATCTGTTCATTTATTAAACCAACACTTATTTCTCTCTTGCCTTCAATGTGAAATATGCCAGCCCTGCCTGAAGGTAGCCATGTAGAATGACATGGACTTTGCCCTTAAGGAGCTTTCAGGGTGTTACAGAGTGTATTATTTGCCTAAAGATGAGTATAGTCTAAGGTAGTTATAAGGGGGCTTCAGGAGGAAAGGAAAAGGGCTCTATGAGCCCTAAGAAGGAAGAGATCATGCTGAGATAGAGGAAGCAGTGGAATATAAGTCTGTTGTTTGCATGATTACCTGAGTTTTCCCTCTTTATTTTACTCACTTCTTATTGTTTATCATTTTATTTTTATGGAATCCCATAATATAAAAATTCTTTCCAGACACAGGGGCATAAAGGTGACACAGTAGGTTTTAACATCTACAATCTCTTCAAAGCAAAACAGGTACTTTTTTATATACCATATACTACATACACTGCCTTACGTGTATTAGAAGTAATATAGCATACTGAATAAAATGATAGCAAGCCCAGGGGTGTTCCCCTGGATAAGACACTTAACCTCCTAGATATCTAGGAAAGTCCTATAGTAGATGCCAAACTTCACTGATAAAGATTTTCTTATTGTGGAGTTCTGGAAAACAATAAAATGTCATATCTAGTCCACATCTCCTTACATGTAACATCACTTGAACCTCACATCAACTTTGTAAACTGGGTAATTGTAAGATATGCAGCTGTAGTGGTGCTGCTGGCATTAATATTGTAGTTTTCTTGTTGTTACTTTCCTGGGTTACTTAAAATCTTATGTAAATTCCCATCTACCGCAAGAAGCCTCTCTCAGTCTTCCTTAGTCTTAGTGCATTCCCTCCCTTAAATATTGACATTTTATTTTGTGTCTATCTATATCTATATCTATATCTATATCTATATCTATATCTATATCTATATCTATATCTATATCTATATCTATATCTATATCTATGTCTATGTCTATGTCTATGTCTATGTCTATGTCTATGTCTATGTCTATGTCTATGTCTATATCTATATCTATATCTATATCTATATCTATGTCTGTCTATGTCTATGTCTATGTCTCTATCTCTATCTATTTTACTCTTAGTTGCTCCCATTTTTGTCTCCTTCATTAGACTGTAAGCTCCTTGAAAGTTGGCACTGTCTTTTGCCTTTCTTAGTATCTCTAGTATTTAGCATAGTGCTTCAGGAGGAAAGGAAAAGGGCTCCAGGAGCCCTAAGAAGGAAGAGATCATGCTGAGATAGAGGAAGCAGTGGAATATGTCTGTTGTTTGCATGATTACCTGAGTTTTCCCTCTTTATTTTACTCACTTAATAAAAATCTGTTTTCTTATGGACACTTTGAATTGTTATTCCCATTTTACACAAGTGGAAACTGATGAGCATACCACTTAAGTGGATGACCTGAAGTCACACACTGCTTGTTAGCAACAGAACCATTATTGAAACCCTTGTCTTCCAACTTCAGATACGATTTTATTTTCACTGTCCCACCTCTGCTCCCCATGGTGCTGGAATATAAATGGGTAGAATGCCCAAAGTCCTCTTTTTTTTTTCCTCCTGAGTTCCTCAGTTTGGTTCTGTCAATTCAGACCTGGTGTGCATTTAATAGGTATCCTAGGAATATGGAATGCAAAGCAGATTATCTGAGGCTGTCACATAAATGTCACTTAAGTTGTACACATGTTTTCTGTGATTACAAGCTTAGCAAAGGTACAATCAACCGCCTTGGAAGAAAGCATGCTTTCTGTAAAGAATGTATATGCAGGATGTCTTACCATTCTGGCTCTGACAGATGAGCTTTACAATAGAAGAAAGTACCCAGGATATCATTTGGTATTACATCTATAGCCTCTTCACATCTCCACTGAAGAGGGATGTGTATATATGTACATATAGACATACATTCATATATACACACATACATATATACACACATATGCATGTATATGCCTGTATACCACATACATATACATACATGTGCATATATATGTATATATAATATTCAATTGAACACACATTTATAACATGCCTGCTGTGGGCAGGTACTGTCAACATCAAGAAAATATTAAAACCCCTACCTTTCAGGAGCTTGCCTTTGGCTTGGAGAAATAGGTAGAAGAAAAAAAGACTAATGAAAAAATATAGAAGGAAAACATTCAATAAGATGAAATAAGCAACAATGATTTGTGTATCAGAGAAAAGATGGAGTCAAGGGAACATTTTTTTTTGTAATTTCAAGAGTAAAGAAAAAATCAACTGTGAGAGCTTTTAACTACTAAATTTTGGAGAGCACAATTATGACTGTGAAAATAAAACTTTAAAATGTTAAAATTGTTATACTCCAGGAAGAAGCTGGGATATTAGAGTAAGATAGAGATGAATGGACCCCTATTGCGTCTTGAGGGTATTCATGCAATTACAGAGTTGGAAAAGATGTCGGAGGGTGTGCAATACAATGGATTCCTGATCCCCTCTTTCAAATACCCAACACATAGTTACCGAGCCTCTCTCTGAAGCCCTTCAGTCAGCAGGAGCTCATCAGCACCTGAGACAGCTCTCACCCCTTTGGAACAGCTCAAACAATCTGGTATTTCAGGAATGTGATAGTGAAAAGTCAAAATGAATGGGGGGAAATTATGTTAAAACATTTCTTAAATACTGTGCTAAGCAAGGGTGGATGAGCGAGGCATACAGAGACAAAGAGACAGATACAAAAAGAAATAGACACAGAGATGAAGTGAGGTGGAGATACAGAGAGAAACAGGGATAGACAGAGACAGGGAGAGAAAGACAGAGACAGAGGAAGAAAACAGATAGGCAGCTGTGAGGTAGACAGTGACAGCCAGATGAAAAAAAGAGCAAAAATACAGAGAAAGAGACAGAGGGAGGGAGGGAGGGAGACAGAGAGAGAGAGAGAGAGAGAGAGAGAGAGAGAGAGAGAGAGAGAGGGAGAGGCAGAAAAAACTGGCTGAGTGGCATAGAAAGGGAATAACAAAGAGAGTGAGAGAGTTTTATTTTTCCCCCTTCTAATAGAAGAACTAAGTCTCCATACAGGTGTAGTGACTAGAGAAGTCAGTGAGGTAGAAAGCAGGATGGGGACAACCACAGTCCCAAACATGGAGACAACATTAGGAGGGCTGCTGTGCTGGCATGGAGTGAGGTGATCCTCTCTTGAAATGAGTATGGCCATTTTTAGAATGTTCCTCTATTTCAGTGCAATGGCCAATCACATCTAATGTCCTACATCTTGCTGCTGCTCTAGCTCATATCTTATCAAAGGTCAGACAAAAGCTGAGACAAAGTCCACCCTGTCTAGGACCCTGAGGCTAATGATAGAGGACTAGGTGAGGGCTTTTCTTTTCTCTCTCCTGAAATACACTAAACTGCTCCTGCTGCCAGAAACTGACTGGTTGTGAACCCAGTGTGACACCTTGTTCTATATATTATAAATAACCATAGAAAATGGCTCATTTTCAGAGGTCCTTTTTTCCCAAAGAGATTTCACTATTTGACAGCATTTTTTCTTGTATTGGCTTGTAACTATTCATGAAAAAAACACCTGCACCCTAAAATATAAACTGTTTTTTTTTTCCCTATGACATTACATGTCTGTGAAACAAGTTAAATACTAGAGGCTACAAGAGAAAGAGGCTGATTATTTCAGACTGGCTGGATTTGATTCAATTTTCTCCCCACCCCAGTTTTTCCTTAGGTACCTGCTATGGGGAAAAGCATAAGAGACAAAAAGAAACAAATAGATAAATGAATGAAGATAAACATTAAAAAATAATTGATATGAGTTTCAATGGGGGTATCTGCTTCAGAGAATCAGCTCATAACTGATCCTTGCCTAACCCTTCCGTGGAGACACCTGTCTATGTTTTCCCATAAGATGATCCATCTCTTCTCCCCTCTGATCCCCACCACAATTTGGATCATTGATTAATACCTTGAAAAGTTCAGGCTAGAAACAATTGGCTACAAATAAATATATGTTATTATATTACCATATTATATACAACATATCAACATAGTTGTGTATATATAATATACATATTAACTTATTATGTATTCATATAAGTTATGTGTGTTATTAACATAGTATATGTGCCATTATGCATATGTATATAATGTATTATGTGTATAGATGTATGTGTGTATGTATATACACATATATACTGTGTACATGTGTATACATACATGTGTGTACAATATACATGTGTGTATACCCACACAGGGTATGTGGGTGGTGCACTGGATAGAGTGCTGAGTCTAGTGTCAGAAAGACTCCTTTTTCTGAGTTCAAATCTGGCCTCAGACACGTAATAGTTATGTGACCTTGGGTAAGTCCATGAACCTTGTTTGCCTCAATTTCCTTATTGGTAAAATGAGTTGGAGAAGAAAATGGCAAAATACTCCAGCAGCTTTGCCAAGAAAATCTCAAATGGGGTCATGAAGAGTTGGACATGATTGAAAAATGGCTGAGCAACATATATACACATGCATATATACACTTGTAAACAACATTTAGTCTGTGCTTCCATGTTATACTACTACAATTTTATTCCATTTCCAAACAATTGCTTTTACCCAAGCTGAGCTGGACATTACTCATCTTTTTAAGGCCTAATGGTATATGGTTGTATGCCTTTATTTTTTTTTTGAAGAAACACTGATTATTAATACATTGTTCTTCTGTGCAAAAGTGGATGATTCCAGCTTCCAATTTCTTTTTTCCTTCAGGGATATTTGCCAAACCTACTTTTCTAAGCCTATGGTGGTGCCAACTATCTGGTAACCTTTGTAATTAAAATTGCTTTTTTCTGATTAATTTTGGGGTTTAAAGTCCAATTATGATCACTGATTAATTCCTTGGAAAGCTTAGGCTGGAAACAATTGACTAAAAATACAATAAAGTAAAATATCATCATACTTTCACTGTCAAAGATAAAGTAAATGTCTCAAAGCAGATGATGGCTGGGAGCTGGCAATTTCTATTGTGCGAGCCTGAGTTAGCAAATCTAGGTTCTAATCCTCACTGTTACCAACTGGCTTTGTAACCTCGAGTCCCCATCTTCCCTCTGTGTTGCATGGAGGTTGTAATAACTACCTCATCTGCTCTGTCAGGTGTCAGAAAAAAAAGAGAGTATTATTGCAAAAGATTTCCTAAATTACCAGAAGTAGTACATATGGAGCGATATGTCATTAAAAGGAGGGGCTTATGCTTCACGTAAAAATGCATATTATTATATACATCATGTTCAAGATGCTGTTTATGCCCTGGCTTTGGCTATGTCTCTGAAGAATGAGGCGATTGAATTTCTTTTTCTACTGCCATTGCTAAAGACTCGTTTAATTAATTGCATTGGGATATTGGAAGGGAGTGTTTTTATCAGAGAGCAAAAAAAAAAGAGGATGAAAATCAGTGCTTGGCCTGAGAGACAATATCAAACATCAGCAGTATTTGGATATGCCAACAGCCCCTGATAAAGATAATGCTCTGACTCTATTTCCAGTTTTTCTTTCTCATGAAAACATTAACTCTTGAAGAGTTAAAACCGGGATGATTTTATATCTGTTCCAAGTCTTCGATGACACTTTCTTCCATCAAATCATATAATTTCAATTCAGAAAAACATTTAATCCAACTCTCAATTTTATAGGTGATGAAACTGAGTCCTAAATCATAATAGCTGCTAGCATTTATATAGTACTTTAAGGTTTGCAAAGGATTGTAGAAGTCTGTTATTTATGGGGGTGAAGTGAATTGCCCAGGATCCCTCAGATAGCTAATGTTTGACAGGTCTTCCTGTCTCTGGAACCTGCTGGTCCTGGATAATCCATTGTAGAAAGGTCTAGAAGTCAGGAAAACCCAAGTTCAAATCTGCCTCAGAAATGTGGTAGCTGTGTGACTCTGAGGAACTCACTTAATCTTTGTTTGACTCAGTCTGCTCAACTTTAAAATGGAAATAATGATAACACCTATCACACAAGGTTGTTGTCAGGATCAAATGAGATAATTGTGCTTAATAATGCAGTGCCTGGCACATAGTAGATGTATATAAAAATGCTTATTTCATTCCCTTCTACTCCTTTCCCTTCCCCTCTAAAACCAGGGCATTCATTTTGCCACCTAGCTGCCATAAAAAAAGTGACTTGATCGAGGTCACATGACTTGTATCAGATTTATCCTAGATCTTAGATGTTGAGCTGGAGGAACCCTACAGAAGAGCTAGCTAGTGTACCTCCTCATTTTACATGGGATAAAACTGACACACCAGTACTTTAAGTGGCTTACTCAAGGTCACAGAATTAGCATCAGGGACTGGAGAGAAGTAAGATTCCTGTCTATGAACTCTGTATTAGTTTATTTTTATACATTTCATATATGCATATTTATTCCCATGGTCCTCTACTTGAAGCTCCTCCTGTCTACCCTAGGCTTCCTTAGCTCTGGTTAGGCTTATCTTGCCATAGCCCAGGTGATGACACCTCACAGGTACTGTTACCCCACCTTTTAGCCTCCCTTTATGTTTTGTCTTCCCCCCTTAGAATATAAACTCTTTCAGGCAGGGGCTCTTTTGCTTGTTTTATTTATATATGTAGCTTGGTGCAAGGCCCTATACATAGCTGTTGTCCCTCCTTTCCACTGGAAGAGGAACAGTGGCATAACCATATATCACAGTGTTTTCAGCTGTGGCTGGTCAGACCTATAGGAGCTTGAAGGGCTCTACCACAGCTTGGGCACAAACAGTAAGTCTGAACATTTGGGATGGAGATGTCTCTGGATTTGCACATGCAATGTTCCCTTTGTGCTGCTACAATTCTGCTTTGTTCACAGAGCACAGTGCCTTCTTTCATGTGGGCACACCCTTCTGCCTGGTCCTGTGTCACATCTCCCATGCCTCACATTTGATATTGAAGTTCTTCAGAGAGACCTTGAGAGTGTCCTTGTATCTTCTTTTGGTGTACATGAGAGCTCTTGCCGTGTGCCAGTTTTCCATAAAACAGTATTTTAGTTAAATATACATTTGGCATTTGGGGTATGGCCACACCATTGGAGTTGTTCTCTCTGTATTAGAGTTTGAATGCTTGGCAGTTCACCTTAAGAGAGGACTTCAGTGTCAGTAAGTACTTATTAAATGTTCTTTCTGTATCTGTCTACCTTTCTTTTTTTTCATCAATCTTATATTTATGCGTCATATATCCATATTTCTTGTCTCTCCTTTTTAAAAGTTTTGCTCCCTGAGGTTGAGGTCTGATTTTTCTTTTTCTGTTTCCCTTTCATTCTTAATTCTTGGTATAGTACCCAGCATATAGCAAATACTTAATAAATGTTTATTGGTTGATGATTGACAAAGACCCAATATAATGTTTTCAGATGACCTGGGTTCAAACCTCAACTAGGATATTTACCGTCTATACTGAATGAGTCACTTATTATCTCTCGTTCTCAGTTTCCTCATTTGGAAAATAAGAAATTTGGACTCCATGGTGTCTAATATACCTTCTTGCTCTATTATTCTGTGAACTTGACTTGCAATTGAGCATTTGTTCTGATCCTAATCACTGTTATTTCTACTAATGAGACTTTCTGTGGGTCATTAATTTTCCCAGCTCAAGGTGGTAAAAAAGAGAATGGAGGGAGCTCCCTAGCTCTTCGGCTGCCCTCAGTCTCCACACAGATGTTCTTCTGGCATTCCAAGAAATCCTTGCAAGCTGGCTGCCTGTCAAGAAAGTGCTCAGCATGCACAGTGAAGGGCAGGAAGGTTTGGCATGGAGCTCATCTGCTGGGCCAACTGAGGATTTTCTGAGGGATTGTTTACAGTGCTTAAGATTGTAGTAGTAGACCAGCTTTATGGAAAGGGAGCTGCCATGGAACTTTGAACTTGGAACACAAAATACCCAATACTTGCTACCTGCATCTGCAATATTGGGTTAATTATAGCAATTACCTCACAGGGTTGTTTTCATAACCAAATTATCTGAAGCACTCTATGTCTGACAGCTCATTATTGCTGTAGGTTGTTGGCTTCTGGTGGTTCTGAGAACAATAATAGGAGCACTATTGGCTTTAATGGAGGACATTTTTTTTTTTCGTTTTGAATTGTTTTCTCTTAAGAGGAGCAGTTAAGTTTTATAGAATTAATTGGGTCATTGAATTTGAAAGAAACTTAGACATCTTTGTAATAGAACATAAGCTTGTTATTTAACATACTGGGAAACTGATGCCCTGAGAATTTAGAAAGACTGATGTGATTAAATAAAATATTCTTGGCACCTAGGACAGACTTTGCAAATGTATGGATGTTGGGGAGGGGGAAGAATTCCAAGTTAAAAGAACAGCACCTAGCTAAATTAAGGTGGAACAGAATATGTGCAGAGAAATAATGGAAGATTATAACTGGGAAGAAAGACGAGAGACAGTTTGTGAAGGGTTGCTGTAAAGCCTTATGGAACATTTATTGTTGTTATTGCAATAATTAATAATAAAATAATTACAATAATGAAAACTTAAAGGCAGAGAAGGCATTATTAGTAATTTTGTCCAACCAGCTTATTTTACACATAAGGAGCCTGAATCCCAAAGAGATTAACCTTACAATAGTTCAAGAAACCTATTAGCACTGGCAGATCTAATTTCCCCAACTGTAGCTCCATCTACTCATGAAAGCACTTCGTGCTGTTTGGTGTTTATTTGTTGCTGTTGCTGTTGTTGTTACAATTAGAGCCTATTTGGCAGCCATTGTGGAATTGTATGGCCTTGTTCACTTCACACATGGACCAGTCACCACTCCAATAAGATTATCAGTACATTGAGGACACAGCTGTTCACTCTATGTGAGGGTCCCTATGGTGTGGGAAAGAACCACCTTACTTAGTTATACCCTCTGCTCTGACATCTAGATTACTCTCCCTGGTCAAGCTACCCCAGCCACCTGAGTGTCCAATCCAAATGGGAAAGACAATCCGTGTGCTTGCTACCTTTCAGAGGTATTTGGAAGAAAGGACTCTATAAAATCTAAAGTACTTTAACCATTAGAATTCCTTTTGGTGCATGGGATTGAATTCAATTCAATTTAACAAGCATATCTTGATCACTTACTATGATCCAGGCTCTGTGTGAGGCCCAAGGGATTGAGAGACATATATTGTTACTGAGGAACTTATATTGGTGGGGGGGATTATAGGAAAGCATTTATACATACATAAATATAAAATTGGCAGATAAATAAAAATTAGATAAATGCAAAATACATTAATTACACATGTAATACAAAATACAAATATAGTAAGAATATACGCAATACAAAATATATACTGAGTCACTACAGGTGGAAGAAACCTTTCATAACTGGAATCAACAGGAAGGGCTTCCTGTGGGACATCATACTACCTTAGGACTTCCAAGGATGAATGGTCAATAGATGCTAACTGATGGATTTTGAGCATTTCAAACAGTACTCCATTTGCCCTTGACAATTTTTAAAATTAAAAAGAAAACAACCAAAAAACCCCTGATGTCTCTTGAATTTCAAGAGAAACTGGGATTTGATATATTTTCCTTGGGCCTTTGCTTGATAGCTATAGAGAAAAAGCATCTGGAATTAGTATAGTCCCTGTCATCCATGCCAGGTTGTCATATAAGAAATGAAAGATGCTCGAGACCAGCAATGGATGCAGCTGGGTTATTCCTGTGAAATCCATTGGGGGATTTACAAAGGCATTCAGAACAGGGCACCTCTGCCTACTGAACAAACTTCCCACATGATAGCCTGGCATCCAAGGCCCTGCACAAGCTGGCATGAACCTACCTTTCTGTATTTGCCTGAATTCCTTTGTTCTATGGATTCTATGGATCAGACATGGATTGTAGTCAGAAGACTTGAGGTAGAATCTTGGCTCTGCCACTTGCCAACTATATCCATATGGTAACTCAATTAATGCCTGCAGTTCTCAATTTCCTCATATCTAAAATGAGTTGAGGTTTCATTAGATGGTCTTTATAGTACTTTCAATTTCTGAATAGATGTCCCTATGATTATCCAGTATATTTCATCATCTAATTCCACATACAGCTTTCTGTTTTCCTACCTTTTTCTGTTTGTTCACACCATTTTCTACAACTAAAATATTGGCTCCTTTACTCTCGAAATGTAGAACATGCTACCCTTCCATAACGACTCAGATAAATTGCTCCAAGAATCTTCCCTTGATCACCTGCCGCAAATTGCCAAATCCCAGAGACTGAAAGTACATCAGAAATGATCAACGCCATCCAAAACCTGATCAAGAATCCCTCCTACAACACAGCAGACCAATAGCCAGCAAGGAATTGTGTGGAGAGCTCCACTGAGAGGAGAGAACATGCTTTCTAAGGCACTCTTTCAATGATTAGAGTATTCTTATTCATTTCTCTTTACATAGAGCGAAAATTTGCCCCTGTTATTTTGACCTATTACTCCTCTGGGTCAAACTCAATTGGACAAGTCAGACCACTCTCACGCAACATAAACATCATTCAAACTCTAAAGGCAGCTCTCCTAAACCACCCTTCTTTCTTCAGTTCTTCAGAGCAAACACCTCCCTGGCCTTTCAGGTGGTCTTCGTGTGATGTTTTGCCATCACTCAGAATTTTTTTTACTCCTTCAGATGTCATAAGACCCATTGACAACATCTCCTGATGCTTCTGGGGTATTTTGTGTAGATCTGCAGTATCCCATGCAGTGTGGTAATAGTGGTCATGTATTATATGGACCAATAACTAGCTTAGAATAGATTAATAAAGAAATACAAAATTAGAATTAAAAAAAAGAATCCGGGTTGGATACAACCTCACAGGACATATATCTGAACCTATGTCTGAAAAAAAGCCCCTATAAGCAAACCATCACTGGCCATCATCATCCAGGAACATTCTCACTGGATTGGGTACGCACTGGGGTGTATTTTAGTGATGGTAATTCTCACAGACAATTGGTCAAGTTTCACATGTTTTATTCTGTGTGTGGGGTTGGTGTACCAACAACAAAGAATCATAGCTACTTCAAGTATTAGAGTCACCAGTATTGCCTCAATTGTTAGTAATATCACTTTGGAATCAGCTTACCTGAGTTTGAATTATGCCTCAGAAATCTGGAGTTGTTGTTCAGTTACAACCTCTCAGTGCCCCAGGCAAATCTCTAAGAATGTAAATGGAAGAAAATGTTCCTTTGTTGAGCAAAGGCATCATGTTATGTTTAATCTTTACATTTCTCTCACTGCCATATATACTGTTCTGCACAGAGTAAATGTCTACAGTGTGTAAATTGAATTGGTCAAGTTTTGAAACAGACAGTGCAGGGGCTACTTAGAAGAGTACAGCTAACCACATTTTCTTGTAGGTAACATCCTCTGTAGATTCTGATTGGCGTGAGCTTATCTATCAGTTTCTACACACCAACTTACTTTAGGGGTCATGGCCCAATTAACAACTGCCTTTACCTACTTGGATTCGATTTGATGTGAACATTGACATTCATTCGCTTCCTGCGTACTTGGTTTGCCAAAATTGTTACCAGGTGTGACTTGCCATGGCTCTCATTCCGCATAGTGTTCTTTTTCGTTTGTTTCCTTGTTTTGTTTTGTCTTTTTAAGTCGTAATTGGAAGGTTTGGTTGTAAATCCCAAGTGTTGTCAGCTTTTATTCTATAACTTTTTTGAGAGAGAGAGAGAGATAGACAGAAAGAGAAAGAGAGAAAGAGACAGAGCAGGGGGAGGTAAAAAAAATCCTCTAAGAAAGAACATATTAAAAAAAATAGGTATTCAGTTTGGTTCCAGGTTTCGAATGCTTAGATAAACAAGAGTTGACTTTTTTGCAGAAATGGAACCAAACACTACAGAAAACTGGAAAGTAATGAAATTTATGACCTGGATCTGATATAGCAACATGAGTGGGCGATAGGCTAAGCTGGTTAAGCAGTTTTTTTCCCTGTTGTTTTTGCTTTCCTCTAAGGAATCCTCCTGGGTATAAAAGTCTATTTCATTTTTGCAACTAGCTCATTACAGAATTTTGACGGGATTTCCTGTGACAAACACGATTGTGAAAATAAACCCTGCACTTCAGACACAGAGAGAAACAATATGGCTTAGTGGAGAAAGAGCCAGTCTCAGAGCCAGGAAGACCTGGATTCCAGTCCTGCTTCTGACACATAGTATCTATGTGTCTGAAGGCAAGGTACCTAAAAGCTCAATGTTCTAGGCCAGGGGTGGGGAACCTGCAGCCTGGAGGCCACATGTGGCCTTTTGACTGAGTCCAAGTTTTACAGAATAAACACTTTTTCTTAAGGGGATTTGTTCTGTGAAGTTTGGATTCAGTCAAAGGGCTGCACTTGAGGACTTGGTAATAGGTGGCAGCCAGGCCACAGGTCCCCTATCCCTTCTCTAGGCAATTCTCTAAGACACTGAGTAAGACAGAAGGGGCTGATTCACATTAGTACAGGGAGCTTAACTATTCAGAAACTTTATAAGCCACCAAAATCACAGGTTCAGTCCTATCTCATTTCCTAAAGCACAGAGCATATACTGACTAACCTCCAGCAGCGTGGTGTACCTTCATATATGTCTATATATGAGCTGAACACTACCAACATATGGATGAGAAATATGGTGATAGGATAGTACAAGATCTGGAGATAAGCATCAGCCCACTCCCAATGCTAGGAAAAACAAAAAAGAAAAAAAAACTACTAAAGAAGTGAGAGTATCTACTTTTAGTTTTGTCACCTATGATTTATTCTGTTATAGCCTGTGTATGTGTATGCTATGTCTGTGTTAGGATATGAGTCATTCTAAGTCATGTGAAACCACAGAAACTACCACCACCCCTACTACTAACATCTATATGCCAGTACTGCCATCAATAGTACTACAAATTGCTGCTGCTGCTGCTATTGTTACTACTGCTGCTACTACTGCTACTACTGCTACTACTACTACTACTGCTACTACTGCTACTACCACTACTATTTCTTCTACTACTACTACTACTACTACTACTACTACTGCTACTACTACTACTACCATTAATACATGAAACAGTGGATATAACATTGGGACTGAAGACAGGAAAACATGGATTCAAATTGGGGCCTCAGATACCTATTAGCCATGTGACCTAGGACAAATACCTCAGTTTCCTCATTTATAAAATGAAACGAAGAAGAAATGACAAACTACTCCAGTAACTTTCCCCAAAAAAATCCCCAAAGGGTCATGAATACTTGGATAAGACTGAAAGAAATGAACAAAGAGCAACACTACTCACAATCAGTAAACATTCATTAAATACCTACTTTGTGTCAAAGTAAGCTAAATATAGGAGAAATAGGAGATAATTAATAGAGTGAAGGTAATGGATTGAGGTGATGGGGAAACGCTTCTCGTAGGAGGTGAAATTTTAGGGAGGGACTTAAAGTAAGCCGGGGAGGTTAATAGTTTGAACAGAAAAGGAAGAATGTTCTTGACATTGGGAACAGACAGAGAAAATACCCAGAACCAAGAGACGGAGTGTCTTGCATACAGCCAGTAGACCATTTTTACTGGGTCAAAGAGTACATGAGAGAGAGGAGGATATAAAAAGAATAAAAAGGTAGGAGGAGCCTGGGCTGTGAAGGGCTTTGAATGCCAAACAACATTTTTCATTTGATCTGAAGAAAATTGGAAACTTCTAGAGTTTATTGATTAATGTTTTGACGTGGTTGGACCTGCACGTTAGGAAAATCACTTTAGTGGCTAAATGAAGGATAGATTGGAGTGAAGAGAGCCTTAAGACAGGCAGATTCACTTGCAGGCTAGTTTAATAATCCTGGAATGAGGCAACAAGTATCTGCACTAGACAGATAGCAGTGTCAGAGAAAACAGGGAATATATAATAGATGTAGGAAAGGTGAAATTCAGCCCTTCCAAATTGATCAGGTACTTTTGACTTAATACATTTGACTAAGGGGTTTTACCTGATAAAGGTATCAGGAAAAGAACATGTTGATGGTTAGTTTAAATGGGATATGGTGATAGATTGACTGATCCAGCTTACTCCCTGCCTTCAAGTACCATGTGGCAGGATGTGTGGACCAAATAATTTTTCTGGTGGCTTCTTGGTCTTTATCTACAAATTTATTAAGAGCTTACTGTACTAAACATTGACAGTATTCTGCCTGCAAACCTCAGTGAGCAGAGCCTAACTTTAATATAATTTCAAAAGTAAAGAAATAGGATGGAAAGATGAGGAAACAATAACAAATAAAGAAGTTGATCATAAAAAAGCTACCATGAAGGCAAGGAAAAGAAAGACATACACTTAGAAGAAAGTAACAATTTTAAAAGACCTAAAAATAAACCCTCAAAGAAAAAAAAATGTTGATTGGACACAAGCCCAAGAAGAATTTCTTTTTTGACAGAGTTAAAGAAAAAGATATGAATGATAGAGGAAAAATTAGGGAAAAAATGAAAATGATGCAAGAAAATGATGAAAATAAAATTAACAGTTTGGTAAAAGAGAGACCAAAATAGTGAAGAATATAATACCTTTAAAAAAGGTTGGCTTAATGGTTAAAAAAAATAGCACAAAAAAGTCACTGAAGAGACTTCTTCAAAAAGCAGAATAGTTCAAGTGGAAAAGGAGGTACACAAATTCCTTGTAGAAAAGAACTCCTTAAAGAGCAGAATTAGCCAAATAGAAAAATAGGTACAAAAGCTCACCAAGGACAATAGTTACCTAAAATTTATAATTGGGAAGAGGATGCTATTGACTCTATAAGGATACAAGAAACAAAGTCAAAAGAATGAAAAAAAACAAGAAAATTTGACCTATCTTATAGGAAAAACAATTGACCTCTAAAATTGATTGAGGATAATTTAAGAAACATTGGATTAACTAAAAACCATGATTAAAGGGGAAAAAAATATTCCAGATATCCTATTTCAAGAATTGTCATAGAAAACTGCTCTGAAATCTTAGATCAAGAGTGTAGGATAGGAATTGAAATAATCCTGTGATCACCTCCTGAGATTCTAAAATGTAATCTTCTAGGAACATAATAGCCAAAATCCAAAGTGCCCATGTCAAAGAGAAAGTATTTAAGAAACTACAAGGAAAAACTTCAAATATCATGGAGCCAGAGTTAGGAACACACAAGATTTAGTGGCTTCCATGTTAAATAAACACATGACTTGGCATATCGTTTTCTAGGAGACACAGTTGAGATTAAAACCAAGAAAATCTTCTCCAGCAAAATTAAGTACAGTCCCTTAGGGAATAAAAGTGAACATTTAATGAAATAGAAGATTCTCAAGTATCACTGATTAAAAAAAAAGCCAGAGTTGAATAGGAGATTTAACACACAAACACAAGACTCAAGAGAAGCATAAAAACACAAAAGAGTGATCTTAAGAGACTCAATAGAGTTAAACTGTTTGCATTCGTATGTGGGAAGCTGATACATGTAACTGCTAAGAATTTTTATCATTTTCAGGGCATTTAGAAGCTGTCTACATAGAGAGAGGGTATAGTTGTGAGTTGATTATTTTGGAAGGATCTAAAAAATGAAGGGGTGAAAAAGGGGATGCACTGGGAGAAGAAGGTAGAGGCAAAATGAGGATTTTTCCCACAAAAAAGGAGGCACACAAGGAAGACTTTTACAATAGAGGGGGAAATGGGAGGGGGTACCAAGAAATCCTTGAATCTCAGTATCATCAGAATTGGTTCAAAGAAGGAAAGAAAAATACACACACACACACACAAACATATTTATACATATAGACACATATACACATAAGAAATTAAAGGGTTGTTCATCAGTTGGAGAATGGCTGAACAAGTTTTGGCACATGATTTTGATGAAGTGTTAGTAGAAATGACCAGAGAAATGTTTTCAGGGGAAAAACAAAACAAAACAAAACCTAGCAAGATCTAGATGGATTGATGCAAAGTGAATTGAGAAAAACCAGGACATCATTGTGCACAGTAATAGCAATGTTGTAATTGTGATCAACTGTTTAAAGACTATTTAAAACTTGACTATTCTGATCAATACAATAATCCAAGAATATTCCAAAGGACTCATAATGGAAATATTTTATCCATTTCCAAAGAGAGGGAGAAAGAGAGAGAGAGAGAGAGAGAGAGAGAGAGAGAGAGAGAGAGAGAAGAGAGAGAGAGAGAGAAATGATGAACTCTGAGTGTTAAGTGATGTAGGATTGTCTCATTTTAGGGTTTTTTTTTAAGTGCTATATTTTGCATAAAAATAAATTGCAGAAAAAGATGTCTAGTATTTCATTATGATGATGTTATCTTAATGGAGATTGACAGATTACAATTCACTAAGGATGTTATTTGAGATTTCTTACTGGTTTATTAGACTGTAAACTGTATGAGGACAGGGGCCATGTATATTATACCTACCTTCTGAGAGTTACTATTTCTGTAGAATGTAAATTTTCCCCTCTCTATGTCATCCCCATTTTCCCAAGACCTAATTGATAATTATCTTAACATGGAATTCAACAAAAATGCATTAAGTACTTACAATTTGCAAAAGAGACCATATACTCATCAGATTCCACATGATCCATGCACGGTTTGCCATAACATTTTTAATGCCTTTATTTTTTTTTTTGAGAAATAACTTTCCACATAAAAATGTTTCTTTCTATCTCAGATAAAGGAATCAATTTTTTTTCTTATTAATTTTTTTTATTTTTAGTTTTTAACATTCACTTCCACAAGATTTTGACTTCCAAATTTATTCCCCATCTCTCCCATTCCCCCACCCCAAAGATAGCATGCATTCTGAATACCCCTTCCCCTAATCTGACCTCCCTTCTATCTCCCCCCCTTTCTTATCTTCTTCCCCTTCTATTTTCCTGTAGGGCAGGATAGATTTCTATACCTCTTTGCCTGTATATTTTATTTCCTAGTTGCATGTGAAAACAATTTCTAACATTTGTTTTTAAAACTTTGGGTTCCAAATTTTGTCCCTTCCACCCTCCCCACTGACCCTCATTGAGAAGGCAAGCAACTCGATACAGGTTTTACATGTGTGGCCATGCAAAATATTTCCATAGTAGTCAAGTTGAGAAAAACTAACAATATTTCCCTTCATCCTATCCTGCCCCCCCATTTATTTTATTCTTTCTTTTGATCTTGTCCCTCCTTAGAAGTGTTTGCTTCTAATTAGCCCCTCCTCCAATTTGTTCTCCCCTCTCTCATCCCCGTGCTCCCTTATTCTCTTCCACACTATTTTCCTGTAGGGTAAGATAGATTTCCATACCCAATTGAGTGTGTATGTTATTCCCAAATCCAATGAGCATAAGATTCCCTCATTCTGTCTCACTTTCCCCCACTTCCCCTCCACTGTAAAAGCCTTTTCTTATCTGTTTTATGTGAGATAATTTATTCCATTCTACCTCTCCCTTCCTCCTTCTCTCAGTATAATCTTCTCTCACTCCTTGCTTTTATTCTTCAGATATCACCCCTTCATCTTCAGCTTGCCCTGTGCCCTCTATCTGTCTATCTATCTATTTATCTATCTATATATGTTTTCCCTACATCTACCCTAATACTGAAAAATGTCTTATGAGTTACAAATATTATCTTTCCATGCATGAATGTAAGCAGTTCAACCTTAGTAAATCCCTTATGATTTATCTTTTCTGTTTACCTCTTCATGCTTCTCTTGAGTGTTGTATTTAAAAGTCCAGTTTTCTATTCAGCTCTGGTTTTTTCATCAAGAATGGTTGAAAGTTCTCTATTTCACAGAATGTCCATTTTTCCCTCTGAAGGATTATAGTCAGTTTTGCTGAATATGTGATTCTTGGTTTTAATGATTCCACATGCATAATTGATATATCAATTATTTTCTTATTGGGTGGGAGTAGTGCAGGAGGGAGGGAGATAATTAGGAACTCAAAATTTACAGGGAAAAATGTTAAATAATTTTTAAAGTAACAAAAACATTTTATCATCTCTCCCTCCAAAAAAAAAAACCTGTTGAATGCATACTTCATTAAACTATGCCTATTCCTTCCTTCTTTGGGGGATGGATTAATATGCCCAACTATAATAATAGGGAACCAAAGAGGTCCCCTGTATACATGAATTAAATGAAAACTCTCCTTCCAACAGTATCCCTGGCTTTAGCTTTTTCTTGACAATTCATGCTAATTGACATTTTGCATCAATCATATATAAGGCACCATGCTAGGTATTAGGATTATTCTTTTTTAAGATAGCAGCTATGATTTTATTAGTGTAGGGAAGCCTTGGTAAGGAAATTAAAAATCTCCTTGTAGATCAAACAACTCTGCAACTTTTGGTTTTTGAGAGACTCCTGGGATATTGAGAAGAGATAATATGAGAGTCATTTATCCAGTAGGTGTCAAAAGTTGGATTGAATTCAGGACTTCTTAATTGGACAATAGTCTTCCATGAAAAAGGTACCATGCCTTGAGTGAAGATTCCAGTATGAAAATTCCTCTACCAATACAGATCAACATCTTGTTTTTCTCTTCTAGGCTTAAAGTTACCAGGACAATGTAATGCTAAATGACTCACTTATTCAGAGGATGTCAGAAGTATAACTTTAATTCAATTCTTTCTAATTCTGTGGCCATCTCTCTATCAAATCCTATACTGTTCCTCCTACAGAACACAAACATACTTAAATTAAAACCAAACAACCAAAATAAGCAAGGAACTAAGGAAGGAGGGAGGGAAAGAAGGAAGGGAGTGAGAGATAGAGGAAGGGAGAGAGGGAGAAAAAGTACAAGCCCAGGGAAGAGGGGACTTCTAATATTTGGAAAGGGGGAATTATCACAAAAGACCTTTAGGAGCTGACTTGTAAGCTAACACTCAGATGGAGTTTCTATCTTAGAGACACAGTTGAGTGGGGAGAACATTTAGGCATGGATAGAAGAAGAGTATAAAGGATTTTTTTTGTGTGGGAGTGGGGGAGAGGTTCTGTTGATAACGTCCCCATGTAGGTCCCGAACAGGTGAAAGCCAGCAGATTTTATGATATTGATTTTAGCAGTATTATGACATTTGTCCATGCCCCACTACACAATCATTCAAAAAAGACCCATTATAAAGCACTACATGGATAAACACTTTCAGATAAAGATGCTTGCATATGCATAACTATTTACTACACGGTTAGTGGGCTCACTCTCAATCTCTTCCCCCTGTGACTTCTGGCACAATCAGAAGAGTCTTCCTTTTCAAAACATTATTGAATCTTGAAGATTCTGAAGCTTGATTGCTTTGCTGATGGGCTGCCTGGCTTTGAACTAGCTTGCTGTTTTTACGTGTAAGCCCAAAGGCATGACTTGATCTTTCAGCCAGTCACAAAATGTCACCTGTGTAGCATCAGCTCCCTTCATCTATTGATGATAGTGTTCAATTCCTCCCAAATTGGTTAATGGTTTTTAACACCCAGATTAGGCATCTTATTCACAGATTGAGTGGCTCTAAATAAGAATACTGTTTTTTTTTTTTTGTTACTTGGGGTAGGTGCTGGAAATCTACATCCTTATATAAGTGTGTATGTATGTGTGTGTGTGTGTGTATATGTGTATAAATATAGATATAGATGTGGATGTAGATATAGATATGGATATGGATAGAGACACTTACCAAGTGGATGCAAATTAACCTTAGAGAAGGAAGCTGAAGCCCAGAGAGATGAAGATTTTGCTGCAACTTATAAGTGCCTGGCTAATATTTGAACCCAGGTCTGATGTTTCTTTCAAGATACCAGGCTCCTCAGGCCTCAAAAGAAGAAAAAGAGGGAGTGGATCTATTGGAAGCACTGGGAAGTTTAGGGACATAAAGATTCTGAAAGGCAGAAAGTATACTTGAAAAGGCAGAGAAAACTCCTGAAGATATCCTTGACCACTTTCACCATATCACTAAGGACTGTTACACTAGAGAGCATCATTGGCTGCATCATTAATTTTATAATTAACCCAGTAAACTCTGAATAACCTCCTACTGATGAGATATGAACTAGCTCATGGATACGTTAGCTTGAACAACAATCCCCCAGACAAATTTTAAAACATATTGGAACAATAGCTCAAATGTAATGAAGGTAGACATGAGAAAATGTTGTTTACTCTACACAGTTCACTTTGTGCAATAATATAGTCATTAAGACAAATTAGCTATATTGGTGTTAACTATTTTTCTCCAAGATTTCATCACTATACCTTGTGTGTGTGTGTGTGTGTGTGTGTGTGTGTGTGTGAATTCACTGGCTTCTTTTTTTAAAAAATGGACAATTATTTTACATAGGAAAAAGTAAATTATGCCATTTTATGGCTGAAACTTGGCATGATACAACTAATTATATAACTTCTTGAGGCTAAGAAAAATATTACAGATTTTCTCTATATGTACATGTTGTTAAGTCATTTCAGTTTTGTCTTACTCTTTATGACCCCATTTGGTGCCTTCTTAGCAAAGATACTGGAATGGTTTGCCATTTCCTTCTCCAGCTTATTTTAATAGATGAGGAAACTGAGGCAAACAAGGTTAAGTGACTTACCTAGAGTCACACAGCTAGTAAGTATCTTAGATTGGTTTTGAACTCAGGTCCTCCTCACTCCAGTCACAGTGCTCTACCCACTGTGCCACCTAGCTGCCCACGTTTACATAGGGACAATATTTTTTTTTTCCCACTCCAGGTCCATAGACCCCTTGAAATCTCTCCACAAACCCTTTGGGATTCACTGTACCTCAGCTTAAGAAATCCTATTTTGTGTGAACTTGTAGGCCCTTCCCAGATCTGAAATTTTAGAATCTGCTCCTCGTTTGTATTCTGTTTTCTAAAGTTCCTCCCAGTTCTACCTTCTCTGCTGTATGTCCCTTTCAGCTCTGAAATTCTAAGCTCTAAAGTCACTCCTATGTCTGACATCATAGGTAATAACTGATGTTGTATACACTCACGTTATTATTACCGTGTTGCCCACACAGTCACAAGAATAGAATCTTCTTTTTGCTTAGGTCCTTAAGAGTTTACAAACGTGTTTCTACGTGCATCAGAACTTTAGAGCTTCACCCTCGTGTCATGAAGTAGACAAGGGAAAGAATGAATTTTTAGGTCATGCTAACAAACAAAGATAGCCAAGAATAATCGATAATTTCCTCACAGCTTCTCAGAGTTAGAAGGGAAATCAGAGGTCATCTAAATCTAAGCAAGATATAGACAAGAACACCCTCTCCAAAATAACTAACAAGTAGGCCAGCCTCTCCAAGGTAGAAGATAGTGGCAAAGAGAGTGTCTCCCACAGTGGAGCTTCAAAGGATGTCTTTTCTTACATTATGATTAAATTTTCCTGTTCAAAAATTCCACTTTATTTCTACGTTAGCTCTTGAATACCTAACAGATAAAATTTATTCCATCTGAATAATACTTGAAGAAAATTATCATCCTTGGTTTCTTCTTCTCCAGGCTAAACACTATTGATTTCTTGAACTGATCCATATATTGAATGGGCTTGGGGACCTTCAATAACCCTCTATATGTATTTCACTTTGTCAATGTCCTCCCTCAATGTGAATCTCAGAACCGAACTCAATGGACCCAGCTGTGGGCAGGGTATAACACAGTAATGACTATCTTTTTATTTTATTTCTAGACATAATGATTTTTTTCATATACACTTAGTTTAAATTACTTTTCATTTTATTGCTTTTGTTTGCTTTCATATCCATGTCACATGAAAAGTTAAATGTATGACTTAGAGTCTAGTAAAATGTCTAGTTTTGTCATTCTTCTTGTTTTCAGTTGAACATCTGTCTCAAAAAGCTTATGTGATTGGAGGAACATAGTTTAGACTTGGAAGGTACATTAGAGTCAATTCAGTTCAATATCTAATTTAGAAGATAGTAAAATTGAGAAACAGAAGTGTTAAATGACTTGTTCAGAGTCAGAAAGCTATTAAAAGTTGGAAACAGAATTTGAACCCAGGTTTTCCTGATTTCAAATCCATCATTCTGCCCAATATTACAGCTAGTTTCCTCTTCTTCTTTTTTGTTCTTTCTCTAACAATTCTCTGTTCTTTCCCCATGAATGACTTTTTCTTCTCAATAATTCTCTATTGTCCTCATCTCATTCCTTTATAAATCAGCCCGGATGTGAAGGCATGGGTTTCCCCTGAGTATTCTTCCACACTTTTCTCAGAAATGCCTCTCTACCCAAACAGAAACTTGATTTTGACTGATAATGGAATAAAAAGAAATCACAAGAGACTTCTGAGGTTATGCTCACTAAGAATGCAGCAGACTTGCTTTGAGGAATACTTCAAACTTAGAAATTGTAACAAGAGGCTGGGGAGAAAGATAGCTAAAATAATAGAACGGAACAAAGAGAGAGGAAAAGTCAGCCAGGAAGTCCCTGATTCCCACCTTTTATACATAATATGGTTAGTTTGTAAATCGATAAGCTCATATGAATTATGGCACAAAGTAAAATCATTGAAAAAGGACCATTAAGGGATCAGATTTACATTTGTTGGAGTCCTATCCTCGGGCTTTACTTAGAGATATTCTCACATATTCTTCCCTACTGCCTGACTCACTTATTTTTGAATTCTCTATTTTTATTATGAAAACTACTGTGATATTTGAGGAAATGGGGATACAAGATCTAAACCACAAGAGACCTCAAAGGGTGAGGCTATTCCTTGTTTTGTTTTATTTTTTCTACAGAGATATGTGTTGCATTTTTCTATTTGTGGTAAAGCAAGTTAAAAGTATATTTTCAAGGAATGCATTTATTTTTTCCTGATATTCTAGTGTATCACCCAATGCAAAGCTACTAAATTCAGCTCATGAATTAGATAATGCTTCAACTTCAATATCTTTTATATCAGTAAACATATTATACAGTGCCTTCAGTGACTCTCATTGTGATCTGATGGGTAGAAAACATAGGCTTTTCTTATATTCACAAGACCACATTATCTAGAGTTGGAAGAGATTTAAAAGGCCAATAAGTACAACCCATAGATGAACAGAAGTCTTTTACATAACATACCTGACAGATGGTCATTCAGTCTTTTAGAGGCAGTATTGTTATAAGGGATAGAGTGCTGGATTTGGAGTTAGGAATACCAGGATTGGAATCCAGTCTTAAAGACTTACAACTTCTGTTGCCCAGGCAAGTTATTTTGGTTTGCTGTAGTTCTGTTTCCTTATCTGTAGAATTGTTGTTGTAGTTCAGTAGTAAGCAGACTTTTAGTGACTCTGTTTGAGGTTTTCTCATCAAAAATACTAGACTGTTTGCCATTTCCTTCTCCAGCTCATTTTACAGATAAGGAAACTGAGGCAAACAATGTTAAGTGACTTGTTCAGGGTCACATAGCTAGCAAATTTCTGAGACCAGATTTGAAACCAGGAAAATGAGTCTTCCTGACTCCAGACTCACAACTCTAGATAATGTGATCTTGTGAATATAAGATGGGGCTTTGTGTTTTTACTTATCAGGTCACAGTGAGAGATACTGAAGGCACTATATAGCTCATTCATTGTGCCACCTAGCTGCACCTTATGTGCCCATATGAAATTAAGATGTTAAACTTAATTACCTTGAGAGTCCCTCCCAGCAGTAAGTCTATGATATCAAGTCAAGAGAAAACCCACTAGCCCTAGAAGCAACCATTCCTCTCTTGTATAGATCTAACGGTTAAGACATTATTTTATTGACATCAAGTCAAAACTTACCTAATTGTAATGTTGGCCCATTGTTCCCAATTATGACATTTGGGTTTGAGTGGAACAAAAATGAGCTTCCTTTCCCAAAGCATGCCTCCAAATATGTAAATACTTCAAACACAAGTGATATTTTTCTTTTTTCCTTTGCTTTTATTCATTTTATAAGTGATAAGGGTAGTTTTCTGAAATTTGATGGATTTCATTGTTTTCTGAATAGGTCGGTCTTGAGCTTTCTCCAGTCAATCATGGCAGGCTTCCCAGAGAAAGTTGGACTTGAGGTGGGAACTGTACATGGGGAGATAGATCACTTGGCAAGGAATTTGGAAAGATTATGTCTTCTGAACTGAAGACATATTAACAAGACAGGTGTAACAGTATTCCTGGGTACTAATGTGGATATAGTTCAGAAATCAGTCAGGCAAACTAGCTTTGATGGATTTTTATTGAAAACATATATAGCAACATCTCATCTCCCCTATGTTGTTTGGCTCCTGGAATGGAGTTTTTCCTCTTTGGGACATTCAGTGGATCCTCCTTGTCTAGTTTTTTTTTTTTTTTTCCACCATTTAATATCTATCACTGCTAATGAAGTCAGGAACAATAATGGCTAAGAGCCAAGGGAGCAGCTCCAATATAGATCTGTAATGTTTCTTGGGTGCTGAAATTGATTTTCTTCTCCACTAAGTCTTTACACCATCTCAATCACTTAAATATGAAAAGAAGGGCCAAAAGGGTCATTTGTGACTTAAAGCTTTAAAATTGGATGTCTATCTTGTTTTTTTTTTTTCTATGTTACCAATGGGTAATCTCTGTCAATGAAAAGGAAATGAAAGATCTGACATGAGCTTCTAACCAAATATTCACAAAAGACATAGGATTACTATTTTAGAACTGAAACGTACATTAGAGATCAGCTTGTCACTCCCTCCCTTCCATAAATGAGGAAATTGAGACAAGGAGGGATGAAATGAGTTGTCCAAGGTCACACAGAGTACAGAGGGGCAAAGATAGGATAAATCCCTGCATCAAAATATAGACTGATTTCCACTCAATCTTACTTTTCATATTCCTTCCAAAATATATTCTATGTCTTATTTCCTGATTAATGTAAGACTATCCCCATGGATCCCACAAAAAGCTCATGGTAATACTGATATGATATATCTTCCTAAGGCAATTGTCCCTGGGAGGTGCAGCAGCCAGGCCTGTACCACAAGCATGGAAGTGGGGCTGCTGTCCAAAATATAGGCAGTGTGACATGAACATGGCTACACATGTCTGTATTCATGGATCCATTCAACAAATGTTTCATTAAGAGCATACAATGTGCCAAGCCCTGTGCTATATACTGGGGATATAGACAAAAAAATGAAATAACTCATGCCTTTCAGGATATGCCTTGTACTGGAAGGAAACTCTAAGATACTTAGAAAAAATAAATAGCCTGCACATTTAAAGGAAGTGTTTAGAGATTGACACTAGCAATGGAGATCAGGAAGGCCTCATGTAGGAGTAGAATTGGGGTTGACATTGATAGAAATGAGGATTCTAAGAAACAAATCAGAAGGGAGAGCATTGCAGGCATGGTAGAAAGTCAGTACAAATGCATGGAGGCAGGAGAGAGAATTTCATGAAAAGGAAATGGCAAATAAACTAATTGGGCTGCATTTTAGAGTTTATGAAGAAGAAGAATGTGTAATAGTCAAAAAAAGCAGCCTGGCAATGAATCATGAAGGGTTTTAAAAGCCAATCAGAAAGATTGGATTTTACACCAGAGGCAGCCACTAGAGTTTTTACCCTGGAATTTACATGGTCAGATCTCTGATTTTGGAATATCAATTTGGGGCGAAGTTATCTTTTTTAAGCCAAATCACAAGACAAAATTGCTTCCCTGTGGTGTAGAAGGCTATTTGCCATCTTAGTTATTGGGAACGCCTGATGGGGCAGATGGTGTTTTGTGAAAAATAACTGCTTTAATTATCAAATGATCACCTATGGACACAGATAAGTGTAATCTTTCTTTTTTGTTGTTCATTGTACTCTACTTAAATGACTGTCTCTATCTATTTTTGTATGTATAAATACACACATAAATATACAATATCTAGACAGAGATATAGCATATATTCACGTAATATATGTATGATACATGCGTGCAATATATACATGTAATATAAAAATATCTGTGTATACACAAACTACTGTTTGTATGTGTATATAAGTATATAGCATGTTTACATGTGCTTGTAAACATATACTGTATTTAAATATGTGTACATGTATATAATTCATACCTATATGGAATCTGGTGTATTCACTGGAAAGGGCTGGCTTACAGTCTTGCCTCTAACACATACTGGATTAGTGATGTGGCAAATCATTTAAGACCTCAATGCCCCAGGTAAGTTTCAAAAACTACAAGTCATGCCTAGGTGATATTAGGGGATAAAATGCTCCATATCCTCTTTTTGGCATTCAAAGCCTTTAGTACTTCCTTCCTCCCATATTTCTAGTCTTCTTATACCTCACACTCCCCCATACATTGTTATCCAAACTTACTGGCCTCCTTTTTGTACTTTTCATAAGACATACCATCTTCAGACTGTGTGCATCCTCACAGTCTGTCCTCCATTTTCTGGAATATACTCCTCCCTCATATCTAGATACTGGCTTCCCTGGCTTATTTCAATTCCCAACTATTAAATCCCTATTAATTAATTTCCTAGTAATCCCTATTAATTCTAGTGTTATAAATCATTAATTATAATTGTTACATTATTAATCATTTCCAATTAGTCCTAACAAATTCAACAAAGGTTAAGTGAGTTGCTCAGGTCACATAGGTAATAAGCGTCCAAAGTCCAATTTGAATTCTGGACTTCCTGACTTCAGACTCAGTGCTCTGTCTACTGGTGTGCCACCCAGTTGCTTCAAGGCTCAGCTCTAGTGCACCTGTTGCAAGTATTATTTCCTGACCCCATTAGCTAGTATTATCCTCAAATTACCTAATAATTACCTTGTACTTTTAACAATAACAATAAATATCTGGGATATTGAAATATGAAATGAAATACTTGAAGTGAATCATTCCACAAACTTTCACTGAGTTTCTCTTATGTGTCCAATCTTGTGCTAAATGCTGGGGTTACCAAGATCTTTTTAGCCTTCAATGAGATGCTTTGTGAATGCTCCAATGAAGCAGTGATACTTCAATTTGTTACTGACACTCTTTTTAGTTTTCTGCTTTTCTGAAAAGGTAGATTAAATATAGGTTTCTAGGTCAATGAAATCCTAAGATTTTCTTACCTCACCAACTCATAATGAAAACTACATCCCCAAAGATTCTTTGGAGACATTTTGGAGGGCTTTCTTGTATTAGTTTAAAACAAATTAGGGTAATTATTTCATAGAATCTTACAATACTCAGGACAGAAATAAACTTGGAAATGATAAAGTCAAACCTTCACATTTGACAAATAAGTCAATAATGGGCCAAAATAGTGAAATGATTTTTTTAAAGATCGCCTATCAATTTGGTGGAAGAGCACTGTAGTCCTGTTGCAAATCAGATACACTTCTCATTAAATCATAAAGGTTACCCTGACCATACTTTCAAATAACCACAGTTGGCACACTGAATAGAGTGCCAGCCCTCAAGTCAGAAAGACTAATCTCCCTGAGTTTAAATCTGGCCTCAGGCACTGACTAGCTACGTAACTCTGGGCAAGTCACTTCACCCCGTTTGACCTAATTCTCTCACCTGTGAAATGAGCTGGAGAAGGAAATGGCAAACCACTCTAGTACCTTTGCCAAGAATACCCCAAATGGGATCATAAAGAGTCATACATGACTGAATCAACTGAACAAAAACAAAATGAATGTTTTACAAATAATGTATGTATATATGCATACATGTGTGCATATATACTAGTATATGCACAGAAACATACATATAAATTTTGTCCAGATTTTTTTTTAATTTTACTCATATCTTCTTAAAAATTCCTGATGAGAAAAATTCCTCTATCTAAGCAGGTCAACAGCTGCTTGGAGCTAGAATCTTAGAGATGATATCCAGGTTAACTGACTTGCCCAGGATTGCACAGTCCAGGTGTGTCAGAGCACTTGAACTCATATAACTGAATCTGTCCAACTATGCTATACCATCCAGCAGGTAATTTGTACTATGTCAAAGTTTTCAAAAAATGGTGGAAGATCCTGGTTTCTCTTTCTCCTTCTATGATGAAAACATCCTGTTGATCACTAAACCGAGCAAAAATGAATCCAAAATAGAAAACTGTGGATCAATACTATTAATGAATGCCAGTGCAAGCATATTGAATGAAACATTCACACAGAGAACGTGATAGTACATCCAAAAATTATTGAACATGGTTATAGCAGTTTTAAAAGCAGAAAAAGCATGGTTTCCCATCAGGAAATAATCAATATAATAAATATTATCAACATAAGAAAAATGAAGATACTCATGTCTTAAGTAAATAAATATCATATCATAAATATCATATTATTTGATCAAAGGATAAATTGGATGAAATATAATGCTCTTACATATCATAAACATTAAAAAAACTGTCCTGGAATAGAAGCATTAATTCATTTAGGTTCAGTAATCATTTATTCATTCTATTATTCAATAGACACTATGCTAGTTGCTGGAGATTAGGAAAAAAAAAACACTTAGGATGAAAGTGACACTTCCCTCAAGGAGATTTACATTCCAGTGAGTGGATATGACATATATAGAAGTAAGTGAATAAACAGTCTTTGCAAAGTATGTTGCACAGTGCACACTAATTACTTGGGAGAGGATTAGAGACAATAAAACTCCATGGAAGAGTTGGCACTAGATTTAAGTCTTTCAGGCAGCCAGAAAATTTCAAAAGGTGATAATGAAGAGAGTCAATATTTCAGAGAGAGGGGATAGTCTGTGAATAAGCTAAGCATTAAGAGATAAGTGTGTATACGCACATATAAACATACATTGAGATATATATATACATATATATATGTATATATACATGAATATACATGTACGCATACATATGTAGGGGATTGATGCGTTCTATTTTGAACATGCTGGATTTGAAGTCCTTGTAGGACATGATATTTGAGATTATCAACAAGGATTTTATGATGTAGGAGAGAGCTGAGGACAAAAGTGAGAACTCTGTAGATATGTAAGACAACCAAATAGAGAAGATAATTGAATCCTTGGGAACTGATTTAATCATGACCTACTACAATGTACAATGGAGAAACATTATAATATCCATTGCAAGATCATGCTTTCAACAATGATGGCAATTTCCCCCATCTTTATAAATGTGGTTTTGGAGATTTTAACAAAACCAGTAAGGTATGGAAAAATACATTAAAGGGCTAAGCATTGTCATTGATAAATTAAAATATCTGTTTGCAGATAATATGATTATATATCTAGAAAAATCATAACAGAAAAAAATACAATAGGTAACCAATTTTAGCAGAGGTAGCAGCATATAAAGTAATCATATTCATTTCAAAGCCAAGCATCAGGAGAACATAATATGAATAGAAACACCCTTAATGCAGGGGGTTTTAAGGGTTTTCTGTGTCCTGGAGCCTATATAGTCTTCTGAAAACTAGGCTCTGTTTCTAAGAATGGTGTTTTTAAATCAATAGAATAAAATAGAAAATATGCCTACCAAAATACAATTGGTATTTTAAAATGCCAAGGAGAATAATTATATTGAGGTAGGGTTATCAAAAAATAAACAATAAAGCAAGATCACAGATCCCAAGATAAGAACCCCTATATGCGTGTATGCTCATGTTTGTATGCATGTGTGTTATATGCATACATATATAAACATATGTATACACACAAATTTATATACATTTTCTATACACACAGACTTTAAAAAAATACACATATGGTATGTATACACACCTATATGGTACAGAGGATGGAGTGCTGGGCCTGAAGTCAGGAAGACTCAATCTTCTGGAGTTCAAATCTGGCCTCAGTCACTTACTAGCTGTGTGATCCTAGGCAGGTCACTTAACCCTGTTTGCTTCAGCTACCTCACATGTCAAATGAGCTGGAGAAGGAAATGGCAAACTGCTCCTTGTCTTTGCCAGGAAAATCCAAAATAGAGCCATTAAAGAACCAAGCATTATCACTGAGAAGTTAAAATATCTGTTCGCAGGTGACTTGCTGATCTATCTGGAAAAATCATGGCAGGGAAAGAAATTAACACAGGAGAGTCAGACACAACTCAACAACATGCACGCACACACACATACGTGAAAATACGTGCATACATACATGCGTGCATATAGATGATATACTCATTAACATAGCAGCATGTGTGAGATATGCGAATGGAATGTTAGAATTATTTTAGCATGAACAAATACACACCTAAAAAAACCAGAGGGCTATTTCATGCTCAAGGAGAGGTAAAACGAAAGTAAATATGGTAATACTTTCCTAAACTATGGACTTAGTGCAAACCAATTGAAATACCAAAAGTGCCCCCCTGCCGCAAACCTGAAACTTTATTGTTAAAAAAAAAAAAAAAAAAACTTGTGACTTGAACTTCCTCTCTGTGTGATGTGAATAAGTGATTTGTATATACCTTGGAGAGTTGAGTTCTGTGGGGACACTGGGAAAATAAATTACTTTCCCGAGTCACACAATCACTCCATGCTAAAGTTTCACACCTTAGTATAGGTCTTCCTGACTCTGAGGCCAGTTATCTGCTATGCCACAGTATCAGTTTCTTATTTTGTGTTTTTAAAATGGTTGAACATATTTCATATAGAATAATAGAGAACCCAGAATAGCAGAAGGTCAACATAAGACAACTGGTGAACAGGAGACTGTAACCAGATTTCAAACTGTTTTACAAAAAATAATTATAAAAACACTCTGGAGCTGAAAAAAAGAATAAAGCAATAATACATCAAGAGAATGCCATAGGAAACACAGACGTAGAACCTGATGTTTATAGAAGATTAAAGTGAAAACTGGAAACTATAGAAAAAAAACACAGGGGCTAGAATTAAAAAAAAGTTGAAAATTCCGGGTAGTTTTAAAGCTTAAACGCAGCTTTGATCATGTCAGATTAAATGTTTAAGGAACAGCCAGCCAAATGCATTTAAAGGAAAGAATAAAAATTTATATCTCAATTATTTAACAAACATTTACGAAGTGCTTAGTATGGGCCAGGAAAGTTGCTGAAATCCCCCAATAACCAGAAACAGGTGAAACAGGATAACACTGAGATAACAATTCACTTTACAAGAACTGTTGTAGAATAGCAGAGAGCAATACCAGTAACAACAGCAGCAGTATCTGGAGCAAAATTAAAAAGAATGACAGAATCTGATCAGTGTTGCAGGGAGGTGCATGAGAAAGCAAATACCACAGTAGGCACATCATTGATGAGTCCTGCAACCAGGAAGGGACATTCTGCAGAGCAGTACAACAACACCTCATGAGTCACAAAAGGGATCATAGCTTCAAACCAAGTGATGCAGAAATACCACTTTATCTTCATAATTTTATAAGTGAAGTGGTTTGACATCTTTTTTGTAGAAAAGGAAGGGCTTTGGAAGACCTTGGAAGCAAAGACAGAGCCTTTAATCATCTACATGGCCACTGACATAATACTGCATCAGGTTGTATTTTTGGAAATAGAAAAGGCCAAAGGCAAAATCCAACATTACCCAGGTTAGTCTAAATTAATTCACAATAATCTAGATACAAGGACTCATGCACAAACCATTGAGCTGGTGAATCAGCACATGTATCTTGGATTGGTATTGAGAATAAAAAATGAAATGGGTCCATAAATGGATAGGGACAATAACACAGCCTGTTTTGTCTTTGGGAAACTAAATGACTGTTTTAATATTCCAAGTTTCTCTTGGAAACAAATGGGTATATTTTTAATTTCAATTTTCTTTAGGTGATGTCTTGTGGTATTATAGTATGAAGCTTTTCAGTCTCAGCAGAAATGGTTGTGTTATCTACATGACATGGAGTAAGTCAAGCCAAGTCAGTAAGCACTCATTAAGAGCTTGCATTTTTAGGAGAGAAAAAAAAAATAATTGCAAAGGACCCTGTCATCATGCACAGGATGGAGCCAGACGTGGAGTGGACAGAGACCCTTTCCACAAGAGGAGAAAGACAATCTATTCTTGCCCAAAGAATGTATTCTGCTCAAGAGATAATAACATTTCCAAATATGAAAAATCCATTGCATGTGCTCAATGCTCCTGGGAGATGAATAAAAAGGAAAAGGAGTTTAATGCCATTTTACAGATGAAGGAACTGAGAGTAAGTTATTTGCTCTAAGTCAAATAATCAGTGAGACTGAAGACATAGTTTTGATGGGCTTAGATGAGTTTAATTGGGAACTTGGAAGCAAAAACAAAGCAAAACAAAGCCAGATGCAACTTCTCTCTCTCTCTCTCTCTCTCTCTCTCTCTCTCTCTCTCTCTCTCTCTCTCTCTCTCTCTCTCTCTCTCTCCCTCTCTCTCTCTCTCTCTCTCTCTCTCTCTCTCTCTCTGTCTGTCTCCTTTTCCCTCCCCAGGAAAATGTCAGATATAAAATTGATAAATTAAATAAACGTGATAGTATTTTATATGCTGTGCTATTTTCATTTACTTTCCTCCATTTATTAGAATCATCACAGAATCATGGATTTAGGATAAGAAGGAACTTCATGGCCATTGAGGTGAATGCCAAAGGGATGATTGGAGTATTAATTCCATGTTCCTAGAAGTCACACCTCTTGTGTCCTCTTGCACTTCTTTTCCTCTTTAAAATAAAGGGCCTCTACCACTAAGCTTCCTCCCAGCTCTAAATCTATGATAATATGAACTCCAATATTATCTAAATGCATTCCAAGATTGCATAAGTACTTTTGGCTGGGATTTAATACTGAATTTGCATTTCATTAAAATCCTGAGATCTTTTGGGTGCAAACTACCATCAAGGCATAACTCCCAAAAGTTGTAATTGACACCAATTCAAATGTATGATCTTCTAAAAATGTAGGAAAAGGCTCTGTGCTATGAGAGATTCTTAAATTGTGTGATCCCATGATAATTCTACTTACATTCATTAGTAAAACATGACAAAGTGCAGATAATATGTAAGTTAGTTCTTTAAATCCATGTGTGCTATATTCCCAGAAATATGGTTTTGCTCACTGATGATGCCTCACATGTGGCCATGTATGTCTCAGCACGTCTACATAGGCATATTGTGACCACTAATATCCATGAGTATCCCCAAAACCTTCACATCTGTCTTTGTGAAATAGTTATAATTGTGCATTGTAGGCTGAAAATGAATAAATTTTCCCCTTATTTATTCTCAAATATGAAAAATGCCCCCTAGAAACACCTAACCTAAATCCCTTATGGAGAAGGTTTTTGTTTTGTTTTTCTTCTTCTTACTAGTTTTCTAATAATAGCTATTTACATGTTTCCATTGTGTGGGTGTGTTTACAAACATGCACACATATATGCATATATAATATACATACAGATATATACACATGCACACATATATAGATGTCTATATTTGTGAACACATACACACATATATTTACATATAATTTTTTTAATCTTTCTACTATGCGTGTTCTATGACTTCATAACTGTGGAAACTACTTCCACTCATACCACATGTGACCCTTCTTCATTTTCTTATCCCATGTGACGTGTGACTCTTTCTCTTTTAGACTGTTGCAAGAGTATATGGGAAAGTCTCTCTTTTATTTCATCTCTATCCTTTCTAATATATCCTCTACATAGCTGTCAAGTATGTAGACAGTACTTAAATACAAATCTGACCAGATCAGTCAAAAAATTGCTATGGTTGCCTGGTGTTACTATAATAAAAGAGCCCGTTATTTTAAGCCCTATAAGTAATTACTTTTGTTGTTGAATCATTTCACTTGCATTTGATGTTTCTCACTCCATTTAGGGTTTTCTTGGCAAAAATTTCCTTCCCCAATTCCATATGGGAAACTGAGGCAAACAATATCAAATGGCTTACCCAAGATCACAGAACTAGTAAGTGTCTGAGGCTGGATTTGAATTCAGGGAGATGAGTATCCCCGATTCTAAGTCCAGTGCTCTATCTACTGAACCAAATACTGCCCCATAAAGCATTACTACAACCTACCTTTCCAGTTCTATTTCATCTGTTTCCTCTCCATTTGTGTCCCTGTAGACAAAATTCCAATTCCTGCCTTCATACCTTAATATAGGCTATCCCACTAGCATTTTGTGAATACATTTCCTCCTCACTTATAACTCCTAAAATTGCTAATTATTTCAAAACAAACTTAGTTATTCCTATGGGCACAGGAAAATATCTTTTCTCCAAGTCTCCAATGTTCCAGTTCTCCTGAAAATATTTGGCAATATTACATTTCTTCTGTAAGTTCCTTGAAGGCAGTTTTTTGTTTTTTTGTTTTCCTTTGAATCCCTAGAACATGATATATGGTTTTACTCGATAAATACATTTTGATGTAAATGGATTTTGTTTTGCTATTTCTCCCGTGGAATACTTATCCCTTGCTCTAAGCCTCCCTTTTATACATTTGAATCTTGACAGTGTCAAGGTATTTATTATGGAGGCTGTCCAGATGTTACCTGCCATACCTATCTACATGACAGAAACACTGTCTTCCACAATCATCCATAGTTTAGAAAAGGTCTCTCACTATGTTCCTTGAATGAAAGTCATTGCTAATAACATTATCTTCTTATTCCCAATGGTCTCATCCATATATTTTAATAACCCAACAAAACAGCCTCCGAATAATTTAAATGTTTTGAAAGACATATTCTAGAATCTTGGGAATTTTGTTCCATCCAAATTTTTCAATCATATTTTCAATTACCCCTATTCAGGCTCCATATGATGCACATGTAATCTTACCCTCCCTGGGCTTCAATTCCTTGTCTGTCAGATTAGAGGGTTGTAAAACAGATGGTCTCTAACATTCTCTGTTGTTTCATTCATTCTGGCTTTTGACCTATGTTTTAAGACCCTTCCATCTATGACATTCTGGGGGCCTTCAGATCTCTCATATTAGGTTCTAACTTCCTTCCAAGCTCTGAAATTTCCAATCATTGAGACTTTCCCAGCTCTGAAAATGTTATGTCCTAGGAAAAAGAATTGACATACAATGTCAGTTCCAGAACTGATATTATCTACTTTGAGGTCTCTTCTAGCACTGAAATCTATGTTCAAGGTCCCTTAAAACTCTAACATTCTATGTTCTAAGGACTCTTCTCTCTCTCTACTATACTTTGTTCTAAGATTCCTTCAAATTAAATTATTGTGTCCTGAGGCTGCTTTAATCAATGAAATTATTTGATGTTATCCCATTGGAAAGCAATGACATATTCATGTAAAGTTGTTAATGTCCCATATTGATTAAATTGGATGGTAGTATATGCATATAAGTAAGGGGATAGGCTGTTGGAGAGAAATCTCTATCCAACCTTCTACCACTGCCTTCATTTTTCTCACCCTTCAACCCTTCTATAAGGGTAGAATTTCAAGCATCATGGTAAAATTATTCAGGAAGTTATTTGTAGGCAGAAAAAGCAGCCTATCCCCACTATTTTGGGGAGAATATCTCCTTCTCTAAGCAAAGATTGGCTTCTGAGTGGGCTTTTGCCATTAGCCCCAGTTATCCCTAAGTACACCAGAGAATGATGCAAACAGTGCACCACACAATGATGCTTGTATTAGGAAAAGCACAAGAAGGGAAGAGGTGAACCCTGTCACCCATTAAAACAAGTTCAGTAGTCAGGTGCTGACACCACCACCACCACCACCATTATCATTATCACCATCATCATCATCACTGTCATCAGAGTCTTCATGTTGTTATTTTAAATCAAGGCTTGACACCACTCTGGGAAGAAGGTCAGAATAGTATTGAAAGATTTAGAATGCTAAATAGGTACCTGAATATTTGTCAGACTGAGTGCCTTTGGGTTAGAGCTCCAGAAAGCCTCAGAATTCCCTGAACTTCTACCTGAAACTTGTTTAACCAGGAGGGAAGATAGGCAAGGAGAACAATTCCACCTTTCCTTTGAACATGTCAAAGACAAAAAAAACATGGACTTTTTGACCCTCAGAACACACAAAGAGTACTTAGCTGAACCAGAAAAGCTCTCCAAGGGATTGAGATGATGCAATTAGCTAGTGAAGTGCATAACAATCTAGTTTTATTTTAAGCTATATTAAATGCATGAATTAGACTTCTTGGAGAAAGGGAAGAGAGGGAGGGAGGGGCACACACATACACACATACACACAGAAAGAGAGAGAGAGAGAGAGAGAGAGAGAGACAGAGAGAGAGAGAGAGAGAGAGAGAGAGACAGAGAGAGAGAGACAGAGAGAGAGAGAGAGAGACAGAGAGAGAGAGACAGAGAGAGAGAGAGAGAGAGAGAGAGAGAGACAGAGAGAGACAGAGACAGAGAGAGACAGAGAGAGACAGAGAGTCTTGACTCCAGGCCTAGTGCTGATCAACTGTGCCACCTAGCTGCCCCTTAGAATCATATATTTAGAAATTGGGGAGACATTAAAGGTCAACTAATCCAATCATCTCATTTTGTGGATGAGGAAACTTGGCCTCAGAGAGAGAAAATGTCTTGTCCAAACTAACATAGGTTCTAAGTAGCAGAGCCATCATTACACTCAGATGACACTTCAAATCACAAGGCACAGTGTGTCACAGCTTTTGATTTTCTTGTTTTGTTAATGCTCTGTGAAAGTCTAGGGAAAAGATATCGTACATTGGGCCAGTGCAACCACAGCTGGAGAAAATAAATTGTTTCCTCAGGTAGAGAAATCATGTACACCTATAAATGAGTATTTAAAACTCTTTAAGGAAGTCATCCATTCCTAGGCAATTCTCTTGCAAGCCATAAATCCTGCACTGACCTACTGAAGAAGCTTATATTTTACAGAAAACAGAGACTTATTTCACTAATGTGCCCATATATTCATTTATCATTATAGCAGCAATGTTGTCAAATATTCATATTAAGCACTGAATTTATTGGTTTTGAATGAATGAAGGAAGAGCCTCTTGTCTTCATGATTGGAGCATAAAAAATAAACACGCAAACAAACAAACAAAAATCTTCTTTCTGCAATCATTCTTTCCATACTGAGTCCATGTACTGAGTTTTCCAGCATGAAAAGGATCTTCACCCAGGCCATGAAGCATGGGCCATTCATTATTCCTTATTCATAAAACTCAGGCAGAGAGATAGACAAATAGGAGGGAAACAGGGAAAGAAACAGAATCAGAGATAGAGAGGCAGAAACAGAAACAGAGAGGGAGACAGGAAATTTATTAAGTGCTATGTACCAGATACTGTGATTGGCTCTAGGAATAGAAATACAAGCAAACAAGAGAAACCTTACCCTGAAGAAGTTTAAATTCTAATGAAGGAAGACAAACATACCATGATGGTGGGAAGGCGTGACATATCTGTCATGGAGGAAAAGAATAAGGCTTACTGGCAAAGTCACTATAGTAGTGGAAGAGAACACTGCTAGGGCGTTCTGGACAAATATTTCTGGAGTCAACTAATCTTTTTTTCAGTCCTGTCTGATGTTGCATGACCCCATTGGAGATTTTCTTGGCAAAGACACTGGAGGGGTTTGCCACTTCCTTTTCCAGCTCATTTTACAGTTGAGGAAACTGAGGCAAACTAGGTAAATTGACTGGCCCAGGGTCACACAGACAGTAAGAATCTGAGACCAGATTTGAACTTGGTTCTACATGACTTCAGTCCCAGTGCTATATCCGCTGTACCATCTAGGTGCCTTAATTCTGGAGTATGCTAGGCAAACATTCATCATTTGGGGTCCCGGGCCACAGGATGGTTACTTCTCCATGGTGGAAGGGAAGGACAGAAATCTGAGACTCAATTTCAAAATAGGAGGAGTTGAAGGAATTGATGGTATTCAATTTTGACAATATCTCAAAGAAGTCATGCTTCCCATCTTTAAGTAACAACAGGGTTCTTGAGTGAAAATGACATCCTATATTTTTGATTAACCTTCAAAGACAGTATCAGAGGAGGGGAGAAAAGATGTAAAGAAATTCACTTAATGTTGTTATCAGGAGAAACTTGAAAAAATTAGAGCTATCCATAAGTGGAATACACTGCCTCTCTAGGTAGTGGGCTTACCCTCATTTTAGGTTTTCAATAAAAGGGTTGATGGTCACTTGTTGGTATGTGACAGAGAAGATCCTTTGTCTGCCCAAGCTTGCACTAGCTGGTTGCTGAGATAGCTGAAATCCTGGGATTTTGTGATTCTATAATTGAATGGAAAGGGTAAGGCAGGGATACCACCCCTTTAAAATATCTAACTAGGTAGATAGATGAATATAGTCATACATTTAGCAAATAGATTAATTTTGGAGGAAGAGGTATATATTTTAGTCAAAAAAAATAGCAGTTTATCACTGAGGTTCCAAATATTACAAAATTGCCTGGTGGCATTTGGCAATACTATCATTAGCATAACTCTGTGCCTAGAATAGGTCTAATGAATATTTTATGAGTCTTAAAACTATGATAACTTCTTTTTAAAATATCATTATGTTATATAAAAAAAAATAAATTTCTACTTCCAGAAAAAAAAAAAGAATGAACCACAAAGGGCAAAATGTTCATCATGGGCTAGTTTAGTATTGTCCAGTCTAAGATGGGGTGGGATTGGCTTTCTGCCCTGTGGAGGTCACTTAGGCTCCTTGCAACACATCTCATACTTGTTTTTCCATGAAAAGTTGTGTCAGAGAAATGGGGAAAAATTGGACGAAAATGTCACTTGTTACAACTGGAGTGCTTTGTTTCAATGAACATTTTTATTGTAGCTCTCAGGGCATTCAAAAATAATGATAAAGGTGTGTCTTTCCATTAGAGATGAGGGATAGATACAGAGAATGGACCAGTGATTTCACTGAGATATGGAAAGATCCCAGGGAGAAATGTCTTTCTACCAATGGAGGTTGGAATTTTTTCTGCAATTTATAATCTAGAGAATTTCCAAGAAGACTAAGCAGTGAAGAGACTTTCGCTGAGTAACCCAGTGAATATGTGTGTGGGACAGGTCTTGGACAGAGGCTTTTTTGTTCTTTCTATTTATAGAATCAAATCAGATGGAAATTAATGTTGATAGTGGTTACAGATTTAAGCACATGTATGAATGCTAAATTGTGGCATCCAGTTGTCTACAGTGAGACAACAACCATTTATTGAGTGCTTACTGTATGCTAGGATGTGCTAATCATGGGATATAAAAAGAAACTCAAAACTAGTTTAAAATATAAGTAGTTACCAGGGGAAAATAAAAGGAGAGAGGACATGAAGAGAGAATAGAGTGGTGAATTGTCAGTCTAGTTTAAAGTCAGACTTTTGAATTTTCTATCAGATAATAGTGTTCTGTTTAGAATAACTGTTGAATTGATTTAAATAGGAGTTAGATAATCCTTGACAATTTGTAAAGAGTTTCTGAGTTAATGTAAAGAATGAATTGTTATATGGTAGCCAGCACACATTATTTAATGTCAGAAAGACCTTGGTTTACAGTCCTGCCTTCAATAACTGTATGGCTGACCACAGGGAACTCATTTCACATCTGTGACTGTTTCCTTAACTCTAAACTGTGGGTGAAGACATTAGAATCTATTTGACAGTATTATTATAGGTCAAATAGGATAGTCTCTATAAAGTATTTTATAAACATGCAAGTGGAATAGACATGTGAGTTACAGCAATAGGAATAATAGTGATTACTATTACTTATTTTGTATTTTGAGGTTTACAAAGACTTTCCCATGAATTATTTCATTTGAGCTGCACAAATGTGTGAGGTAGCTATAATTATTATTCCCACTTTACAGATGAAGATATAGAAAGAGGTTAAATAATTTCCCTAAAGTCACATATCTAGTATCTGAGGCTGTAATTTTAGTGGAAAATTAAAAACAAAAACCTGTTATTGGCTTATCAACACCTCAATGAGTTTAACACCATTTTATAATGATCATGTTTAAAATTGTCAAATTTCCTATGTGATGAACAATGACATTGTTACTCATAGTCTCTTTTCCCCTACCCAAATGATGCATGCTTTTGTTTTGCTAGAATCTCTATTTGATAAAGATTCAGTTAGGCTGAAAACCTCAGCATTTCTTTTTGGTGAGATGGCAGTGTCCTGCATGAGGGAACAGATCCCTTAAGTAGAGTTGTAATATACCCTAATTTTTTTTTTATGGACATTTTGCCACCTATTAATTTGAGAACACTTGGGACATGTGGTACAATCACTGTCTTGAAATACTTGTCTTGTGGAAGAGGGATTGTACATTATTTCTGGCCCTTGAAGACAAACCCAAAAACAATGGTTGGAAGGTACAAAGAGAGAAATTGAGGTATGATGTCGATGAAGGAAAAGTAAATAAACATCTTTGCTGCATTGAGAGGAAATGGACAACCCTTATCTGAACACTTATTGGATATTACATGGACCCGATTCTTTTTTGGTTATGCATTGGGCTGGGTGGCCACTTCCAGTTTAGGCATTCTGATAGGCAGACAAACAAAATCAGATGTAAGGCATATTCTTACTTGGAGCTTTTCCGTATGGTAGGATCTCCTGGAGATTATACTGTGCTGATATAGACAACAGTTTACAATCACCTCCATCTGTCACAGGAGGACTTGAGTAGAGGGATTTCAGTGTGGCACAACACAGATCATGTCCTCTGAAATGCAAGTCCATATGTAAAACTCTAAAATCAGATGGCTATACAGCTGTTGCAGGACTGAAAAGTTTAACCTTGATAAAAAATGCCCCCACATAAATGAGAACGCACTGGCACCAAGATGTAAAGGAAACATTTTTACATAAGATAGACAACTTCAACTTTGCATTTCATTGTGTCATTGAGTCAATCAAGCAAAGACAATAAGCATTTTTGAAGCACTTACTATGTGTTTGGTACTATTGTAGATGAAAAAAAAGATGAAATCTTTTCTATCAAGCGGCTATATAAAATTCTGAATTTGCAAATTCCCACCTGTGACTATAACCTTACTCTTCATTCACACCATGAACTTCAATCATTTGACCCCTCAATTTGCTCCTAAGCCATCTCCTCTGCACCAGCCACTTTTTTCCTTTTTTCCACATTTTTCCCTCCTGTGAATCAATTCAACTCTCCATTGTCCTCCACTCCAGTCCTCAACCCCTTATTATCATTTCCCTGATTGCTGTTTCCCAAGCTTCATTATTGCATCACTCTTATCATCCACTTCCTTTGAGAACATGGACTCGTATTTTACAGAAAAAAAAGTAGTTCATATCCTGTGATCTCCTTCTTCTCCGCTCTTAATCATCTTCTATCACTCATATGCCTTCTGTCACTATTCCCTCATCCACCTATGTCTCACATGATTTGATGTCCTTACTCTTTACCAAGGCTGACCTTTCTCTATATTCAGGAAATCCCATTCCATTTTTTTCTCTTTCAACAGATTACCCCTTCTGTCACTTTACTCTATGGCATATTGTCAACCACTGTTTGTCTATTGATTATTTCCTACTGCTTAAAACATGCTTATCTTTTCCCCATTCTCAAAACTCTTTTCTTATTCCTCCATCCCCACTAACCATTGCCATATATCTCTTTTCTGATTTGTGGCCAAAATACTTGAAAAGGCCATCTATAATAGATGCTTCCACTTTGCTCCTCTTGCTCTCAACCTCTTATAATCCAGCTTCTGAGTGCATCAAGATTGAAACTGTTCTCTCCAAAGTTACCAATGGTTTCTTACTTGCCAAATCCAATGACTTTATCTCAATCCTCATTCTCCTTGACCTTTCAGTAGACTCTGACACTGTTGATCACATTCCTCTCTCTGATTATTTTTTCTCTTTATTTTCTGGACACTCTCTTCTGTTTCTTCTCTTCCTATCTGATCACTCTTCTTCTCCCTCCTTTGTTGAATTTTCATTCAGATCACTCCTTCTAACAATAGTTGTTTCCCAGGCTTCAATCATGGGGCGTTTTCTCTTCTCCCTCTCTTCACCTGATGACTCAACAGCTCCCATGGGTTTAGTTAATTATATTGATGATTCTCAAACCTATCTTGCCCTAACCTCTCTGCTGACTGACAAGCATGCCTCTCTAACTGCTTTTCAGAAATCTCACACTGAACGTCCAGTAAATATATTATTCTCAAAATGCCCCAAACAGAACTTGTTGTTTTTCTCCCTAGTCCATCACCACCTCCTACTTTCCCTATTTCTGTTAAAAAAAATAGAACCACAGTCCTAGTTCCTCATACTTGCAATCTAAGTGTCACCCTCAACTCCTCAAGTCTGCCACCACCAGTTTTCAATCTGTTGCAACTGCCTGTCAATTTCACCTTTATAAAAGTTCTAGTTACCTTCTCTCCCCTGACACTATCACCACTCTTATGCAAGTCCTTATCATGTCATGGATGGATTCTTTAGTAGCCTGCCACATCTTGCTTCACTGTAATCCATCCTCAATTCAGCCACCAAAGTGATTTTCAGAAACCACAAATCTGGCTATATCACAGCTCCTCCACACTCAAGAAACTCCAGGACTCCCTACTGCCTCCAGAATAAAATACAAATGCTCAGTTTGGCATTCAAAGTAATTTGAAACCTAGGATACTTCCTCTTTTCCAATCTTCCTATATATTAATCCCACCATATACTCTTTAATACAATGCCACTGGACTGAGACCACCACAGCCTTTTCTTTGACTCTCCCCCTTGCCTGGAATTCTCTCCATCCTTATCTCCACCTGCTAGTTTCTCTGACTTCCTATACATCCCAACTAATATTCATACTTTATAGGAATACTTTCGCAATAGACATTAATTCTAGTGCCTTCTGTCACATTTACTTTTCATTTAACCTGAATATGGCCGTAATATAGCTTGTGTGTATATTTATTTATTTGTTTCCTCCCCATTAGATTGTAATTCCCTTGTGGGCAGGAACTATCCTTTATCTCTTTTTGTATTCCTAACACTTAGCTCACTATCTGACACATGGTAGGTGTTGATAAATAGATATTTGCTGACTGACTGCCTTACAGTTAGATGTGCATGCACACATACATATGTAGGCAGGGATATTGTAAATTTCAAAGGAGACAAGAAATGTAATGCAATTTGCAAACTTTAAAGTGCTATATAAATGATGGTTATAACAATAATAATAAAAAAGATTGTTTTTGTTATTATTGTTATTAACCTCCAGTCACCAAGCCTCTCCTGAGTCTTTTCTTATACTCTTGGGTCTAGGTAATGTTAATAGAACTATTAAAGGGTGTTCTGCTAAATGTTTACTGATAAGTTTTTGTTTTGTTTTGCTCGGTTTTTGGAAGGGAAAATGTATGCAGAAATACAATTTTAATTTTCTGCATTATTAACATTTTCAAGCAAAACCATAAATCTAGCACTAATTTGTAGCCATTGACATTTTCTAAGGCATAAAAGCTCATACTGAAAATTGAACACCCAGCAATCCAAAGCTCCTTAGAAATGGCTCCAGTCCACTCATGTAAGGGTTAATCAGCAAGCGTGGCATTTGTTAAGTGTGCCAGGTACTGTTTATACACCAAATTCAACTATATTTTGAGAGTTCACTAGTAGCTGGAGGCAACATTTTGTGAATGGGATTATACTTGATTAGAATCCTTTGATTGGATTCCAAAAGGCAGAGGCAGGGAGAGACTCCTAAGTAGAAATGAAGTACACAGCCCTTACAAAGGTGTGGATATAAGAGATGAATGGCTTGTGTAAGCACCAAATCAGATAGTTGACCAGTAGAAAGAGTGAGTGCTTGAAAGTACAGAGCATACAATCATTGAGAAAAGACAGATAGAACTGAAACAGAAAACTATTTCAAAACAAAGTCTTTAGAACTGGAAAGAATTCTACTGGAGGATGATTGGTGGTTCTCTGGAAAGAAACTCAGAGGTCAAACTAATCTAGCCACCTTATTTTTAAATTTGGAAGCTGGTAAAGTTAGGGCAGATTACATGATCAATGTCATACAAGTTTTCTGAGTGTAACTTTGGTATTATATAGTTCATGTCCTTAGTCTACAGCTATGATAATCTCACAATTGAAAAGAAAAGGCCACTCAATTATACACACATAATCACACAAGAGATTTTTTTGGGGGTTGGATTCACTGAGTTACAATTATCTATACTAATATCATTCTTGAACTTGACCTCAACAAGGTTAACTGATCACCTGTATAATGAGCAAAATAAAGAATCTTAGTGACCATCACTAGCTTTCTTATCTTGAAAAGTGCTGCAGCCTTTGAATGTGATTGGTTCTCCCTTTTCTGACCTTTTCAGGAAGTCTATTTTTTTTTCTGTTTTCAGGGGTGGTGATTCCCAAGAATCAAGGTTCTGTTAATTTGGGTGAAGGAGATGTCATATTTCAAAAGCAATTAACAGGAAATTGTACAAAGGTGCTTTAGTATTTCATATTAATATCTGGGGACATTTCCTAAAAGGAAGGGAAAATTATCAATGTACATAAACTTTGCATATAACACCTACCAGAACTCACTTGGCCTCTGAGATATTATATTCTTAAACATCTGATATAAATAATCTTGAGTCATCCCAGAAAGGAATTGCATAAAAGAGAGGCCAATATAATATCATGATCTTGCTTATTCTACGAACTTATTTGCATAGAAGTTGCCCCTGCCACTAGTAGAATGCAAACCTCTTGGGGGCTGGGACAATTTCACACTTGGTTGTATTCCCAGGGCCTAACTTAATTCATTGCATATAGATTATACTTCAAATTGATTGTACTTCCTGGAATCATAACATAATGGAAATGTTGAGCCTGGAGTCAGAAGAAACACAGGTTCATATCCTGAGCTTGAGAGATATCAGTTGTCATATCCAGTGAATATCATCTACCTGTGAATATAATCAAACCTCTTTATTTCTCTGTTTCCTCATCTGTAAAATAGAATAAAGACATCCATATTTCTTAATGCTCATGGAAATTCTGAGGCTTTTTGTGGTAATGTCTGGCATGATTTGCAAACCTCAAAGGGATCTATCCTGGAACTTTGCTAGAAAACATTGCACTTATTTCTATTCAATCAATTAATAATATGTATATTAAGCATTTCTTGGGTACTGGGAATATGAAGGAAAAAATAGTCTGCCTTAAAGAAACATTATTATGATCTATAGGAGAAATAATTTTCTACCAATATTCTATGTAGGTATATATATATATATATATACATATATATATATACATATATATATATATGTGATGCTGGTTATAACATATGAACCATTGTATTCATGGCTTCAGTCATACTTCACTTTATAGCTTGGCCAGCTTCTCATCATTTGCCTTTCCCTCCTCACATTTTCTGGTTCTGGCACCATAACTAAGTCACAATTGTCATTGTTGCTGGAAAGGGTGTATCAATCTACTCCTCAATGTCCTGATCCAAACCATAAGATCTCACCTTAATTACCACTCCCCTTTTCATGTAATTTCCCCTTAGGCCCTTATTAGAATGCACGTTCCATGGGGTCAAGGATTTAAGTATACAGATGGGTAGATTATAGGTAGATATGCATATATTATATATGTAAATGTACTAGATACAAAGATATAGATATATATCTATATATGTATTTTTTTTCTATTTCTTCCTTTCTTCTTTCCTTTCATTAAGTCATTATTATTTGTGGACATTCTATATGTCCTATTTCCCTGGTCCAAGATTTTGTTGGGTTTTTTTTGCTTTTTTGCATCTTCAATAGTCACAGTATACAACACAAATTCAATTGAAAACATATCAATACTTAATATGTTCCAGTTATCTTCCAAGTATATATGCTACACATAGCATATACAAACAATATATGCTATGTATACAAAAGGCATAAATACAGGATATTTGAGGGGATCACAAACATCTGGGGCAGAGGCAAATGTTGAAAGGTCTAAAAGCAAAATACGGTACATCGGCTGATTGTATAAAGGAATAATGGTGATTCAAGAACAGATTCAGAAGGGAAATATTCCACATATGGAAAGGAGCTCAGAGTAAACATTAATTAAATTTTTTATCTTCATTAAATAACAGTGCCAAACATTTCAGGGGACTTGTGCCTCAGATACTTATTGGCCATGTGACTCTGTGTAAGACACTTAACTCTGTTGCATCAGTTCCCTCATATGTAAAATAAGCTGGAGAAGGAAATGGCAAACCATTCAAATATCTTTGCCAAGAAACTCCTCAAGTAGAATCACAAAGTTTCAGAGATGACTGAAATGATGTAACAACAAAGGAGGAAAAGAGATGTGGAGGGGAAAGAGAATGTTCAGTTGTGAATATATTTAGTTTAAGATATCTATTAAACATCTATTTTGACATATATAAAGGGAAGTTGGAGATTTGACATTGGAGTTCATTAGAGAGGTTCAAAAAGTGTTAGTAGATTTGAGAATCATCAGTATAGACATGGCAATTAGATTCATGGAAGCTGATGATCTCACCAAGTGCAATTGTATAGAACAAGAAAAGGAGAGAGAGTTAAGGACAGTCTTACAGAACCCCTATGGTTAGTGGGCATCATATGGATGAAGGTCCATCAAAATATACTGTGAAGATATGGTCTAGTAGGTAGGAGAAAAATCAAGAAAGAGCAGCATTATGCAAATCTAGAGAGAAGGGAGCATCAGGCAAAAGAAGATGATGAAGAGTGTCAAAGGCTGAAGAGAGATCAAGAAGAATGAAGACTCAGAAAGTACTGTTGGCTTTGGCAATTAAGAGATCATAGGCACTTTGGAGAGAACAGATTCATTGAATGATAATGTTGGAAAACAGATTGTTGAATATGAAAGAAAGGAGTGGAAAGGAACTGCAACCACTAATTATGGAAGACTTTGTCAATTAATTTAACCACACAAGGGAGGAGAAATCTAGTATAAAAGGTGTGGATTAATAGATGAATCAAGTAAGGGTTTTCTGAAAATGTAGGGAACATGGGCATGTTTGTAGGCAGTAGGGTAGCAAATATTAGATAGGAGGACATTGAAGGTAAATGAGAGTGGGGATGAAAGAGAGGACAATAGTCTGAAGAACAAGAATTCGAATGGGATCACTTATGTCTGTAATAGGAATTTGTCTTATTATAGAGAAGGGTCTTCTTTTCCTGTGAAATGGGGTAAAAGATTTCATAGTCATAGAGGCATCTGGTGTGAAATGAGTAGGAGGGGACAAGGGGGACTTTCCACAAACGTTTTTTTTTTTTTCAGTGAAATTTGGGGCAAGTTGTCACCTGAAAGACAGATAGTGGTGGCTGTAGAGGGAATCATTGGGAAGTCAAGGAGGAATGAAAAGATTTGAAAACATATGGTGGTGAGTGGAATAGTGAATTCATTAGGGAAGTATAAAAGAATTGCTTTACTACAATGAAGATCTAGTTCAGAATATGTAATGTAAATTTATACTAGCCTCAGTCAGCATGGTTTCTGGATTTTTGCCAACCTTGTTCTGTAGCACATCAGTGTCAATTAAGGTAGCAGACGATGAGAGTAATCCAAAGCTGGACTTGTCATAGAAAGACAGGGAAGAATAGCCAGTGAAGGGGTGATGGTCTGACAATGACCTGAGGGTTAGAAATAAAAAGCTGAAAATGGGGTTTCCATGGGAGTAGAATTAGAAGGTATCCACATGTGAGCATACTGTAGAAATTCAGAATGCTAGGACTGGAGCTCAGAAAAGTCTCAAGGAATGAAAACTGCAAGTCCAGGCAGTTCCTTTAGGTTGCTGATTCTGAGAGGTAATGACTAGAGAGGGGAAGGAGCCGCCAGGGTGAGAAGGCTTTTGGGTCATGGTGGAGAAAGAGGTCCAGGAGAGTCGGGAGTGGAGGGCTGTGAGGAAAAAAGAAGGGAACCAAGATCCGTTTTATGCCTCTACATCAAGACAGGTATTATTGAGAGAGGCGACCGAACATTTTGTTTTACTATTTCATCACATGTGGTGTTTTCATAATACAAAAATGAACGTGATCTTTCAAAGCCTCATTTCTTTTTGTTTCTCATTTCACTATTCTGACCTCTTTTTACACTAGCTTTGTGTTAAAAAAAATAAAGAAAACTATTCTTCTTTTCCTTCTTTTTTAAACTGTTTATTGTTTAGTACAAATAATCTGGAGGCTTTAATGTGTTTTTCAACACTGGGATTCTTTGTTAGCTTTTAAGTATATAAAAAGGTCCATCCTTCCCCAAAGTACAGGGCAGAATGGGTTATTACTGCCATTCCACTGAATTAGATTACTTAAAGAAAAGGGGGGAGAGAGAGAGGAGGAATTAGATTGTGAAAATGCCTAGCCACTGTAAGTACCCAGCTGACTAAACATTTATAGGCACTTTGCCATCAAGATAAGGCAAATTTACCTATAAGGAGCTATTAAAAAAAATCTGAATAATGAGAATTGTTAAATTCACCCAAATGAATTTCACCTATGTTTAGACAATGGGAAGAAACAGGATTAATTGAAGAGGATGACAATATGAAGGACAACAAGTTAACCCATTAGAATTAGAAGTCTGTTGTAGTATAAAGAACATTGGACTTAGAGTCAGGAAAAACTGGTTTGAAAACCTGCCTCAGACACTTTCTGGCTGTATGTTCATGGTTAAGCAGTTTGTGAAGAAGGAGAAGGAGAAGGAGGAAGGAGAGAAGGAAGAAGAGGAGGAGGAGAAGAACAACAACAGAAATAGACAAAAAAATGATAATAACAACAACAAATATAAGAATAAGAATGAGAAGAGGGGGAGGATAAGGAGGAGAAAGAGAAAAAAGAAGAAAAGAAAGAGAGAAAGAAAGAAAGAAATGGAAGGAAGAAAGAAATGGAAGGAAGGAAGGAAGGAAGGAACAAAGGAAGAAAGGAAAAGATAATGGAAAAGAAAGAAAAAGAGAAAGAAAGAGTAACTCTCATGAGTTTTAAGGTCCTGAGTCTCAAGTAAATAGCACTGTGTCTCATTCCTTGTGGTGTTTCCCTATCACCCAGACAAGGCAATTAAACTCTCCATTGTTGACTTCCCTTTTTATATCTAAGATTGGCATTCCAAAATAGTGCCCTCTGAATCTACTAAGTAAATCTTGAAATGTAGGTTTATGTAAATCCCACTTGCAACAGGATGTTTGCTTCCCATATACCACTGAGACAAAGAGGACCTGAATGTTTCTATCATTTAGTGGCTAGATCTACAGAACTAGAGTCTTTAGAAGTTAATACCAGCTAATTAATCCAGCCCATTAGCCCCAAACCTCCCTGAATGCTGAAAGTACTGCTAATGTAATAAGCTTCTCAGTTAATGGAGTCAGAGCTTACTTCAGAGAACAGGCAGTGCCTCATTCATTACTTTAATCAACTGTCCGCAACACTTCACATACAGTATATATCCTGATGGGGAAGCCATAAAGATGAATGGGAATGCTCTGTTTCATTAATTTCAAAAAAAGTCTTTATGTTGTCCAGATTTTAGGAAGAAAGCAAAGAAATAAACAGTCACTGGTGGAAGTCAGAACCTAGAGAAAAATACCGGTCTGTATTATCTAGCCTGAGAAAGTTTTCCAGTGCAGTGAAAGGTTAACTGGTCTAGGATCGTGGAATAGTTGGCCCCCGTTCTTCATTCTCAAAGAGAACCAAAATAAGATCACTATGTTGGGGTAAAGGTAGATTGTGCCTAACTGCAGGTATCAAGCCAATATGAACTAAAAAGGCTCTACCACAAGTTGGGCACAAATAATCCATATGAGCCTTTGGAATGGAAATGTCTCTAAATGTCTGCATTTCATGTTTCTTTTGAGCTACTGTAATTCCGCTTTGCTCATAGAGTACATTACCTTCTTTAATGCAGGCACACCATGCTGGGTAGTCCTGTGCCACTGTTTTCCATATTTCACAATTGATTCCAAAGTTCTTCAGAGAGACCCTGATATGGTCCTTGTGTTGCTTCTTCTGTCTTCCATGTGAACACTTATCTTGTGTGAATTTTCCATAAAATATTCTTTTAGGCAAATATATGTTTGGCATTTGAACAATGTGGCCAGCACATCAGAGGTGCACTCTCTGCGATACAATTTGAATGCTTGGCAGTTCAATTACAGACAAGACCTCAGTGGTTAGTACTTTATTTTTACAAGTGATCCACAAAATATTCCTAAGGAAATTCAATTGGAAGCAATTCAGTTTCTTACATGATGCTGGTATACTCTTCAGGTTTCACAGGCATACAAAAATGAGGTCAGCACAATGGCTCTGCAGACCTTCAGTTTGGTAGGCAGTTCAATGCTCTCTCTCTCTCTCTTTCTCTCTTTCTCTCTTTCTCTCTCCCTCTCTCTGATTTCCTTCCTTCCTTCCTTCCTTCCTTCCTTCCTTCCTTCCTTCCTTCCTTCCTTCCTTCCTTCCTTCCTTCCTTCCTTCCTTCCTTCCTTCCTTCCTTCCTTCTTTCTTTCTTTCTTTCTTCCTTCTTTCTTTCTTTCTTTCTTTCTTTCTTTCTTTCTTTCTTTCTTTCTTTCTTTCTTTCTTTCTTTCTTTCTTTCTTTCTCTCTTTCTTGGCTTAATTTGTGGAATACATCATCAACACGTTACATTTGTACATAAATGTACATTGATATATTTGCAGAATACATTGTCAAAAGCAAATTGGGGCTGGACTTGCTTGAGCTCTCCCCAAACCCCACCAAATACCTGTAAAATGGCTCTACACAAATTCTAGAGTAGCAGAACCCACAAAAATACATAATGAGACAAATTTCCAGCCCAGGACAAGCTGGATGGTTGATTTGAAAGGGCTATTGTGCCAGGCTAGGAGAAGAGCGCAATTCAGTGTGGCTGCATGGGCAAGGACAAGGCCTGCGTGAACCTATAGCAGTCCTAAAGGACTGAATCAAGGGGAGTTGTGGTGGTTTCCAGACTTCTCAATGATCGAACACCAAAGACAACTGAGAAGGTCAGTAGGAAAGGTCTGTCTGACCCTGATGAGACAGGAGCTTGGTCTGGCCCCAGTACTGGCTCAGCCCCAGGGCAGTGGCTGCTTCCAGGGCTCTTTGCCCACAGATGGAGGGGGAAACAAGTGGCTGATCAGAGGTGGCTTGCAGGGATCCCTTTGCTGGTGCTGAGGCAGGATTCTCTTGCTTTGCTCATGCTTGGATCTGGGTCACAGTCCTGGGTGGTGCTGCTGGGATGAGAAGGAGTGCAGGCTTGCTGGAGCTTGTGGTGGTATTAGAGAGGTAATCCTCCTCACAGTTCTAAGGCAGAAAAGAGTGCTTGTGGTCACACATAGATCAGAGCCCAGGCCAGGAAAAGAGTAAACATCCCACCCTTGATCATACAACCTTAGAAGAACTAAAAATTTATAGCTGCCTTAGAAGTATCTCTGAAATCAGCTGCACAAAGCCTCTGAAGTCTGGGACAGTAACATTCTCCATGCTGGAATCAGACAGCTACCTTAACAAAGAGTTTAACACTCAAGTAATTAACTAGAACTTGAGCAACGAGTGAAAAGTCAGACTGTAGAATCTTACTTTGGTGACAAAGAAGATCAAAAAATACAACTAGGAAGACCAAAGAATCAAAGCTCCTACGTCCAAAGCCTCCAAGAAAAATGTGAGTCTGTCCCAGACCATGGAAGAGCTCAAAAAGGTTTTTGAGAAGCAAGTAAGAGAAGTAGAGGAAAAACTGGGAAGAGAAGTGAGAGCGAAGCAAGAAAATCATGAAAAATAAGTCAACAGCTTGCTAAAGGGGACCCAAAAAAAAATACTGAAGAAAACAATACCTTAAAAAATAGCTTAACTCAAATGGGAACAGAAAGAATGCCTTAAAAAGTGGAATTGGCCAAATGCAAAAGGAAGTCCAAAAGCTCACTGAAAAAAAAATATTACCTTAAAAAATAGAATAGAACAAATGGAAGCTAGTGACTTTATGAGAAATCAGTAAATTGTAAAACAAAACCAAAAGAATGGAAAAATAGAATACAATGTGAAATATCTCTTTGGAAAAAAAAATTGACCTAGAAAATAGATCCAGGAGAGATAATTTAAAAATTATTGGACCTCATGAAAGCCATGACCAAAAAAGGAGCCTACACATCATCTTTTAAGAATTATTAAGGGAAATTGCCTTGATATTCTAGAACCAGAGGGTAAAATAAAGATTTAAAGAATCCACTCATCACCTCCTGAAAGAGATCCCCAAATTAAAACTTCTAGGAATATTATAGCCAAATTCCAGATTTCCCAGTTCAAGGAGAAAATATTGCAGCCAGAAAGGAACAATTCAAGTATTGTAAAAGCACAATCAGGATAACACACGATTTAGTAGCTTTTACATTAAGGGACCTGAGGGCTTGGTATATAGTATTCTGAAGTGAAAGGAGTTAGGATTACAACCAAGAATTGACTACCTAGCAAAACTGAGTATAATCCTTCAAGGGAAAAAATGGAAATTCAGTGAAATAGAAGACTTTCAAGCATTCTTGATGAAAAGATCACAGCTAAACAGAAAATTTGACTTTGAAATGCAAGACTCAAGAGAAGCATGAAAAGGTAAACAGGAAAGAGAAATCATAAGGAACTTACTAAAGTGGAACTGTTTACATTCCTACATGGGAAGATGATATTTGTAACTCATGAGACCTTGGTCAGTATTAGGGTTATGGGAAGGGAAAAAAAATATGGGTGCATAGATAGGTAGATAGAGGGCACAGGGCGAGTTGAAGATGAAGGGATAATGTCTAAAAAAAAAATAAAATTAAGGGATGTGAGAGGATTATACTGAGGAAAAGGAGAAAGCGAAGGTAGAATGGTGCAAATTATCTCACATAAAACAGACAAGAAAAAGTTTTTACATTGTGGAGAAATAGGGAAAGGTGAGAGGGAATGAGTGAATCTTATTCTCATAGGATTTGGCATAAGGAGGGAACAACATACACACTCAATTAGGTATGAAAATCTGTCTTACCCTACAGGAAAATAGGGGTAAAATGGATAAGAGAGCAGGGAATGACAGAAGGGAGGTCAGAAGGGAGGTCAGAAGGGAGGAGGGACAGGGTTAAAAAAAGGGAATAGAATAAATGAGGGGATGGAATAGGATGAAAGGAGATATAGCTAGTTTTTTTTTTTTACATGACCACTATGGAAGTGTTTTGTGTGACTACGCATGTATAACCTGTATTGAATTGCTTACCTTCTCAATGACGGTGGGGGAGTTAGGAAGGGACAAAATCTGGAACCCAATTTTTTTTTTAATTAATTCATTTTGATTTATCAACCATCACTTCCATAAGCTTTTGAGTTTTAAATTTTCCCCCCTCCCCCCCACCTCTCTCCCCAAGATAGTGAGCAATCTGATATAGGCTATATATATACATTCTTATTAAACGTATTTTCACATTAGTGATGTTGTAAGTAAGAATTAGAACCGAAGGAGGAGCCACCAGAAAGAGTAAACAAACCACAACAGAAGAAAAAAAAATAGCAAATAGTATGCTTTGATCTGCATTCAAACTCCATAGTTCTTTCTTCGGATGTGGATAGCATTTTCCATTATAAGGCCTTTGGAGACGGCTTAGATCCTCGTACTGCAGAGAAGGGTTAAATCTGTCAATATTAGTCATCACAAAATGTGGCTGTTACTGTGGACAAAGTTCTCCTGGTTATACTCACTTCACTCAGCATCAGACCATAGAAGTTTTTCTAGGTTTTTCTGAAGTCTAACTGTTCATCATTTCTTATAGCACAATAGTATTCCATTACATTCATGTACCACAACTTGTTCAGTCATTCCTCAATTGATGGGCATCCTCTCAATTTCCAATTCTTTTCCACCACAAAAAAGAGCTGCTATAAACATTTTTGTACATGTGGGTCCTTTTCCCATTTGTATGATCTCTTTGGGATACAGCCCTAGAAGTATTATTGCTGGGTCAAAGGGTATGTACATTTTTATAGTCCTTTGGGCATAGTTCCAAATTGTTCTCCAAAATGCTTGGATCATTTCACAACTCCACCAACAATGCATTAGTGTTCCAATTTTCCCACATCTTCTCCAACATTTATGATGTTCCTGTTTTCTCATGTTGGCAGAACCCAAAGTTTTAAAACTGAGGTTAAGATTTGTTTTCCCAAGAAACTGGAAAATAAGACATACAGGCAAAGGGGTATAGAAATCTGTCCTGCCCTACAGGAAAACAGAAGAGGAATGGGATAAGAAAAGGAGGGTGATAGAGGAGAGGGCAGATTAGAGGATGGAGTATTCAGAATGCAAGGCATCTTGTGAAGGGAGGGGTAAGATGGGGAGAAATATTTTGAACTCAAAATCTTGTGGAAGTGAATGTTGACAAATAAAAATAAATTAATTAATACATGTTTAACATTTAAAAAAAGTGAATCAGCCTCAAGAATAACTTAGGCCTGCTAATCTCATCTTCTCTAGGTAGAGGCAGCTGCTGTAGCACTGAGATACCTTTTACTGGTTAGTGTGTGTGATTCTAGTACTTTTTTCTACTTCAGCTAAGTGAGATCTTAGTGAAGTAGTTACCAAATATTTGAAACATATTTCTACATATTTAAACACATCCATATCATCTCTTCCAAAGAGAATGTAAGGTTCTTGAGTACAGGAGCTGTTTCACTTTTTGCCCAAGCATCCCAGGTGCTTGACATGCTTTGTCGCACATATAGTTAGGCACTTAATTCTTGCTTATGGATTAAGTGATTAAATGAAATGGAAAGAGCCCATGGACTTGAAGTCAGAAACAAGAGCTCTGTTCTGATGTCTGTCATTTGAATCTATTTAGGACTTTTAGCAAATCACTTAAGTTTTCTGATCCTTGTTTTCTTCATCTGTTAAATTTGATAATATAAAGTATTAATTCCCTCCCAACTCCATAATCCTGCAACCTTACTGTTGGGCTCTTCCTCATGTAAAAAAAAAAAAAAGAATTGTCAGGTCATATGAACTAGCACCTGGATAAAGGAAATATACTGTGTGAGCTGAGCTGAAAGAAGCACATTATTCTCTCTCAGTAGAAATTGCATTACCTGTAAGATAAGACAAACTAAATGATCTCTGAGGTCCATTTTACTTCTTTATTTGTGGTCCTTTGGGAGGTAAAATATGCTTATCTGTACTAGATTAAATGTTAGAAAACATCATTTATGAGGCGACTACCTTGGGGATATCACTTCAACAAAAAAGACCTCATTTTATTTGTCTGTAAAATGAGAAGGATGTGGTGTGAGGGTCATCTGATGTCCCTCCTAGTTCTAAAACTATATTTAAAATCTTTCCTCTATTTCTTAGAGTATATGAAGATGGGGAGAGGAAAAGGGGAGGAATCTTCCACATCCAGGCTTTCCATATTTTTTGTTATGAACTACCAAATAAAGATGAAATCCGCACATTCCATTTGACTATTCTTGTCATGTAGTAGTAGAATGAGTACATTTGTTAGAAGACCAGTTTAGAAATTCACATAGCTCCAATTTCACTAATCAACATCCTTCTTTTCCTTCGATGAAAATGACTGTCCATCTTCATTAAGCCACTAGAAAGTATTGTATTTTTCATCTATATACTGTGATGTGCTCCTTTTAAAATGATTTCTGTTGCTAGACATTCTAGTGGGGTTTGGAAAATGAGGGCCCAAATGGCATTTGGGAAATTGGATATCAACTTTTTTATTGCTCCAATAGTAAGATTGAAATGTGAACAATGCACATGGAACGTTAATAAAGAAGATAAATGGTAGTCTAAGGCAATTTGAGAGGTATCAGCCTTTTAAACAAGTTATGCCTCATGCTAATACATTGAGAGTATTGGAAACTTTTTTCTATTACAAAACTAGATTCCAGAGACCTCTGCAGCCCCTTGCATCATCATATATCCATTAATTCAGCTATAGCTTGGCTAAAAAGCCTCTTCTATTCCCCTAACCCCTTTAATGCTACATAACATCCTTATTTCAGATATGACAGTATGTTATATCCTTGGTTTTAATGTGTACTCAGTTTGTGTGCACATAATGAGTAGCTATGGCTACCCTGCAAACTGGGTTGTTTGGAGGGAGTGCTCACATACAACTGTGGGATCAGAGATCCATTGGAGTAAAGGGGGGATAGGATATAGTATTAAAACTTTGGTATTTTCTTTTTAAAATTAAAAAAAAAAGTGTGAAGTAGGTATGAGGAAGAAGAAATTGACTAAAGCTGTGAGAAAATGATCTAATCCAGGAACTTCATTATGCAGGTGAAGAAATTAGGAACCAGGAAGGGTAACTGTCTTGGCCAAGGTTAGAAAGCTGGGAAGTAGCAGAGACAGTACTGAGACTAAGCCTTCAGAGTCAGGGGTGGGGAATCTGTGCCCCTCTAGGTCCTCAAGTGCAGCCTCTTGACTGACTCCAAACTCCAGTGACCCTGGGACTCTAATCTAAAGGGTACAGACCACTAGTCCAAGCTGTCTTTCTTTCAAAAGGGACTTATACAAGCAGAAACAAATTTTAATTGACCTTTCCATTCTCTCAGAGTTCTGAACAAAATAGGTCTAAAGACTTCTGTCATGGAGACTGTCATATGAGTTGGGCCATGATTTTTGCTTTTATTAGAAGATTTCGTACATACACATACATACGTACATACACACTCATATGGATATATACACAAATACAGCTATATATGTATGTATGTGGGTTTCATATATTTACATAAAAGTTATGTTATTTAGTTGTTTTCAGTCATGTCCAACTCTTCGTGGTCTCATTTCAAGGTTTTCTTGGCAAAGTGGTTCTCCATTTCTTTCTTTAGCTCATTTTACAGATGAGGAAACTGAATAAAAGAAGGTTAAGGGACTTACAGAGAGTCATATAGCTAAGTAAGTATCTGAGACTGGATTTGAACTCAGATTTTCCTAAATTCAGGCCTGGCACTTTATCCACTGTGCCATTTAGCTATCTGTGTAGGTACATACACACACACACACCCCTACATACCGGTTTGGCTGTGGTATAAGGTATATTAGAGGAAAAAATAAGATAAATTATACCAACATCTATATCTTAAAGTTTTAATGTAAATCTTAATGTAAAAATCTGTATCTTAATGTTTTTTACAGAAACATATGTAAAACATTATGATATAGATGCTGCTATAATTTATCTTATTTTTTATTGTAATGAATATATGTGCATATATAATTTATGTATCTATACCTATATCTATCTAATTTATCTTATTGTTTTACTTCAGTTAATCTCTCATTATTGCTAAAATGACTTTCATAACGCACATGTCTGATCATATGTAAATCCTCCATTAGGCAGCTGGGTGGTATAGTGGATAAAGCCCTGGACATGGAGTCATGAAGGCAAGTTCAGTTCTCGTCTCTGTTGCTGACTGTCTGGCTTTGGGCAAGACCACATCTATCCAAAAAAGAAAATGAAAAGAAAAAAAAGACCTCATCTACCTCCCTCAGTTTCCTCAAGTATTAAGTGCTTCTTAGTAAATTGGTTGCCCGCTTATTCCCATTATAAAGAAGAGGCAAGGGGGCATGTCTAAAGGCCTCAGAAATACTAAATATCTGAGGCAGCATTCCAACTGAGTTCTTCTATCTCCCTTGTAGTTGTAGCCACTCTCCGTCTGCCCTCACTCCCTAACTTGTAGTTAGCAGACACTCATGGTAGAGAAGAAATTGCTTGTTTTTGTTTTCTTTTGTTCAAGGATTAAAACACTTGTATACTTGTCTAAAGCCCATGGTAGAAATAAAGTTTGTTCTATTTTAAACAGCCCAATTCATTCTTCCAAATGAAATGATTCCTCTTTTATATGCCATACTCATTACCTGTAAGTAATTTGTAGCCCCCTGTGAATCCAATGAGTTCCCAGGCTTTTAGAAAAGACCATATTTAACCAACCATCATTATCAACTAAAGAGTGAAATTGATCAAAGGGGTGACAGAACTTAGAGCCAATTTGGAAAACCACTGTGAAAGAATGACAAGAAAACCTTGTAAAGGGTAGCAGGGGACATTGTGCTGTTGCAAATTGTATTCCTTTTTCCTAGAGGACAGGACGCAGCAACAGTCACTAGAACCAGGCTGCTGATGCTCAGCTTAGTAACCATATGGAAAGCACGACCCTAGTTTTGGAGTCCTCCAGAACCAAGCAATTTAATTGTTTCATGTCCTACAAAATTGGCTGTTTTTAATACTTATGTGAGCCACTAGTCTCACATATCTCCTCAATGCTTGTGAATATTCATATTTCATTCATTGCCATCTAGTTTCTGAGTAAGACGATGTTTTGCCCCAAATTCTAACCTGTGACAATAACTGAGAATTCTGCAAAGATGATAATGTAGTTGCATAGATAGATCCAGGGATATGGAATTAGAGTCATGCCTTTGAAAACTTCCTTTGAACCTTACTACCTATGTCACAATGGACAAGTAACCTTCTTCCTCACAGTCTCAGATTCTTTATCTGAGGAAAAGGTGGGAGGTGGGTGGTGGAGGTGACAGACTAAATGGTCTCTGATGTCCTTCCTAGCTCTAAATCCATATTTCTATGGGGTGGGGGCTTTAATCATTCCCACTTCTCTATGCTACCTCAATCCTCCTTATCATTCTGCCCTTGTTAGACTTCATCTGTCATATTACATTGAATTTGGAATTTTGTTTCTGAACAATTTCATGGATCTGAGGTAGAATCTTAGAATTGCTTTAGTGTTCATTTTGCTTATTTTAAGTGATGGAAAGAGTGGAGGGGTGGGGGATGTCGATACCAAGTTTCAAACTATACTAAAAAGGAGTCATCCTTAAAATGATTTGACATCAATTATAAAATATCTATGTTTAACTATGATTACTACAGCCAGCTGGCACAGTGGACAGAATGCTGGATCTGGAATCAGAAAGAATTATCTTTCTGAGTTCAAATCTGGCTTCAAACACTTGCTAGCTATGCAACCCTTGGTAAGTCACTTAATCATGTTTGCCTCAATTTATTCATCTGTAAAATGAGCTAGAAAAGGAAATAGCAAACTACTCTAGTATCTTTGACAAGAATGAATAACAAAGAGGCAGACAAGATTAAACAGTTGACAAAACAATGACAGCTTTAGAAGGGATTAATAAGCTGCAGAGTGTCCAGTAGAAGATAGTCCCAATGGTCAAGATTCTTTATTCCATGCTATATGATTAATAGTTGAAAGAAGCTGTCTTTACTGTAGAAGAGAAGCCTTTAGGGAGAATATGCCACCTGAAAGAACAATTAAAGTGGTTCTGTTGGAACCCAGGAGCAAAGGATATAAGGTACAAAAAGGGAGATTGAGACTGGATGTCAAGAAAAATTCCATAAAAATGAGAATTACCTATAAGTGTGATGGTTTGCCTTGAAGGAAGGTGACATGATTTCTTCCCCCACGCCCCTCAGCCCTTGAGGTGTTCAAACAAATAATGGGATATTATGGTTGAAATTACTCTTTCAATATAATTTGGATTGAATGAGTATTGAAGCCTCCCCTCTTACCTTAAAATTCTGGGAGTCTCTTGTATTCCCTTAGTCAAATGCTTTTCTTCTTGAGAACTACAGGTTTTTCTTTTCTTCTTTTTTTTTTGTGTATTTGTGGCTTACACAGCATAAGTGATTAATAAATGCTTATTGTTTTCATTTGTCTATTCACTGCTCAGCCTTTGGCAATTTCTCACCTGTTTTCACCCATGCATTACAACTGTTTTATCCAATTTTTCTAATTAAATCCTGATTACTCAATCCAATGGACCTTGCTCCCTCAGCTGCTGTGATGACATCTCCTGAGACATTCTACACTGTCAGCAACCTTCACCTGCTTTACACTTTCTCCTATCCCTTCTTTTTGTACAACTTCACTCTGTCATTGTTGTATATTCTTCATAGCCATTCATCTGATTCTGATATTGCCCATTTCCCCACCCCATCATAAAGCTTTTGAAAACTGCACTTTGTGTGTAATCCTGGGAGAAAAAAGTTCATCTTTCCAGGCCTGCTTCCTCAGCTTTAAAATAAGGAGATTAAACCCAGATGGATTTGAAGGCCCCTTCTGGCTCTATCTATGATCCTAGGATCCTGTTGCTCTCTTGAAATTAGCATAACCTGAATTTCTAAACTCTTGGCACTCTCTCTGTCCCTCTTTCATTGTCTTTATTTATTTCTGTCTCTAAATCTCTCTAATAACTAGAATTTATTCAGTGCTTTAAGATTTCCAAAGTTCTTTAAATGTTATCTTATTTCATTTTCTCCTCATAAACCTCTGAAATAGCTACTACTACTAGTATTCCCCTTTTACAGATGAGGAAAGGGAGGTGGGGTACCAGGAGGTAGAGTGTATTCCCCAGTGTCAGTTAACCAAAATTCAAAAATAGTTTTTGTTCTAAAGGAGCTCAAAGTTTAATGGTGAAGATAATATTCAATCAACTATATATGAACCAGATACAGACATGACAAATTGGAGATAATTAACAGAAGGAAGTCACTAGCATTAAAAAGAGTACATTAGGAAAGAATTATTGTAGAAAGTCGAATTTTACCTGAGACTTGTAGGAAATCAATGAATCTATGAGATGGAGAGGAAGAGAAAGAGAATTTCAGGCATGGTTGACAGTCAGAGAAAATACCTGAGAGATGGAGTGTCCTTTCAAGGAGCAGCAAGGAGACCAGTGTTGTTTAATTGAGGAACATTTGGGAGGGAGTAAGGTTTAAGAAGAATGGAATGGTAAGAAGGGGACAGGTTATGAAGAGCTTCAAAAAAAAATAGTGGATTTTGTATTTGCTAATGGAATTAACAGGGATGCAGAGGAGTTTATTGACTTAGTGACATGATCAGACCAGAGCTTAAGAAAGATGAATTTTACTGACGAGTGGTGAGTGGAGTGGAGTGGAGAGAGATTTAATGTAGGGAGACCAGCCAGAAGGCTGTTGTAATCATCCAGATGGCAGGTAATGATGGGCTTCAACATGGTGCTGACAGTGTCAGGAGAGAAAATGGAGCCAAATAAAAGAGTTCTCATGAGGATCAAATCAATATAATTCAGCAGCATATTTCAATGTGGAGGGGGGTGAGAGTAAAGAATTGAGGATGACACCTAGGTTATGAGTCTGGGTGAATTTGAGGAATGTTTTTTTTTTTTCCATGACAATAATGAGGAATTTAGGAAGAGGAAGGGTTAGGGCAAATGATAATGAGTTCAGCTTTAGATACCTTGAACTGAAGATGTCTTCAACACATACAGACAAAGTCATATAGTTAGAGTCTAAGGCAATCTTCAAATTTCATCTTTCCTAATTCTAAGCAAGCAATTTAGCCACAATGCTACCCACTTGCCTCTCTGCACACCTCTCTGTCTTTCATTTATCTCCCTTTTTCTCTCTTTTTGTCCCTGTCTTTCTGTGTGTGCCTGTCTGTCTATCATCTATTTCACTCTCATTTTCACTCTTTTCTTGCCATATTATAGTATGTGTGGTGTGTGTGTGTGTGTGTGTGTGTGTGTATCTATAATCTCATATACTTCCATGGTTTTAAATATCAAGGTGACATATGTGACTTTGAAATATACAACTCTAGCCCCAATCCACCTCCTTAAGTTACAGATCAGAATTTAAAATTTCCACAATATCACTATCTTCTGATTTTTCCTTAATGCATTCACTGGTTCCTTCAACTCATCATCTGACACCCCCACCCACACTCCCAGAACATTCTCCTCTTGTTCCTTATTTTCCTATTTCTGATAATGGTGCCAAAGTTCTTCCAATAATTGTACTTTTCAGTGTCATTCTGGAGTTTACTGATGCCTTCTCCCCACCCCATCATGCTGAAGAGGCAGCCTGACATAATGGACAGAATGCTGGTTTGGGAGTAATTTAGAGCTGGGTTCAAATCTTGACTCTTAACCTTAAAGGTTTTCTGACAGAGATAGATCTCTGAACTTCTCTAAGCCTTAGCTTAGTTTCCCCATGGGAAACTCCTAATGGTAATACTTATAGTACACACCCTATAGAATTGCTGTGAACCTCAGTTTAGCAGTATTTTTAAGGTTGTTTATCAATCAGTTATTATTTTCTTTCTTTAATAACTTATTTAAAATGTCTTTCATTTCCTTTTCTTCTGCCATCATCCTAGTTCATACTCTCCTGACCACTTCACTTGAATATAGAATAGTCACATAACAGATCCCCCTACTTTCAAATCAGCTCCTTTTGCAAACCATCCTATATGATATGGTAGATAAATCTTCATAGAATCACAGAATTGCAAAACTGTACAAGGAAATTATTCCAACCCATATATGAAAATAGAAACCCCTCTATAATATTTCCAGTAATTATTTATCAAGTATTTCTTTAAAGAATCTCCCAGATGGGGGACCCTGAGACCTGCAAAGAAAGCCCATTCTATTCTCACATTGATCTAAATGTCAGTGGACTTTTATTTTCCTCAAGCCAAAATGCAATCTCTCTTAGTCAACCTACTATCTATTGCCTTTAGTTCTGGCCTGTGAGGTTAAGAAAATATAGGTACTAGATCTATGATTTTATTGGTATAAGGCATGTTCTGTTGAGGAAACTCCCTTCACAAATATAGGTTGACTACAGAAGAGGAAAGGCTTCTAGAACATTTGAGGTTAAATGATTTAACTAGGATCACAAAGTGAGACTTGAATCCAGGTCTTTTTGACTTTGATTTCAATGTTTCTCTACTATACCATGCTTGGTTAAGACAAAGAAATCTGATCCTAAAAACAGAGCTCTGATTTTGTGACTCACTTTCTGAAAAACCTCCTGTTGTTTCCTACTACCTGCTTATAGCCATCAAACACACTGCAGCGAATAAGAAAATGTAAATTAGCTTTATGCTTTTCATTCTCTTGTGAGAGCTGTGTATTACAAAGCACTGACAAAAACAAATAGTAAATCTGCAAGGGTAAGGAGACCAGGTTTTATCCCAATATTGAAATAAATTGTATCCCAAGTACTTTAACCTATATTGTGTTGCATTAGTCAGTGAATGCAGAGTTTTCAAGTTAATCAGCCAGGATGGATGGGAAGAGACTTATTGACAGTATAAGGCTGTACGGTGAATCACATTTACTTTTAAGAGACACATTTGCAAGTGGTCTTTCACTAGTGATTGGTGTGGACCATCCTTCAACTCCATTATAAGGATATTAACAAATGCATGTGACTTCAGGGAGCAATAGGAGAAATGCCAGATGCGGCGTAGGTTTCTATTTGTCTTTTGCTGCCCCTGTCCAGAATGAACAAGTGATGCTCCAGTGGAGACCTTCTAGGAGAAATAAACAAACCACTGGTGACATGATCTGGCCAGAGATGGTTTTCCAAGTTCAAACAACAACACAAATCTCCATTTCATATTTGGGCAATTGTGTTCTGAACTGATTATTTTAAACTCAGCACGAAGGGAACTAAGCCAATCTAAACTGTTATCTTCTCAAAACACACAGTTCCAGGTGCACATATTGCAGATTCTGACCTTCTCTGTCTCTTTTTCTTTTGCCCTTCAGGTCCCACACCATATGAAGACGCTGCCCTATTACAGCTATGATCAGCCGGTCATCGGGTACTGCCAGGCTCATAAGCCTCTCCATATCAACAAGGGATATGACACCATGTCCCGGGAGCAAGCTGAGACAACCAACCTGGAGCTCAGTCGAGACCACAGCTTCATTGCCACCATTGCCCGCTCAGCGGCACCAGCCATTTATATTGAAAGAATACCCAATTAATGCTGAAGACCGTTTCTCATGGGAGAGGGGACTTTGTTGGGGGGAGGGAGAGGGAGGGCTTTCACCTTAAAGGAGAACTGGGTGTGAGATCACAGCCACCCATACTGTTCCTGCCACAAACATTATTCCGGGAAGAGAGATGGAGACCATGCCACCTTCAAGACAAAGAATTACTGTAGTATGGCAGGAATTATCTTTATGGTTCAGCCGGGAAAACTCCTGGAATTTTTTTTCTTTTGCTTTAAAACTTCAAAAGACAAGGCTCTCAGATGTAAATAATAAATAAAGATCATCAAGTTCTTATTAAAATAGATTTCACTCTAGCTACATAAAAGAATGGATTAAGAGATCTGTTTGTATATCTGATTTTCTACACTGCACGGTTCCTTGGCCAGTGAACCACAGGCAAAATTAAGGGTGGGAGGGTGGGATGAGGGGAAACTCAGTACATGGTTTATTTGTTAAGTGTTTATTACTCTAAAAACCTTGTTTCAATTGATTTTTTCTTAAAATATTTGTTTTGCTTTGTTTTTCTTTTCTTTCTTTTTTTTGGCAAATGTTTCTGTTTCCAACTCTGATAATGGGCATTAAGGCTTGTGCTGGACCTAAAGGATGCTTGCATTGGCACAGGACTCAAAGGAATATAGATGATCACTGAAAAGGGGGATAAAAACACAAATGAAAACAAAAACTCTAGGTGTATGTCCACTCAAGACATCTACTGTAAACTAGGACAATTTTTTGAGCATTTTTTTTTCTTTTCTCTTTGTTATGCTTTACTGTCAACACAGCACCCATTTTCCAGTTCTATCATGAGAAAGAACACCAGGTACCTTGATACAGACAAAAACTGGCAAATCTGTTCCTTCCTGGTTTGGACGGATTGATGTGAAATTTTCATGTGTGCCCTGATAGGAATCTCAAAGGCTGACCCACTCCTAAACGAAGGAGAATGTGTAACATGAATTCTGTTTTGTTTATTTTTAATTGATTATCAGTTAGCTTTTGTGTAGTTTTTATCAATAAAAGGAAAAAAAAAGTGGTGGAAAAATAAACATATTATTTTGTGGTTGGGACACCACAGCCAACCTAAGGTTTGAGTGTTTTCTCACAACATTGTAGACTTTTGTTTCTTAGGTCTTCTCAGTGAAGTGATTTAATTCAATGCATTATATACTTTCAGTAACACCTGTTTATGCTAGAGGAGATAACACATAAGTATAAGATATGACCATAGGATCATAGATTTACATATAAAAATTACTTTAGTGATCATCAGTAGCAAAACGCCTTAATTTATATATGCGGAAACTGAGAACAAGGATGTTCTATCTTAGTGTTGTTATACAGTCTTGCTGGACGCTCTCTGACATCATTTGGTGTTTTCTTGGCAAAGATACTGAAGTGATTTGCCATTTCTTTCTCCAAGTTATTTTATACATGAGGAAATTGAGGCAAACAGGGTTGAGTGACTTGCTCAGGGCCACACAGCTAGTAAGTATCTAAGTACAGATTTGAACTCAGGAAGATGAGTCTTCCTCACTCCATATCAGCATTTTTCCACTGTGCCACCTAGCTGCCATATATATACATATGTATAAGTATATATGTCTATGTATGCATGTGCATACACACACACACACACACACACACATATATATATATATATATATATATATATATATATATAAAATTATGGAGCTAGAGTTCAAAGGAATGTTAAGAGTCATCTACCCACATTCTTGTTTTCAAGCGAGGAAATTGAGGACTAGAGAGATTGTCACTTATTCAAAAATAACTAGCTTTTAAATATCAGAGTCTATGTTTCAATTTAGATCATTTATTTTAATTTCAGCACTCTGATCATTAAGTTATTTAGTAGAAAAGACAAGGTTTGAACATTAGTCATGGAAAATAATATAGATTTAGAATTTGAATGTATCTCAAAGGTTATTTAATCAAACTGCCCTCATTTTACAGAGCAGGAAACTGAGACCCTGGGTGAATTCCTCATTTTCTCATCTGGTTGTTTTGCATTAGAGAAGGGATTTGAGCTCAGAACCTCTGACTTCTGACCTATAATGCTTTCCTCTGGAAGTCCTAGGAAGACTTTTGTTCTGGAGATATAACTCATTCAACTATACTATGCTGCCTCTTCATGTAGTTTCAATCTAGTGGGGGTACAAAAAGATACTATGATGCATATGACTACAGGAGTAAACATAAGATGGGCCCTAAAAGATTATGTAATACAACCACTTTATTTTGCCTCAACCATCTCATTGTACAAATCAGGAAACTGAAGACGAGGTTGTAGTAGAAGTAATAGTAGTAGTAGTGGTAGTAGTAGTATAGTACCTGGCACATATTAAGCAGTTAATAAATATTGATTAATTGATTAGTAGGAGTAGCATTAACATTATCATTTATTATTAACCTTATTAACATTATACATCATGCTAAGCACTTTATAAATATCTTATTTCTTCCTCACAACCCTGGGATAGAGGAGCTATTATTATCCACACTCAATTAAAGAAGTGAAGCAAAAACAGGTTAACAGAGTTAACCAAAGTCACACCTCTAGTAAATGTGTTAGTCTGGATTAAAATTCAGGTCTTCCTCACTCCAGACCCAGCATTATTTCCACTCACTGTACCATCTACTTGCCTCAATTATTCAATACTTTGTCCAAGTTCTCATTGGCAGTACCTCTAATTAGTAGATGCTTTGACAAAGTAACAATGGGAATGAAATTAACAAGATGAAATTTAATAGTGACAAATTTACAGTCAATATTTTAACCTAGAGAAGAGAACACTTAGGGAAAAGGTTAGAGCTATTTGAATATGGAAAGACTGTCATATGCAAAAGGGAAAAGGCTTTTTTCCCCCTCTTTGTTCTTAGTGGGAAGTATAAGCAGCAAATGGCTAGCTGTTGTAGGGAACTGGATTTAAGCTTAATATAAAGGGAAAAAATAACTAAGAATAATAAAAAAGAAAGCAATAATAATAATAATTACCATTTATATGCTTCTTCAAGGTTTATCAAACACTTTGCAAAAATTATTTCATTTGGCCTTCAGGAACTCTGGACAACCCACCTAACAATTAGAGGTGTAGAGTCAAAAAGATCAGGGCCTTAGTTAGTGGTGGTTTTCCCTTCATTAGGAAGTATTGGAGAAAAGACTGGAGGATCCTCTACTTTGAGGATATATTATAGATGAGAATCTCCTTCCAATTTGATGGGAATCTATCCTTTGAGATTCTTTGCAGTTCTGTGATTCTGTGGTTCTGAGGCCCGATGAGATGAAAGGACTGGTCCAAGATCGAATGGATGGTAAATAGCACAAGGGGTAATTGAATTCAGGTCTCTAAATCACCTAATCCACCATCTTTTCTGCTCTATGAAGGCTACTTGTTGCAACAAATAGTTGTGAAATCAAAACATCGGTGCTAACATTTATAGTGATGGTTCTAAGACTCTTTGCCAGTTCCCTGCCCCCCAGAAGTGAGCATGCTGATGCATGAACTGTAACTTTCGGCCTTAAAAAAGCCCATGCCTCAGTACAAATAGGAGTAGATAGTGGGGCCATGCAAACTTTCACCTAACAGAGTGGTCTAGTTGTTGAAACAACAAAAGAATCCAGTCCAATCCTCAGGTCTCAGTCCAGCAAACAAGCTTGGATATGACATACTGGGAAACAGTGTGGATTAAGGCTGGTGGTAGGGAAGCTTGTAATCTGGAGCCAAAAATGTGCTTGCCTGGTGTTCTGCTACTTGGCACCCATTTTTAAACACTGCTGGATTGTCCTAGATCACCTGCTGTGGGCACTACTGTGGCAGCTGGGTTGGGTCAGTACATGGAGGGCTGTAGGAAGTCAGGAGAGGGAATCTCACCATGTACTCCCCTGGCTCCCATATGAATTATTAGTGGATGACCCAGATATCATAAATTATTAAGGACCTTGAATTCCAAATGAAGCCTGTATGTGAAATGTTTATTGAGTTCCTGCTGTGTATTCTAGGTACAGTAAAGTGTTTTAAGATCAAGGTTGCTTCTGAATTCCACTTAATTCCAAATTTCAGCAAAATAGTGCCTTCTGAAACACCTCATGAAGCCTGTAACATCAAGGAAACCTCCTAAGGAAATTCAATTCGATTCAATTCATTTCAAAATCCTTTAATTTCTACTATGCACAGGGAATTGTGCTATGCCCCAGAGCCACAATGTTGGCTTCTGAGAAAGGTACAGAGAGTTTTTATTGGTTAGGTATTATGTCCTGAAGAACACTCTGAATTGGAAGTCAGAGGATCTAGGTCTGTCACTTATTACCTATTTGAAATTCCATTGTTTTCCTGTGCATCAGTTTCTTCACCTGTGAAATGAGGAATTTGGACTACTTGGTTTCTGAGGCCTTTCCAGGTCTGGATGTATAATAAGTATTTCTAAGTCTTTTCCCAAAACTGGGCTTCAGATGAGAGGGTTCAAACATCTCTGGTCAATGGTTCCCTCCAGTTGAAGCATTCAAATCAAATATTTCCAGAGGTTGGAAATTATACCATCCAATTACATTCTATGGCATCTAAAAAAGCAAAAGAAAAACACTTGTGGCACTGCAAAATGCTCTTTGCCCTGACAGATGCTTAAGTCCATTTGTTGTAGTCTGGGCTGAGATTTGAGTGTCCATCAGTTATAAACACTGACCTTTTCTCTGGTAGATCTAAACACTTCCTGATCGAAATAGCACAGCTGGATAGTGTACACCATTCAGGAAGCTTGTTGGAGAAGGCACGGTTGTGAACAATGCAAGAATATCTCAGTAAAGGATATAATCACTGTGCATCCACTTACTGATCCTTCCAGTCTTGTTTGTTCATCTTGACTCTACTCAAGCCATTATATGACAAAAGGAGGTTCATGGAAATTCCAGAGATCACCACTCCTCATTAAAGAGAACTATAAGATCCATCCCAAGGGCATAGGAAATGAAATAAAGCATCATCATCTTCTTCATCCTCATCAATAACAGTTGATATTTGGGGACATTTGTGTTTGCGAAATGCCATACATAAACTATTTCAGTTGGCTCTCATGACAATCTCACAATTTAGATACTATTATCCCTGTCTTACATAGGAGGAATCTGGGGTTTAGGGAGTTTAAGTAAGTGACCCACCCATGTTTCAATAGCTAGTTTTAGAGTTTGTACATGTACTTAGATCATCCACATTCTAGTTCGGGTGTTCTGTAGATACTATTCTTGACACACTATGAATGACCTCACTACATTGACCTAGTCATACTAATTAATCTAGCTAGCTTTGCTAGGTAAGTAAATTGATGTGAGGAAATCTACCTGTCTTCTCCAACTGGAAAGAGCTTTTGACACCTTGAAATTTTGGTCATCTCAAAGGATTCCTGACTTTAGTCCAGAAAACTCCATCCATGAAACTCTTCAGCTGTTTAACTTTTGATTCCATCACTCTAGACTTTAATCAACCTGGATATAACAATATATGTATGAGGAGGGCAAGAAATAGTGCATATTTATTTTATTCAATTTATTTTGTTGAGGGGCAACATGATATATTTGTAATAAATAGATAATTGACCTCAGAATCATGGAGGTCTGTATTCAAGTTTCACCTCAGATGCACATTGCCTCTGTAAATAAAGAAGAGTCACTTAGAAGTTAAACAACTTTCATTGAAAAGAACATTCAACATATATTGAAATATAGGGTTTTCTCATCTGGGATATCGCTATAAATAAAACAGTTCCCATCCCAGTTCTGTTATTGTTTCTTATGAACTATCTGTAGTATTAGGCACTGTTGATCTCTCTCTGCTCCCTCAGTTTTTTTGTGACATTAATCTTTCACGTTTCTATTCCTACCTGACTATGCACTTCTCATTCTTCCCTGATAGCTCAGTATCTATGTCTCACACCGTAACAGTGGACATGCTATTTGATTTGATTTTGTCACACTTTATTTTTCTCTCTCTAACTTCTCTTGGTGGTTTTGTCATCTCCCATGAGTTATTACCTCGAACTCATTTGACTGCCAGATTTTGACACCTAGTTTTAGTGCCTGCCTTGAACTAGATTGAGACATAGCCAATTACACAGTGGACATTTCCATTTGGATATTCAACAGGCTTTAGAAGTTCAACATACCCAAAATCGAACTCATTATCTTTCTTATCTATACCCAAAGCCACCTTTTTTTGTAGAATTGTCCATTTCCTCTTCCATAAGTCACCAACACTCACGATTTCTGATTTATCTTTTACTTCTCAGTATCCCTATCTTATATATCCAATTAGTTTCCAGGACTTGTTAAGTGTCTCTCCCCAGCAACTCACATAAGTCCCTTTCTCTTTCCTCAGATGGAGAGCAGCCAAGTTCAGGCCTTCACCGTACTCACCAGGACAATCACAGTTATCTGCTAATTGCCCTCCTTGCCTCTGGTCTCTGTTCCTTCAATCTCTCTTCCACAGAGACACAAAGCTGATGTTGCTAAAACACACTTCAAACCTTGTCACGTCCTTTATAAAGAAAATTCAGTGGTTCCTTTTGATGTTTTGTATAAAATACAAAAAAAAATCTGTTTGTCAGGGCATTTAAAACTCTTTCATACTCTATCTCTAAACTGACTTTCCATTATTTCTTATCGTGTTCTGTACAATCCAGTTAAATTGTGCTATTCCTCAAGAAAAACTTCCTATCTCATGATTTTGCCCAGGCTATCACCCTGAATGCTTTACATTCACACTCCCTCTTCCATCTCAATGTTTCCCAGTGATGACCTTATTTTGAGGATCAATTCACACATCACCTCTGACTGGAGCCTTACCTTATTCTCCCATTTATTAACATCCAACCTTCCAGTGGGAGAGGATAGGTTTACTTCATACTCAGTACACTTATCTACATGCATCATGTTCCCTCTCAGCAGAACTTAAACTCCTTGAAAACAGAGACAGCTTTGTGTGTGTGTGTGTGTGTGTGTGTGTGTGTGTGTGTGTGTGTCTTTCTAGCTCCAATGATTAGGATAGTCCTGTTATATAATCGCTTTCAATAACTATGCGTTGAATGAACGAATGATATAAGGAAGGCCAGTAGGGGAAGGAAGGTTGAACTGAGAAGTGATTGGTACCTGATCCACATGCATCACAGTTGATCCATTGTGATGACACCATCTTTTTCAACTTAATCTCTGAAGTGCTTCCAAAGCCTGTTTAGAGGACGATGATGGCACTTTAGGTATTGCATTTTGGAAATGAGAACCTGTAGAGACATAAAGGTTTATCATTGTGACTAGATTAAGAAAGAAAACTTGGAGAGGATTCTGGGAAGATGGTGGAAGAGGTCAAAAAAAGTTGGCTCTCCAAATGTCCTCCACAGAAAAAAGACAGAATATTGTCTCAAAGTGAAAGCAGAGCAGTAGCAAAAAACAAAAGTCCTACTAAGACAACTTGAGAAGACCCCTGGAAAGAGCTGACTTCCAGGGGCAGGCGGCTGGCCTGAGTGAAGAGCAAATACCTCCAGGCCAACTCTGTGGAATGAATAAACAAGAAGCCATGGGGAGGACTGTTGCAGAGAGGCAGCTTCAGCCTTAGAAACTTTCCTCTCTGGGACAGCATCAGGGTCTGACAACTGAGGAAGAGAAGACTAAAAGACCTTGCACTGTTAAGAGACATCAAGCACATTAGTGCCGATCAGACATACCTTGGTCTGTGGCTGAGGGGAGAAGGAGCTAGCACACACCTGGTGAGTGCAGCAGCAGAGGGGCAGGGACCCTGTTGGCTGTGGGCACTTGCAGGAGAGCAGATTTCCTGGTTTCAGTTACAGAGTAGAGAGGACAGCTATAGTTTGCGGCCACCAGAGAGACCTCAAGGAGCGAGAGCATTTGAGGGACAGTGTGGCTGGGGGTTCTAGCTGTGGCTTACTAGTGAAGAGGAGAGCCGAAGGTTGAGTTCTGGAGCAGTCCTTAGAAGGTAACAGTAAGAAGGCCCTGAGGATGAGGATTACTCCCCATACCTCTGGACTAGAACTTGATCACAGTGACAGCTGGGTAGGTAGCATTTTTCATCATGGTTGCTTTGGAGTTGTTTTGGGTCATCGCCCTGATCAGAGTAGCTAAGTTTTTTATAGTCAATCATCCTTACAGTATTGCTGTTTCTGTGTACAATGTTGTCCTGGTTGTGCTCACTTCACTTTGCATCAGTTCATATAAGTATTTCCAGATTTTTCTGAAACCACACTTTTCATATTTCCTTATACCACAATAGCATTCCATAGCAATCATATACCACCGTTTGTTCAGCCATTTCCCAATTGGTAGGACTCATGTCGATTTTCAATTCTTTGACACCACAATAAAGCTGCTATAAATATTTTTGTACAAGTAGTTCTTTCCCCTTTTCTCTGATTTCTTTGAGATGCAGACATAGTGGTAGTATTGATGGGTCATTCTATTTTTAATTAATTATAAAGGTGAACAGTAAAATAGGATTTCCTGAAGCTTCTAGGTAGTACAACAGTGCATACAACACTGGGCCTTGAGTCATAAAAACATAATTTCAAATATGGCATTAGATACTAGATATGTAACCTTGGCAAATTATTTAAGCACTTTTTGCCTCAGTTTCCTCAATTGTAAGATGGGGATAATGTACCTAATGCCTAGGGTTGTTTTAAGGATCCAATGAGATAATATTCATAAAGCACTCAGTACACATGGTATTTGCATGCAGTAGGTATTTTGTAATGCTTCTTCCTTTACCCCTTTGGGGTAGCCTTTTATCATTCAATCAGTCCACATAGATGAACTCTGATGTTTAAGATTAATTTTTTTCTCCTCAGTTTCTGTGTTACAACTATAGAAGGTACATTTTTTTAAACATCAAACATGGATAAATGCAATTTATAGAATACCCTCAGAATCCATTGGTATTAGTTTTCACTTTCCACCAATTCTTTCCAAAAATTCTATTTTCAATATTTTGAGTTTTTCAAATTTTTTGTCTTCCTTATGTTTTTGTGGCTGAAGGAAAATAGTCATTTGGATTTGGATCATCTGCTTCCCTAGTGACCTTATTATACTCATGTTGACCTAGGATTCCATGGATTTTACACATACTAATGTGTAATCCCACAGACTTCAGATTTTATTTTAAGAACTGATTTTATGAACCTAAGTATAAGATTTTTCATTTACATAAGTTTAATTTCATCCTTTTCAATTTAATCTAACGGTCTAATGTTCATCTGCTAAGATTCTTTTTGAATTCTGACCCTGCCAGCTACTATTTTAACTTGCATGGAAAAAAAATGAGGCTGCTAAAAGAATATCCTTATGAGTCAATGCACATGAAGTTGTTAAGTTTATTCCATGTTAGACATTGTGTTTAGCACAGAGACAATGAGATAGAAAGAGATAGAGAGACAGTGTATGACAGACATAGAGGCAGAGAAAGAGGAAAAAAAATATTAATGCTTTATTATACGGCAGTAGTTCTGCTTATCATGGAGACACAAAGAAGGGGGGGAGAGGGAGAGAGAGAGAGCGAGCACATTTATTAATTCTTTACTTTATGTCTGTAAGTATGCATAGCACAGAGACAGAGACTGAGAGACAGTGTCAAAGAGACAAAGAAACCCAGAGAAAGCATTATTTAATGTTTTAGTATGTATCAATCTCCCTGTTTAGTGCAAATATAGAACATTTATCAATGTTTTGCTAGGTGTCAATCACTTTGCTTAGCATTGGGCACGCAAGGAAAAGGCAAAGACAGTTGTTCTTCACTCTCACATGGTGGTTAAACAGTTAAAGCTGTCTAAAGAGATAAGTGGCTAGCTAGTGAAATAGCAAGCTACATGGTACTGGAAGTATTCATTTGGAAACTAGGTGCTAATCTGCCAGGGATATCGATGATTGGATTCCTACATTGAGTGGAAAGTTAAACCCTTCTGCGTAAGTCATTCCATTAGATTCCCTGTCCCTTCTCTTATATGGGTCACATGAGTCTAAGGATTGGTCATGGTCTTCTCTTTCTTGATCTTTGGTCACCAATGACACTCAAATGTGGGGCATTGTTGTAAATATTAGGGAAAGAACTGAATCCGTGCCCTGGAATCAGAAGGAGCCTTGGATCTTGGGACTGCTATGAAACAGTTCCACGTTCTAGGTACCAGATTGGATTTCACATCAGCTAGACTCAGCTCTGCAATGGCACTGTTCACTCCACTGGCTGATATGATAGGTTTCCACTGCCAATGTCTGGGAGTGGGGTGGAATGAAGAAACTCTAGAGAGAAGGGCTACCTCTATATCTGGCCTTTTGTTCAGTTTTTCCCCAACACTGACTGTCTCAATCCTCTCTTATTCAGTGGCTTCTCCATTTTGAATGGCTGAACCTCTCTCACTTTCCCTCACAAACGAGTATGCAAGATTTATTTCCAGGTCCAACACTGTGAATCCTCAAGCACAGTTTCCTGACCCTTTCCTGTGCAAAAGTACCCAATGTACTCAATGTCTGAAAGGACTATGTGGCATACTTTCATGTCATCTGAAAAAATGACCACTTAAAATTAGAGGAGCATAGAACTAAAGAAGGAAAGGACCTCAGATCCCAATCACTTCATTTTGTGTATGAAGAAGCTGAGACAAGAATGATTCAATGACTTTCTCAAAGTCACAGGTTCTAAGTCTAAAAGGTGAAATTGGAAAATAGGTCCCCCTTGGGCATTTTCTTCTCCTATTATAAATCAAGGCCCTTGAGGGCAGAAATTATGCTTTCTTGCACTTGCATCTCCATTCCTTACTCCAGTACCAGGCAAAAAGTTAAGTAATAACAAATGTTTTCCTCTATCTCCATCTTTCTGTCATTGTCTGTTACTGTCATTCTATATCTGTCTTTGTTTTCCTTTCTGTCTCTTTGTCTCTGTCTCTATCTTTGTCTCTATCTCTGTATTTCTTTCTCTGTATTCCACAACCACTGGCCAGTGTTTTTACATTGTAGAACTGACACTCAGAGACTAATTTGAAGAAGAGATACCTTAAAGGTAATGCTCAGAGTAATGGGGAGAGTATGTTATAAGAGATGCTTAAACTGAGACAAGATTCTAGCTAGCAATGAGTAATAGAAAACTACCCCCACCTGTAATTGTCACAGGACAACCCATTTCCTTTTTCCTTTACAGAGATGAACAATGGAGGCATCCTTGAACTCCTGGAGTTTAACTTCCTCTTATCACATAACCTGGAAGGTTTCAGTCACCTTTTGTTTGAGTAATGGACCTCCTGCCTTGTAAATCTCAGCTGGAATAGAATCAGCACCAGGTACTTTGCCACAGGAAAGGAGCCTAATGACATTCAAAACCTCTTCTGCAGTTGGAAGTTAAGCTAGAGAGGGATAAACTTCAACCTGATGTATGTGGTCAATGGCTTCAGCCTTGCTTGATGACAATCTGTTATGGAAGTGTTTAGCCAATCTCTCCAGAATAATTTCCTTATTGCCGATCCACATGATTCCATCAGCAATGAGTAGTGAAGATGCATCACAGATCTTTGGCCCATAAATACCCTTTTCGTAAAAGCATTTTGGATTGTTACTAACAGCATGAAACTGAATTTTATCTTACTGAGCCAAGAACACTGAGTGTGATAAACTTCACTTGCACTTTACTTTTGATGGAGTAAAAGACTGCCTTCCTAGAGAGAAACAAACAATCCTGCTGGTAAGCTCTGTAGAGTTCTTATTTTTCCATCAGCAGCTTCTGCATTTCCCCATCATTTTCATCAAACTAATCATGATGTTTGTGAGTGTTCTGGCCAAATGTTTAGCTTAAAGAGGATAAGTCTATGATCTGTCCAGCAGTCTAGGCCATGCATTGCCTTCATCACACTCACATGCTGTCTGTCTCTTCTCCTTACAGTGATATAGTCTATTAAATGCCAATGTTTGCTGTGAGAGAGCATCTATAAAGTTTTATTTCATTTAGTGCTGGTGATAAGGTCATGAGTCGCACAAATCTTCAGTATTGACTGGCTGTTGCTGTTGCTGTTCCCAACTGCGTTCCTCCTAAGGACTCTTTGCCATGTCTGATAGTCTATGCTTGCTCTGGCATTAACGTTGCCCAGAATTATAAATTTGCTCTCTCAGCACATTGATGATAAAAATCTCCAGGTCTTCATATTTTTTTTTAATCTCATCAGATTTTATTAAGGTGGGAGCATATGCACTGATGATGTGATATAGTGCTTTCCTGCAAGTGCAATCACATTATCATAAGCCTGTCATTCAGTCCTTTTGGAAGGCATATAAGCTCATTGATTAGATTAGTTATTATGGCAAAATCTACCCCAGCTTCATGTCACTCCATATTACTGCAACCATTCCAGTTAAAAACAAAATAAAAGAAAACAAAAATAAAGTAAAACCCTGTATCCAGTTCTGACTTCAGTAAGCTGGCATTCATTTGCCAGACTTGTTTCAATCGGGGCTGCTATTTGGATGTGATAACTACTGAGTTCTATATGAACAAGAAGTGTTCATCTTTCAGGTTTCCTGGATTTCTTGTTGTCCATAAGCATTCACACATTCCATGTATTGATGGTGAGAGGAATCATCTTGGCAAAAGTTTTGTATAGTTTGTGTGTGTGTGTGTGTGTGTGTGTGTGTGTGTGTGTGTGTGTGTGTGTAATTTGACTACAGAGAGTTATGCCTGCTTACTGGGCTGCACAGGCCAAGTTTTGGTTAGCAGACAATTTTTAGGACGCCTTTTCTAGCCCCTTCACCAAGCCAGAAAGTGAACAGTGAGGTCCTTTAAAAAGGCTGCTCAGACATCCAGGTAGCTGCTGAATCTCACTGCTACTTGAGTCCAGTGAGAAGACAACGTTATGGTCTGGGACACATTTGCAGAATTGTGACAGCAGAATAGCTCCCAATGTATCCACACTTGCTGCTTTTTCACTTGCCTGTCACTACAAGACTCTGAGATAGGTAAAAGTGGTAAAATGGTATGGGTGGTATCTTTTGACTAATGCATAAATTAGAATTAAGTGAGGCAGAGTTGAGTAATGTCATTGGCTTGACTTTCTCTTCCAGTCATCAGAGTTCAGTGACAAGAGTAAAGTCAAGATAACTGGTGATGATTTGGGACACAGTGGATGACCTTGACATTTTTTTGAAGTTGAACCAAGCTCTAAGAGCTCCACAGCACCCACTTCATGTCCCATTGGAACAAATTGTTTTTATCTGTCAGTTCTGCTGGAGAAGGTCTTCATACGTTTATGGTAAACATCCCCCTAATTTACCAATAGATTTGAGGCTTGGACAGTTACCTTCAACCTGGTTTAGTCTTTTTGTCAAAATAGTTTACTGGAGTGTGGCTTCTGTGCATGCCACAGCTTCTTGGAGCTGCAGGTGAGAGTTGGGTGGCAGGTGAACACCAAAGGTGGAAAGCAGCTCTGAAAATGGCTTGACAGCCCTTGCATCAGAAGAACTATTCTTCCCTGAATGCCTATACACCCCAGTGAATAGTCTGTATATGATTATTTACCAAAAAAAAAATTGAGCTCTGGGCCTCAGGATCCTCATTAGTAAAAGAAGAAGAAATACAAATTTGAGATTTGGAATTTTTTTGTAGAAAACTCCCTGGACAAAAGTGACTTGCTCCACAATTTAGTCATAGAGTTACCTAAAGACATGAAAGGTTAAGCCCAAGGTGATTCATCAACACATGTCAGAGGCAGGACTAAACCCAGGTGTTCTTGGTTTGAAGGAATGCTTACTCTCCACTAGGCCATGCTTCTTCTTAAGGATCGTATGTTCACTCTGTTGAAAACTACAGAATCCCACCTGAAAACTAAAGGACCTGTCTGGAGGTTGGCCACTCTCCCCAAGAACAATGGATTGTAGAGGGAGGGCACTGCAAGTTTATATGGCTATATTAGGGACAACCCACTGTTTTTTATTATCCTCCTCCTACAAATTGGCTTCCTCTTAAATAATAGCCATCATCCAGATTTCCTGGTTTTATCAGAGCTGGCTTAGCAAGAATGTGAAAAATATCTCATTCTAATCTTCTGGAGAAAGTTGAATGGCCATAGTGTATCATAGAAAACCATCAGACACATGAAGGAAACTGTCCACAGCTCTGTACCTTGCTTATTTGCCTAATCAACCACTCCACTGACCTTGGGTATGTATGGTTTTGCATATTTCAGGATATATTGAAAATGAACAGGCATACCCTACCTACCTACCTGTCTGCTTGCCAACTCACCTGTCTATCAGCTTGCTGCCCTATTTACCTCTCTCCTTCCCTCCCTGCTTATTTTCCTCCCTGTCTCTCTTCTTCAACCCTTGCCTTCCTCCCTGTATAACTACCTGTTTACCTAACTGCCTATAGTATCTACCTGTATATTTTCCATGTGATAAGCATTAGGTACAAGAGGGAAAGAAAAAAATCTCCTGATCTCTGGCCTGGAGGAATAACAGTCTTTCTGAGAAGACAGGACAAACCTGGTGAAAAACAAAGCCATCTAAGAAGTCTCTCCTTCTCTTAAATGAATGGCTCAAGGTAGATGATATTTCAAGTTTCCTTCCAGCTCAGAGATTGTGATTCTATGGTTCTATGCCATGGAGCAGTTTATGATTAAGGGCCTGAAGAGTCATAATTATAAGAGGTGACAAGATGGAATGATTGCAGAAAGTGGAGCTAATTTGGAGGCATGAAATGTAGTTTTAAATATGATGTTAACCTATTAAAACAAACAAAAAAAACAATTTTATGAGCCTGTCAAAATGGTTGGAGGGGATACATTTTTTTTTTTAGTTTATCTCCCAAGAAGCTATACCTCTCTTTTATATGTCATGACCAAATGTCATATTTCTTACTTAAAAGACAGTTACACCATGCATACTTCCAGTAGCAAAAGGTCACTGTTTTCCTCCTGAATCAAGCTTGTTTTAAACAGATTCATTATAGTGTATACAATTCAGAGAGGGTATCAAATGACAAAAGTTTTTTTGAATTTTAATCTTTCTCAGATTCAAGAATTAATGTCATAGACATTTGGTAGATATGTCAAAATAAAGTTAAAGTTTTATTTTGCCCCTTTAGGTTGATGAATAATTAGATATTCTTTTTACTTTCCCCACACTGAGGTAATTCTCAGAATAATTATGAGCACTTGTACTGTTTTGGCTATCTATTGCAAGGTAATAGCCATCTACTCAGATTACTGAGTGTGAGACATCCCTATGCTAATTATGAGAAACCATCCATTATGGTTCTCCCCCAGAAAGCAGCCATATATGTCTGAGGACCCTGAGGATTCCAACACCAAGTGGTCCAAAAATATGATTGTGAGTTAGGACAATTCAGTCCTCTGACATTGCACCATCTCTTCTAGTGGCCCTCATCACTAACTCCTAAAATATTACAATAAATAATTTGCCTCATAGTATCCCTATCTTCCATTTTGTTGTCAAAATTCATCTTCCTAAAATGTAGCTCTGACCATATCATTCCCTATGCTTAATTAATAAATTCTAGTAGTGCCTTATTACCTTCAGGATTAAAAATAAAACATCATGTGTGGCTTTCAAAGGCCTTCACCAGCCATTTCCTTCCTACCTTTCTAATCTTTTTATGTCTCACTTTCCTCCAACTGCTCTACAATCCGGTGGTATTAGCTATGTTGTTGTAACTTGCACAGGGCACTCCATCTCTTGACTCAGAGAATGTTCCATATCTCCCACATGTGACACTTTATCCCTTGTTTCTGATTTCTTTAGCTTCCTTCAAGTTTTAGCTAAAGTTTGTTAGGAGGATATTCCCTAGAGTTACACCCCTCTAAGATTACTCCCAATTTATCCAATATAAATAGTCTTTCTGCACAATTAGTTGTGTGTTGTCTTTCCAAATAGGTTGTTAGTTCCTTGAGAGCAGTGGCTGGGTTTTTTTTTTCTTTTGCTTTTTTGCCTTTCTTTGTGTCTGCAGTATTTAGCACAGTGACTAGTAAATAGTACAATCTTAATAAATGATGCTTGACTGGCTGTCCAAGAGATATGCCAAGTATGCCCTGGGCAATTCATGGTGCCACATGTTGTTGTTGTTTTTCTGAAGAGGGCCAATGACATCATGGGGTGATGTCTTGAATTAGATTTAAATGAAGCAGGGCTGCACAGAGTAACCACACTCTCATGATGAGACCCAAAAGGGAAACATTTGGTATAAGTTGCATATAGGGAACATTTCCCTCCCAGAACCAAAAATAACTTCAGCTGAGTAGGTATTATTTTTTTATTTAATAGTATTTTTTCCAATTTTATGTAGAGATCATTTTCAACATTCATTTTTGAAAGATTTTGAATTCCAAATTTTTCTCCCTTTCTCTTTGCCCTCCCCTCTCTCCAAGATGTTATAGATTATACATGTGCAATAATGTGAAACATATGTCAACATTAGCCATGTTGTGAAAGAAGAAACAAAACAAAAGGAAAAGAAAATCTACAACAAAGACAAAAATAACAACAAAGTGAAAATAGCATGCTTCTCTCTGCATTGAGACTCCATCATTTTGTTTCCTCTGGATATGGATATGGATAGCATTTCCCATGAGTCTTTTGGAATTTCTTTGAATCATTGTATTACTGAGAAGAGCTAAGTCAATTATAGTTAATCATCACATAGTGTTACTGTTACCGTTCACAACGTTTTTCCTGCTTCTGCTCATTTCATTTTGAATCAGTTGATGTAAGTTTTTCCAAGTTTTTCTGAAATATGCTTGCTCATCATTTCCTATAACACAATAGTATTTCATCATATTCATATACCACAACTTGTTCAGTAATTCCCTAACTTATAGGCATTCCCTCAACTTCTAATTCTTTGCCATCACAAAAAGAGCTGTTCTAAATATTTTTGTGCATGTGAGTCATTACATCATTTTTTATGATCTCTTTGGGATACAGACCTGGTATTGCCGGATTGAAGGGTATACACAGTTTGATTGCCCTTTGTACATAGTTCCAAATAGCTTTCCAGAATGGTTGGATCAGTTCACAACTCCACCAATCGTACATAATGTCCCATTTTTCCCACGTTTTCCAACATTTATCATTTTCCAAAAAGTGATGTGTCGAAGTTATAAATAATTTACTGCCTGCCCTCCAAGTACATGGGAAATGATGAGACACAGAAATCCCTTACTAACCTCAAAGGAATTTCCACCTTATGCCTGTTTAACCACCTTTTTCCTCATCTTAGCATATGGCCTGCTATACTACATTCTTCTTGAATAGCACTTGGAGAAATAAAGCAGAAATAGGACTCCTTTTACCCTTTACTGATACAGTGGCAAAACTTATCAAATAATCTTTCCACCCTCTGAAATCATGAAATCATTCCCATGAATGAAGGAGTATTTTTATCTATGGACATAAGTAGTCATAAATGCCTACTTATATGGCTAGGGCCTGGACCTGTAATATTGGTATAGGGAATTCCCTGGTGAGGAAAGTCCGCCTATCATAGCAGATGAACATTATTTCTCTAACTTTTAGACTTAGAAAATTTCATAAAGCACTGACTGGTTAATTGACTCCCAGGAAGACATTGTCTTTCATATAAACATGTATGTAAATGGGTTACACATACAGTAAGAATTATAGGTGAGATTTGAACCCAGGTCCCCTGACTTCAATCCAGTCTATTTATGGACAAGTGGACTTAATCCCCTTCATAGCTTCTACGTGCACGCACTCAGTCACTGAATAAATGAAAATGAGGAGCTCTTTTTGCATTCTTTTGTACTTATGCCACAAGAGATGATTCCTTTTGTGTTCTCTGTTCCTTTAAATGCATTCCTGGGAATTCGAATATGTATGAACAGCACTAGATAGTAAGTATACGGTAATGAATAAATCAGAAATTATTTACAGGGCATTATATGAGATAAATTGCTCACAAATATTTATAAACTATTCACCAGGCACACTAAACTTGTAAAATGATTTATAATGTAACTCAACATAAAGTGATGATGGGGGAACATAGAAATCCCTTGTAAAATATTTACAGTGCATCAGTTACACTGATATTAATTAGTATACAGATTCCAGCAAGTAATTGGAGGATGATTTACAAGTGACTTGCTAACCCAGGCGGCCAAAGGTAGGGAGGGAGGATGAAGCACTTTTCCTGGGGGAAAAACAACAACAACAACAAGAAAAAAGAACATTCAGAGATCTGTGTCCCTTATTTTCCTCTTGAAGGTTTATGGCTCCTCTTAGAAATCTGGGGTGTAACAAGGACTTTTACTGTGAAACTTTATTAGCTCCTGACAGTCCTGGAAAATGGATCCAGTGGAGATATAAGTCCACTCTGTATTCATACTCTTCAGATAACTGGACAATATCCAACTTCTTCTGCTGGTTGCCTAAACTACTAGGAAAGATGATATGGTTTTGAAAACAAAGGGACCAGGTCAAAGCAATTATGTCTTCTTTCCTTTAATTTCAGATATGTATTTCATTTTTAGTCACTGTGTTTTTTGGAGAAGAATACTACACCTGCAATCAGAAGAGATCTTGGTTCACAGCCCATCTCACTGTGTGATCACAGAGAAGGCTTGAAGGAAGTCTCAAGTTTTCTCATCTGTAAGTGGCATAAGAATGCACCACTGATTTCATCAGAGTACATAGCTCCCCGTACTAGTGACAATCTTCATTTCATCTGAATATTACAATTTCAGAATTGTTTTCCGAGAGATGTAGAGGTTATGCTATTTGTCTAAGGTCACACGATCAGTATGGATCAGATGCAGGGCTTAGACCCATGTCTCTAACTCTGAGGCTAGATCACTTTCCACTACTCCATTCTCCTTCACGTGGTCATTGTAAGGATTAAATGAGATAATATGCATATCGCAGTTTGCCAAATTTAAAGAAACATACCAATATTAGCTATCATTATTACCACCCCTCCAACCTCTTCTCTCATCCCTGGAAATAGTACAATGATTAACTATTCTCCTACATCCTTGCCTATGAGGACTCAATCCTTTCATTTAGTTTCTTGACACATCAGTTTCATTCTCCGGAAGAGGAGGTGGGGTAAGATTAGGTGATCTCTAAAGTACTTCATAACATCATACTTCTATGATATATAATCTTTTTTATAGCAAATTGCTAACCACTTTAACTCATAGAAATGTTCTACCATACAATGATAACGCACACACAATATATTCTGTGGACCAGAGACAGCTGGTAGCACAGTGGATAGAGTGCTGAGCCTAGAGTCGGGAAGAACTGAGTTGAAATCTGACCTCAGACACTTATTAGCTGTGTGACCTTGACTAAGTCATTGAACTTCTGATAGTCTCAGTTTCTTAAGCTGTAAAATGGGGACAACAGTAGTGCCTAATTTGCAGGGTTATTGGGAGGATCAAATGATATAATATCTGTAATAATTGAGTAGCAGAATTTCTGGCACATAGTAGGTGCAATATAAATCCTTATACCTTCAGGACAAACTGTGGGTCCACATCTCTTCACAGCTCAAGATCATGAGCCCTACTCTTGTGTTGAGCAATACTTGATGGAGCGCATGTAGTACCTTCAAAGGGGGTGATGTGGCTTGTTGGAGTCAGGAAGCACCTGGGCTCTAAGCTTAGCTCGGACATTTGCTGTCTATGTAACCTTGAGCAAGTCATTTAAACTTTCCAAATCTTGATTTCTACATCTCTACAATGGATATAAAAATAACCCCTGACTCCAAAGGTTGTCATAAGAGCAAATATGTCCAGTCTCTTCCAAACCTTAAGTAAAAGCATGTTAACTACTACTATTTTTAACTAAAAAAAAATAAGCAAAATCACATTACAACATGCCCATCTTCTTATAATTCTGGTGCTTTCCCTCTGTTAATTATTTCCTAATTATCCTTCATATAGTGTATCCCCTGAGTCGGATTGTGAATTCCTTGAGGATAAGGACCATCTTTCGCCTCTTTTTGTATACCCAACACATAGCATAGTGCCTGGTGCACAGTAAGAGCTTAATAAATGCTAATTAACTAACTAGTGAGATCAATAACGATATTTTTTCTGATAACCTGTCATGTTATTATGAACATGCACACTTAAAATGCTTACCAAAATCAGGGCATGTAAGGAGGTTCATATACATGAAGGTTGTATATGTGGCCCAGACACATGCTGAAGGTGTCAACTCATATCTGCAAAGCTATATTACTCTCAATGTCATCAAGCCGCTTCCACTGGGAACTGTTCCTCACTGGATTCTGTTATAGCAAATCAGTGGCATGGCTCCATTTGCACCAAAGACCTACAATGAGGGATGACCGCACCTTTTATGCCCACGTGTGTCTTCCTTCTAATTGGTCTGACAGTAGGTTATTAGGACCAGATCTCAATTGGTGGATATTTTAAGGATGAGATGGGCCAAGAGGTTGAGTCCTCCCCAAACACACACACAGAGGATGTTTTTGACAGGTTAAACAGAAGTAAAGGTCTCTGCCCAGGTAGATGCCTTGGTGGCTAGGATGGATTACCTTGCTCAGTTACACACTTCAAAAACTATCTGAATTTGTGAGGTTAGGAGTCTGAGGAAACAGATGGTTTCACATAGAAATATTAGTAATAAATAGTATAATCCAAAATTAATTCTCCTCACTGGGGTCCAGAAAAACTCCCCCAAGACCTTCACTACTTGTAGTCTTTGGTGGGTATTTATGCTCTTCAAGGTGGTCTTCCTTTTGATCCTATACATGGTTCTGGCTATAACAGGGTGCCACTCAATGGGCCTCTTGTAGAGTTTTTCTCTGCTTCCAGCTTCTATCTACTGCTGGAAGTAGTAAGCAGGGGCATTATCTCTTCCTCATGACAAGAATGAGCTCTTCTATGCCCCCCCTTTTTTGGTTAAATAGTATTTTATTTTTTTCCAGTTACATGTAAAAGTTGTTTTCAATGTCCACTTTTTATAAGATACTGAGTTTTAATTTTCTCCCTCCCTCTCTTCCATCCCCCTCCACAAAGATGGCAAGCAATCCCACATGAGTCATGCATGTATGATAATGTAAACATGTTACCACATTAGTTATGCCAATGCCCTTTCAGTATAAAACAACAGTCAATAAACATTTATTAAGCGCCTACTATGTGCTAGGCCCTGTGCTAAGCACTGGAGAAACAAGAAAGAAGCAAAAGACAGATTTTTTTTGTGGCTGGATCGGTGGGAGAGGGAGGTCCAGGAGGGAAGAAGGTGTCTGTGCTGGCATCTGAGGAGAGCAGACTGAAGAGGGACAGGGGAGTGGGGTAAAGCGATGATGATGGCCGCCAAGAAGGGCGCGGGGCCCAAAGCAGAGGCGGAGGTGGCTTTGGAGGTGTGGTTTCACCAGGTGCGGGAGGCGGGTGACAGCCTACAGGTCCGAAACCGCCACTGTTTCGAGTGTGCCCAGCGGGGGTCACATACATGGGGATCGCGGTGGGCAACTTTGTCTGCTCCATGCTCTGGTCTCCTGCAGGAACTGTTTGCTGGGAGACAGGGAGGGAGAGGACTTTTAGAGGAAGAAGACACAGTCGCCGGGGATCCTGGGGGAGGAGATGAGGAGCCTTGGGGTGAATAAGAGATCCAGAGAAGAGAAGAGTGCGGCCCAGGGAGAGGAAAGAAGGGGGAACTGAGTGAATGAATGGAATGATGTTTGCGGACCAGTAACTATTAGGGGGAATTTCCCCTGTGTGAAGAACAGCCTTTGGCTATTCTGGAGAAGTGACCTGAAGGCGAGGAGCCTCATTTCAAGGGATTTTATTTCAAGGGGTGGGAGAACTATCAGGATTGGGTTATCCAATACTCAAATCTTGGAGCGATTGTGGATCATTAATGAGCGTTTGCTGGAAGTATGAATTGGTCCTACCATTCTGGAAGGCAATTGGGAATTATGCTAAAAATAAAAGAAAAAAAAAGTGACTAAAATGCCCATACTTTTTGACCCAAAATTTCCACCCTTAAGCACCATTAACTGACAATATAAACTTTTGAAGTATTCTGCTCTCTAAATCCAAGTAATTATTTTGACCCCAAGTGGTTCAGGGATTAAAAAGAAAGACCTGGCTTCTTCAAAATGTTTATAGCAGTGCTTTTTATTACACATAATAGTAAAGACCTGGAAAGAGAGTAGCTGCCCATCTATTGGAGAATAGCTAAAATAATTATCATAAGTGAATGTAATGAAGGATTACAGCTGTAAAAAAAATGAGTATGACAAATAAAGAGAAGCATGGGAAGACTTAATGAACTGATGCAAAGTGAAGAAAACAGAACCAGGAAAACATACACTGTGTCTACGATTATGTAAATGGAAAGAGCAACAAAAACAGAATGATAGGAATTCAGTGCTGTGAAATAATAATGAACAAGCTTGGCCTCAACAGAAGCGATAAGAAAGCACCTTCATGCTTTTTTTTTTTTTTGCTGAAGTTAGGGACTGTGGGTGTGGAACACTACATAAACTGTCAGACTTTAAAAAAAATTGTTGTCTAATTTTTATGGAATTGCTTTCCCCTCCCTCCCTCTTTTGCAGTTAAGGGACAGCTCTCTAGGAGGGGGAGGAGAGAAGGATATGTGTATGTATATGTGTATGCATGTATATGTGTGTCTATATATATGTATATATATATATATATATATACATATAGTATATATATATATACATATATATATATATATATATATATATATATATATACACGTACACATATTCATATGTGAACAAAACATACCAATACAAATTTATCTTAAAAAAAAAGAAGCAAAGCACAGACCTGGTCCTAAAGGAACTTAACGCTGTAATAAGGAAGGTAATAAGCAAATATGGACAAACAAGCCACATACAGGAAAAATAGAAAACAAGTAATAGAAAGAAGGCATTAGAATTAGGAAAGGATGGGAAAGACTTACTGGAAAAAATGAAATTTTAAGGGCTTGAAAGAAGCCAAGAAAAGTAGTAGGCAGAGATTAGGAGAGAGAGCACTTCATGAATGGCTGACAGCCAGAGAAAATGCTCAGAGCTGAGAGAAGGGGTGTCTTGTGAGAATAGTCAGGGGGGCAGTGTCACTACGCTGGAGTATGTGGTAAAGAGTAAGATATAAGAAGACTGAAAGGGTAGAAAGAGACTAGGTTTTGAATGGATTTGAACGCCAAACAAGGATTTTGTATTTGATCCTAGGGTCTATGGGGAGTCACAGGAGGGTGGCCCAAGCCAAAATTATCATTATTATTTTAGTACCAGTTTCTAAAAATGAATCAAAGTCCATGATTCCAAAAAAGTAGATGCTTTGGAGTTGTGAGATTCCTGATAACTGCCAATTAGTTGTTTATGGGCATCCTTGTGACCGCAATACTCATTTCAGAGAGCTGTATCCAGGAAATCTTAAAGGAGATATGTGAAAGCGGGAACTGTACTAACTACTTCATTTGATATTCTAATAAGCTCCATGGATTTAAATTAACACCTCTGTGTTGATGATTTTCAAATCTACCTCTCTTACCCCAAACTCTCTGCTAACGTCCAGTTCTGCCTCCCCAGTTATTTTTCAGGCATCTCCAACTGGATGTCTTGTAGACAACTTAAACTTGATTATGTCCAAAATGGAATTCATTTTTCCTTAATAGAGAATGTTTCATATTCATTTCACTTTGGAAGACAGCAATCACAATTGCCAGTCCATGGACCTGATGAAATGAAGTTTGGGAGCAGAGAGAGAAAAATATTTGGATTAAGAGACCAAATCCATCAAAGATAAGTGGTCATTGAAGAACAGAGAAAAGACACCCATAGGAGAGTACAAGAGAGAAGTAAGATGAGAGAGCAGAAGAAACTCAGTAGAGACACAGTGTTGGATGTTTCAACTTACCTGGCCATGAGTGTGTCTTAGCCATGTATGCCCCATATGCATGTGTCTTCCATATATGTTCTTCACTATGTATTAACTTTACAAATATCTTCCTCCTGTCTTCTGTATTTATGTATGTTCTCTGCATATATTCCCTCTCCTACTGGTGTAAATGCAATGATGGAGTCACAAAAGATTCAGTTTTGATTGAATGCTGTCTGAAAGACTGCCTTGTATCTTGGAAAATAATTCTACAAGTCCATATGTAAGATAGTTTGCCCCACGGGCTGAACATACATCTCTTAGACTAATGTCTTATGGACCTTCTGAGGTCCCTTCCAGTCTTGAATTTCTTTGATTCTGTGATTCATAGGAATTTATCTATTACAAATTTTCAAGGAAAAAATATTTTAAAATATATTGTAGTTAAAAATGTTTGAGTTTTGCTTACTTAAGCTTTGTTGCTTAATGGGCATTCATTCAGAGAAAAGTTTTCCTAGGTTTTTAAGATATTTTTAGGCCAACTACTTTGGGGAAGCTATTTTTTCCCTATTTCTTTTTTGGCTTTAGGATAAGCAGGCTCTGCCCCAAGAGTCAAGCTGGTTTCCTCCATAGGAAGGCAAGACATAATATTTTCTTGGCAGCTGTGTGCAGAGAAGGGTCTAGGTGTGTTTGGAGGCAATGAGTAGATTTTAGTCTCTGCCCCTCAAAAGTTGACTTTTCAAACAGATAGATAAGTCTCTTGCCCCAATTCTGCAATGAAGTAGGACAGTTGTATCTTCACAGGCACCATGCTGATCCCCTTCCTGCTCCTGTTGCTGCTTGAAACAACATCGTCAATCTAGTTAGTGGTGAATAGGATTATCGGAGGCATGTATGACAACTGATGTGAAAAAATTAGGTTCCTTCTGGCAATTACCCATCAAGAACAAGTTGACAGATTGCCACAGTAAAACTCACGTAAACTGTCAGCTCTCGTAATGGGACAAACATCACGGAACCTTAGTTCAACATTAGGTAACATCTCAGTCTTCACTGCTGGGAAAATGCCCTTCTATGCCATACATTCATAATCTTTCCCGATCAAAAAGCAGGTCTCCATACTCAGAGACATCCATCATCCAAGCAGCTAGATGTACGCCCTGTCAAATATATTCAATGGCTCTGATGATCAGTTGGACTGAAAGTGACATGCCATATACCAGGAGGAGAAGAGCAAATCATACACAACCTCTCCTGTCAGATTGGGCTATCCTATTTTCTAATCCAGGTACAGAATTTCACCTCAATACTTCCCAATTTCCCATGATGTGGCCACTGAAGAAATAGAGCCAATGAGGAGAAAAGAGCCACGGGGAATAAAAGTACTTAATAATGGTCATGAAATAATGAAGAAAATAGGGTATTCTATTAACCCTAGAAGGAGCAGTCATCTGAAATGATGCAAAAATAGTATAACTTCATGTTGAAATAGAAAATTTCATCCTACAGTCTGTATTTTCTTTCCCTTATAGATTTTTTAAAATGTCATTTGGGGAAGTCCAGTCCTTCAAAGCACTTTTAAATTCCAGTCCTTTTATAAAGCATTAGTAGATTGTCATTATAACAGGCTTCGAATTATATAATCTCACCTTTTCACAGCCTTTGAAAGTTTGGGCTCAATAATTCCATGAAGTGAGAAGCTCTGCTACTCCAGTAACAATTACAGATATGGACATGGAATCCTGGAGGATACTGACTGTTTAGAATACTCTACTTTTTAGAATCCTAACTGATTCAAGTTTAGCCCAGCTGCTACTTTCCACCTTCAATTGGAGATACTTCCTTTTCTCCCCAGTAAGTAGTGATATCCCACTCCTTTAATTATACTTCTGTTCTTGTCTGTTTACAATAGCTAGGTGGCTCTGTGGATAGAGTCAGGCCTAGAATCAGGAAGACTTATCTTCCTGAGTTCAAATCTGGCCTCAGACTTTTATTAGGAAAGTTACTTAATCCTGTTTACCTCACTCTTCATCTATAAAATGAGTTGGAGAAGGAAATGGCAAACTGATCTAGTATCTTTACCCAGAAAACCCCAAATGGCATTGCAAGAAGTGGGACATAACTGAAAAACAACGGATGAGCTCCTTTCTATTTACATGTGGTATGTGTGGCTGAATAGGTGGGGCAGTATAGAGCTCTGCACCTGGAATCAGAAAGACTTAAGTTCAACTCCAGTATCAGACAGTACTGGCTGTCTGACCCTGGGCATGTCTGTTACCCCATTTCCTCAATTTTAAAATGGGAATAATGCACAGGATTTGTGAACCTTAAGCATAGGATTAAATAGATATCATTTGGGAAGTATCTAGATCAGTTACTGGCAAATAGTTTGCACTTAAGAAACCCTTGTTTTGTGGGAAGTTAGGTGGCACAGTGGATAGAGTGCTGGCCCTGAAGTCTGGATGACCTGAGTTCAAATCTGGCCTCAGACCAAACACTTGACACTTACTATCTACTTACCCTAGGCAAGTCACTTAACACCAATTGCCTAAAAAAAAAAAAAGGCTTTTTTTGTTCCTCCTTTTGATATCTTCCCCTCTATTTATTAACCTCCTTGTACCTTTATAGCCAGGGACTCCCCCCTTTGGAGACCTGCATATAATAAGCCCTTAACCAATGTTTGTGGAATTGAACCAAAGTTAAATACTTTGTCTGAGTCACAAACCTCATACTTGGTAGAACTAAGTGAACAGTCTTAGTCTTCTGCATTCTAGACCATGTTCTTTTGATTCAACCATGATACCATTAGAAAAAAAAATAAGGTGCCTTATGTTTTTGACAGATGGTGTAAGTTTCAAGTAGGGAGAGGGATTATACTTGAGATTATCTTGGTATAGGGAAGAGCCAGGTGATGAAATCCCCACTACCAATGCACGTGGACATCTTTTTTTTTTTTTTTGGTTAGGCAATGAGTTTAAGTGACTTGCCCAGGATCACACAGCTAGTAAGTGTTTTGTGTCTAAGGCTGGATTTGAACTCAGGTCCTCCTGAGTCCAGGGTAGGTGCTCTTTCCACTGTGCCACTTAGCTGCCCCAGCACATGGGCATCTTGTTTGCAACCTAAGAGTTACCTAGAATAGCAACAAGTTGTGATTCTCCCAGAATCAGACACCAAGGATTTGTCAGATTCCACAGTTGACCCCAGTGCTTTAAGATTAAACCAGAGCAGTGGTTCTTAAGCTGGTGTTTATGAACTTTAAAAAAAAAGGCTTTCTTACTATATTTTGATAAAAAAAAAAAAGGCATGTCAACAATGATTAATTAAGTGCTTACTATGTGCTGCGCTGTGTGGCATGCATTGGGAACATGAAACAGAAAATAGAAGATACACATAAAGAAAGACAGCTGTTGCCCTCAAGGAATTTATATTCTAATGGAAGAATGCAGCTTGTAAAAAAATAAAGTCAAAAGTCATTGGTATTATTGGTTTCCTTTGTAATCCTTTGAATTTTATCTAGTGAATTTTAAAATGCTATGATAAATTAAGAACCTCTGGAAGCAAAATAAAACTGAACAAACAAAAAACATCTAACTATGAGGACAAATTACACAAACAAAATTGGAGGGTCATGAGGAATCAGACCTCCAGGTTCATTTTCTTCTGTCCATTAGAGCAGTGAAATTCATTTGATTCCAAGTTTTAAGTTATTGCTGAAAAGGAAACAAAACTATTTTGTATTCAAATTCCTACTCTTAACTTCGTATGCCAGGAAAAAGGGGGAAGCATGCTCGAACTATGTGGAATGCTTCTTGCCTGACATTGAAAATTGCTTTGGCTTCCCTTTGCCACTTAAGGCTAAGGTGTTTTGAGATTTCTATTGTTCCAGCCTGGTTCTTTCTTACCTGCCCCAAATGTATCTGACATCTTTAAATTATAAATAGTTGAGCCTGTTACTTCATTTTATTTAATTTGTCACAGATGAGACCTGGTAAAATAGTTAGCAGCGCTCTACTGTTTTTTAAATGTCTCTTGGGGTTAAAGAGCTGCTCCAAACCACCAGGGTTCCTCAATCAGTTAGCCTACTTATAAGTGTTAAATAGCATGAATTCTAATGAACTGGAGGTAAAATTAATTCAGCTTAGTAAAAGGTCAAGACTGGGAAACTGTCATTAATAACAATGAGACCTGCTTCCTATTCCAAGCACCCAGGTTTTCATGGGTCTGTGGATCTTTCTCTCTTCCAGAAGTTGCTATCAACAGCCTCAGATCTTAGTAAATGACTTGAGTAAGTTCTCAGGGCCAAATAAATGCCAGATTGGAGTTTGGAATAGGAAGACCCTGCATGCTTGCCTGTCTCTGAAATTGTGGGATTCTGCTTTCTCTGATCTTAAGGAAGACTAGGGTTGACTGGGGCTGGGATCAAAAGTTGTCAAATTCACAAGCTGGTCCTCGGGACCAGTGCAGCATACATTGCAATTGAAGAGACAGAACATGTGGGGTCAGCTCAACATCAGGATGGCCATTGGAGCAGTTCAGTGGAGAAAATAAAAATCTCTCTCCCTTTTTTCCTTCACTCTGCATAATTTTTCTCTGAACCTAGTTGTATGATTTTATGAATGTGTAGAAGTAGCAAGTTGGTTATTCCCATGTCAATGATTTTTGGTATTTTGTGTATAGCATCCAGTCTTAGAAAGTTGTGTGGCTCATCGAGCCTGATTTGTCTTCGGTCACATATTTAGTATGTGCCAATTATAGAACTTGAACCCAGGTTTTCCTTACCACAAACCTAACTGTTGCTTCGATACAACTATCTCCTGTCCCTGGATCTTTCCACTGGCTCTTCCCTATGCCTGGAGTGCTCTCCTTTCTCAATTATCTTTTTAATTCCCCTGGCAGCCAGATGGTGAAGTGGATAGAACACCAGGCTGAGAATCAGAACAGCTGAATTTAAATATAGCCTCAGGCACTGGGCAAGTCCCTCAAACTCTCTTTGCCTCAGTTTCCTCATCTGATAATAACAGCACTAACCTCCCAGGGTCATTGTGAGGTTGAAATGAGAATACTTGTAAAGCATTTAACATAGTGCCTGGCACATAGTAGGTTATAATCATTATTATAATCGCTATTATTATTATCCTGTGCTTTCTGTAGGAGCCTTTCTAGGTGTCCCCAGGTTCTAATTCCTTTATTCTGAGATTATCTATTATTTACTTTCTACATAACATATATATTTAGTTCGTTACATCTCCTCTCTCCATTAGAATATGAGCAAGGAGGGTAGAACCAAGATGGCTGAGTAAAAACAGTGACTTCTTTGAGCTCTCCAGTAAACCGTTCCAAATACCTGTGAAAAATGACTCTAAACAAATCTAGAGCAGCAGAACCCACAAAAAGACAGAGAGAAGCACATTTCCACCACAAGACTACCTGGATGGTTGATAGGAAAGGTCTACTGCACATGGTTGGGAGAGGAGCACAGTTCAGTATGGACCATGCAGGGAAAGAAGGGGCCAGAAGACACATGGAGCAGGCCTCAGGAGACTGAATCATGGGCAGCTGTGGCAGTTTCCAGACTTCTCAACCCAAAAATGCCAAAGACAACTTAGAAGGTCAGTGGGAAAGGTCTGTCAGACCTGGGTGAGAGAGGAGTGTGGTCCAGCCTTGACCCTAGCTCAGCCCTAGGGTGGCAGACACAGCTACAGTGGTTGCTTTCTCAGCTCTCAGCCCATAGATGGTGGGGGAAACAAGTGGCTAAGCAGAGGGGAATTTGCTAGTGTTGAGGCAGGATTCTCTTGCTTTTCCCATGCTTGCATCTGGGTTGCAGTCTTGGTGGCTGTCCTGGAACAAGGAGGAGAGCTGGCAAGGCAGAGCTTGTGAGGGTATACGGATAGAATCCTCCTCATATTTCCAAGGCATAAAAGAGTGCTTGTGGTCACTCACAGACCAGAACACAGGCCGGGAAAGGAGTAACCACTTGTCCTTGATCATAGCACCTTGGAAGAACTGAAAATTTACAAATCTCTAGAAGTATCTTTGAAAACAGCTTCATAAAACCCTTGAAACTTGGGACAGTACACCTTCCACACTGGAAGCAGAGCTCTACCTCAACAAATAATTTGAAAAGGCAAGTAATTGGCTGGGAAGAAGAGCAGGCAGTGGCGGAGTGGGGGTGGGAAACCTCAGAATATAGACTCTTACTATGGTGACAAAGGAAACAAAAACATACAATGAGAAGGAGACAACAAAGTCAAAACTCCTATATCCAAAGCCTCCAAGAAAAATATGTATTGATCTCAGGCCATGAAAGAGCTTAAAAAGGATTTTGTAAAGCAAATAAGAGAAATAGAGGTAAAATTAGGAAGAGAAATGAGAGTGATGCAAGAAAATCATGAAAAACGAGTCAACAGCTTGCTAAAGGAGACCCCCAAAAACATATCAAAGAAAATAACAAATAGACAAACCCAAATGGCAAAAGAGATCCAACAAGCCAGTGAGGAGAAGAATGCCTTAAAAAGCAGAATTGTCCAAATGGAAAAGGAGGTCAAAAAGGTCACTGAAGAAAATAATTCCTTAAAAATTAGAATGGAGCAAATGGAAGCCAGTGACTATGAGAAGCAAGAAATTGTAAAATGCAACCAAAAGAATGAAAAAAAGTATAATACAATGTGAAGTATCTCACTGGAAAAACAACTGACATGGAAAATTGATCCATTATCTATTTAAAAAGATAATTTAAACATTATAAAAATTATTGGACTACCTGAAAGCTAGGATCAAAAACAGAGCCTAGATATTATCTTTCAAGGAACTATCAAGGAAAACAACCCTGATATTCTAGAACTAGAGGGTAAAATAAAAATTGAAAGACTACCTCAATCACTTCCTGAAAGAGGTCCCCAAAGGAAAACTCCTAAGACTATTATAGCTAAATTCCAGAGTTCCCAGGTGAAGGGGAAAAAAAAAAGTATTGCAAATAGCCAGGAAGAAACAATTCATGTATTGTGGGAACACAATCAGCATAACACAAGATTTAGCAGCTTCTATGTTAAAGGATCAGAGGGCTTGGAATCTAATATTCTAGAGGTCAAATAAGCTAGGAGTAAAACCATGAACTACCTACCCAGCAAAACTGAGTATAAATCATTCAATTATAAGTATAATAATTCAATGAAATAAAGAACTTGCAAACATTCTTGATGAAAAGATCAGAGCTGAATAGAAAATTTGACTTTTAATTACCAGATTCAAGAGAAGAATGAAAAGGTAAATAAGAAAGAGAAATCATAAGGGACTTATTAAAGTTGAACTGTTTACATTCTTACATAGAAAGATGACATTTGTAACTCACGACACCTTTCTGAGTATTAGGGTAGTTGGAGTATCTCTCTATTTATATACATATACATACACATACACATACACATATACGTGTACATACATATATAAACACATACATATATATACATATATACATATGTATGAGTTACAGTTAGAGTACATATGTGTTGCATACACACACACACACAGAGGACACAAGGTGAGTTGAATAGGAAGGGATGATATCTAAAAAAATAAAATTAAGGAGTGAGAAAGGATTATATTGGGAAAAGGAGAAAGGAAGAGGTAGAATGGTGTAAATTACCTCACATTAAAGGGTCAAGAAAAAGCTTTTACACTGCAGGGGAAGAGGGGAGAGGGGAGAGGGAATAAGTCAATCATTCGCACAGTATTTGGCTTTAGGAGAGAATAACATATACACTCAATTGGGTATGGAAATCTATCTTAGCCTACAGGAAAATAGGGGAGAAGGGTATAAGAGAGTGGAGGATGATAACAGGGAGGGCAGATTGGGGGAGTGGGTAATCAGAAGCAAACATTTTTGAGGAAGGACAGGGTCAAAGGAGATATTAGAAAAATGGGGGATGGGATAGAATGGAGGGAAATATAGTTAGTCTCTCACAACATGACTATTATGGAAGTGTTTCGCAAGACTACAACTTTGTAACCTGTATCGAGTTGCTAGCCTTCTCAGTGAGGGTGGGTGGGGAGGGAGGAAGGGGGAAAAAATTGTAATTCAACATTTCAAAAACAAATGTTAAAAATTATTTTTATGTGCAGCTGTGAAATAAGATTTATAGACAAAGGTACTAGAAATATAAATTGCCCTAAAGGAAAATGGAAGAGGAAGGGGACAAGAGAAGAGGAGGTGATAGAAGGGAGGGCAGATTGAGGGAAGGGGTATTGATAATGTATGCTGTCTTGGGGGGCAGAGAGGAGAGACGGGGAGAAAATTTGGAACTCAAAATCTTTTCGAAATGAATCTTGAAAAAAATAATATAATTAATTAATAATTTTTTTTTTAAAAAGAAGATGAACAAAGATTAAGTTAGAGGTGGGGAACCTTTAGCTTAGAGGCCTGGAAGATCTAGGTCCACCACCCCTGGATTAAAATTTGGTCTTTCTTTTGCTCCCCAGTCCTTAGTGCAACACCTACAACATGTTGTTGTTAAGTCGTGTTCAGTCTTTCCCAACTCTCTGTGACCCAATTTGGGTTTTTCTTGAGAAACACATTAAATGGAGTGCCATTTCCTCCTCCAGTTCATTTGACAGATGAGGAAACTGAGGTAAACAGGGTTAAATGACTTGCCCAGTGTCACACAACTAATAAATGTCTGAGGCAAGATTTGAATTCTAGAAGATAAGTCTTCCTGACTCCAGGCCCAGTGCGCTATCTATTTGTGCCACTTAGCTACCCTTGCCTGGCACATAGTGACTTCTAAATATTTGTTTAACTAATTGACTTCTATTCATGATGCTAAATTGTTTATCTTTCTAATTCATACACAAATGTATATGTTTATATGGATGTGTGTATACATGGATATATATATGTATATGTGAGGCAAGGAGAGCAAAGGGAAAAGGAGACAAAGATAGAGATGAGATGAAGAAATAGAGGAACTTAGAAAGGAAATTATTTTCTGAGAGTGTAATAGCTAGTATGTACAAAATCCAATATTTGAACATAAGCCTTATGATTTTCAATAATGTATCTTTTCAACTTTCCATGATACCCTATATAGTATAAAAAGTTAAAAGTGATATTCATTCAAAATAATATTAATGATGATTACTGATATTAGTGCATCATTTTAAGCTGGGCAAATAATTTTATCTATATTATCCTATTTGAACCTCATGACTAACATGGGAGGTAATTATTTGCTATGCACCTATGATTTTATTGATGTGGGAAGCTTCCATTGAGTGGGCTCCATCCACACTCTGCTGAAATTTATAGTTTTCGAGAATTGCTGATAGCGCTAAGAAATTAAGCAACATGCCTAGGGTATAAAGCAGGTATGTGTCAGGGGCAGGCCTTGTACCCAGGTCATCAGAACCCTAGAGGCAGACTTCTATTGATCAAAATATGCTGCTACTACAAGTTGAAGGATGAAGATGATGATGATGATGATGATGAAGAGGAGGAGGAAGATGGATGGATTAATAGATAGATGGATGGATAGATGGAAGACTGGGTGGATGGATGGATTTGAACCTTAATTGTCCTGTCTCTCAAGTTCAGCAATCCATTCATTAGCCACGGTTGTAGGGGACTATATTGGGCCTCTCACAAACTTGCCTTAGAGCAAATACCTGGGTTTGGCATTTCTAGAAAATTGGTACTCAGGAAATGATATCATCAGGAGATTTATTGTTATGCCGTACAGCAAGTAGGCAAACAAGCCTGTAGAAACACACTATTGCAACACACGTGGAGAGAGGCATGGCTGCACATGAAAGAAATTCATCCTAGCCTGAGGGTGAGAGGACACATTGAGGAGAGGATACATTCAAGGTTGAAGGTCAGATGGCAAGATTATACCCAAACAATGGGCTTCCTTGAAAACAGAAACAGGAGGAAGCATCCCACTTTGGTAGTTCTCCTAGATGTTATCAAGAGCAGGCTTAACGGAATCCTGGGTGGGGGAGTTTTGTTAGCAGATCCACCAACTGGTGGGAGGTTTTTATGTTAGCTAAAATAGCAGAAAGAGAATGACTCAAGGCCCTTACAAGTAGTTTAAGAGTTTATGCAATCCACAAAGTTCAAGCCTTAAGCTCCCGACAGAGTTAACAGTGGAAAAGTTCAAACTGTCTCTTTTGTCTATGTGCTTCTATGGACATTAGGACCACTCAGCCTAAATGACACCATATTGGAATCCTGCCATTATAATGTAACATCAATCAATAAGCAAACAAAAATGTCCAGCAACATGAAGTTTATGAATGTCACATGAGGTACTCCTAAAATGGTGGTGTTTTTATTTCCCAAGTCATAAGTCATCAGCCCACCCCAATTACGCTTCCCACTTTGGTCATTTATTTCATTCCTCTGAAGCTAATGGGTTTGGTTTTGTTTGCCTTTTGTAAAATGGGAATAATAATGCTGTATTATCTATCTTTCAGGGTTTCTGTAGGGAAACTTGTTTCTAGTCATGATAGAAAAATCAGTGGTTGTCCTTTTTTAATTCGATCTGACTGTCTCTTCTGCTCCAAAAAGCCTCATATCACGTTGACAGGAAGCTTACTGCTTTCAGTGCCTTCTAATTGCCCATTATCTGCTTCCTTCCTCTTATCTGCTCATCTGTTTCCTTCTGTACTTTCACAGGCCATAATCTCACTTATCAAGTATTTCTTCCATCTTCTTTCTTCATTTTTGACAAGGATCTTGTGACCTGCTGTGCTGGATCCCAAGTTATCAATTGTTCTCTGCATTATACTCATTTTTCTGGCCACCTACATCTTCTCTCTTTTGAGGAGACAATGATTCTTCTATTTTCCAGAAACCCTATGGATTTAATAGAGAATATTTTCCTGAAATTCATAGAGAGTTTATTGTGCTGGTTTTCCATAGTTTAAAAACAATGATTCAGGGACTTCCTTTTTTTTGTTTTAAGATTTCAATGGCATTGCTCCAACGGAATCCTCCTAGCTATTTTTTTCCTGTTGCTTGGTCACTTACTTATTTTAATTAATTATGTGCTTATTTATGCGTTTTTTATTTATATATCTGTTTGAGTATTTGTTTATCAATTGATTTATTTGGCCAATTGTATTCATTAGATTGTGTGTTGTTAATTTGGCAATAAATGTTTTCCCAAAAAGTTTGGTCAATTACATTTCAGCCTTATCTCAAGCCCTCCTTCTCATGTGCTCCACGTTCCATGTATACTGCATTATTCTCCATTTCCCCTCCCATTTCATCCACCTTTTGTATTGAGGCCCTTCACTCTTCTGCCACTTCTACACATAAATTATTTGGGTGTTCAAATTCTCTGGTTCCTTCAGGACTCAGCTCAGGTAGTACCTCCTCTGTGAATCATTCGCTGATCCAACACACCATCCTCTTCACTATTTAGAAGAGGCTTTTTACTTTCAAATCTCTAGTCACTCTCCCGTGGCCTCATCATACTTTATTTTTTTTCACAATAATAACCCACTGTTGGTCAGAGTGGAAATGAAGAGCTGTGCTGCCTCCGTTTTCACTAAGACACCCTTCTCATCTCTGAACTCAAACACATACACTTGGTTTAAATCTGCTTGAGGTTGGAGGGACTTAGCTCTACAGAAAGGGAAAGAGTATTGCCTTTTTTGCCTCTTTGGCAATTTTTACCCTCATCCTGGAACCCTGGTCAAAACTGATTAAAGCTTATGTTTCATAATCTCCCCAAAAGGGAACAGTAGAGAACTGCTCAATGTACAATGTGGTGCAGGTATACGACAGCTATTTTTTTTTGCCTCGAACAAAATGAAAGATAAATACAAAATTCTCATTGTAGTACGTAAACAATAAAATAGATAGAAAAAATAAGTGAATGAGCTAATGAATGAATAGAATGGATAACAAAGAAATCACAATAATAACATTACTGCTTTATTCCCTTATGAAAAATTTTATTTAAGGTAGAGCTTGGAGGACTTGTGATTGAGACTTTTAAATTTCCCCGTTTCCTCCATGTGCTTGTTTTCTGACAATGTACACCAAGACTTTGACTCATCTTCCTTTTGAGCATCATTTTTCCTCCAAACACTGCTTCAGTGATTTTAGAAATGGGCTCTCCTAAAACTTCTCACATTCACAAGTAGCCTCATAGGATGCCAGTCTCAGCATCAATACTTATTCACTTATGCTCAGGGAAGGAATGCAAAGGAAAATTCACCATACCTTTGAAATTTACTCTCTGTTTCTCCTAGGTGGGAGAGAGACTTTACCTGACATATGCTCACAGCCTCCATGTGGCCGGGTTGGAGAAAGACCCAGGCTCTCTGTCTCACCCCTTTCATTGAAATTGTATAGTTATATAGTTCTGTTGGCCACTCCCTAATCAGTATGGTAAGTATATATGTGGCCAATATAAGGGAAAACAAATTGAAAAGAGGAACTCGGAGTGTAAGAAGGGACATAGAAGCCACTTGCCAAAACTGCCTCCTAAATAATTAAAGCCCCATCCAGAAATCAACCACTAAATTGCAAGAGGCCAGGGAGGCCCCAAGAAAGGGCCATTGACCTGAACATTGCAAATAAACACCACACATTTGCAGTAAAACCAGAAAAAGGTTATGCTAATTAGGCATCCTAAAGAGGCCTTGAGAACTTCGAGGTGAGGTGATGTTGATTTGCTAATGAGTGAAACCTGAGGGATACAGATGTGATTTGGGCTATCCCTCCTCACTAGGACCGTATAAGAATACCTACCCCTCCATTACTTCTGCAACTGCTACAGCCCTTTTCTGCCTGAAGGCTTCCAACTCTAATTTGAAGTTCTGTAAGTGACTCTATGTGACTTTGTTCCTCCCCTGTCTCTTTCCTATGCTATTTGCTTCCTTCTTCCCTTCTATTCCCCTTGCCATCCCTGCATCATTGACTTCTATACCCTTTGTGGCTTATTAAAGTTTGATTGATGCATTCTTTCCCAGTTTTTGCTACTGTGATCTTTCGCAGACCCAGTGAGTATCCAAAGAACTGGGTTTGACCTGAAGGAGACTCTTTGTGGTCTCCTCCCTTAGATATAAGCAAGAGACCAAGGCTGAGACTTTAACCTGTTGGCAGCCACATCTATTGTAGATGAGCCTAGGCCATGGACCTACTGATAAGAAACACAAACTGACAAAAGAATGACATTTCCCTCTAGATAGGGACCTCCCTTTATGGCTTGGCTTAATAGAACAGCTCTCAGGGAAGAGATGGCCTTGCCATGACATGGTGATGGAAGAGAGCAGCACATTGGATATAACATCTCTCTCTCTCTGAAAAATCCACTGAGTAATTTGCTCTTCCTGCTCAGTGGCCAATAAAAAATGTTTCATCATCTCATTGGACAGAAGTAGAGAGACACACATATGTAGAGAAGGACATACAGAGTATCGAAAGAGAAAGACTTCTAACCCTCAAGTCCTAAAGGCTCGGGTTTATTTTGTTCCTTTTACACATACTTGCTATGTCTGAAGAAGCCACCAACATCTTTCCAGGCTCTGAAAGTCATGGTATTGGCATTATCCTGCACACCTCATGCTCGCTAACCCCACATATCCAATCTGTAGGGAAACTTTGCCTTCTGAACTCCCACAGCATCTCTCTGATTCTAACCCCTCTTTGCTAACAGAATGGCTATTACCTTCAGGCATGGAGAACTTGTGGCCCTGAGGTCACGTGTAACCTTCTAATGCCTTGAGTATGGCTTTTTGACTGAGTCCAACTTTTACAGAACGAATCATTTCATTAAGAGGATTTGTTCTGTGAAGTTTGGACTTAGTCAAAGGGTCACATTTGAGGACCTATAGGGCCACATGTGGCCTCAAGGCTGCAGGTTCTCCAGCCCTGGTTTGGCTTATTGCCGCAATTAGTGGAAAACTCTGTTAATTGGTCTCTGTGCTTTAATCTCTTTCCATTCCAAGTTACTAAACTATAGTGTCGACATAATTTTTCTTGAGTGAGGATCTGACCGTGTGACTTCCCCACACAATTACTTCAAGAGGCTTGTAATTATCTCTAGGATACAATATAAACTGTTAGTTAGCTATTAAAGCCCAGATGATATGGCCTCAATGTACCCTAATAGCTTCATTTAATAAGACTCCAACTCATGTACTCTCTATCTAAGGCAGCCTTGGCTTCTCTCTCTTCCTCCTGTACAACTCTCAATCTCCCCATCTCTGTTTCCTTGCACTGAATGTCCCATGTGTGCAATGCATTCCCTTCTTTTCTGCCTTTTAGACTCCCTCTCTTCCTTTAAGATACAAGTAAAACACTATTTTCCGCATGAGGCCTTTGTGCATTCCCATAACTGCTGCTGCCAAACTCCCAAAGAGACTTGTATTTGATTCTTGTATGGTTTAAATTTGGGATTTATATATCTTTATGGATTCTGGTTTCCTTCACCATTAGAATGAAAACTCGTGATGAGTAGAATTGGCTTCATTCTTTGTATTTGTATTCCCAGCATCTAGCAGAATGACTGGAAAATAGCAGGCAATTTAAAATCTGAGTCGATTGAGTGATCAAGAGGATGTTAATTTACCATAATATAAGTGTGTGCATACATGTTTATGTCTACATTAAGATCTCTATCTCTCTATCTTTCTGTCTGCCTATCTGTTTATCTATCTATCTATCTATCTATCTATCTATCTATCTATCTATCTACCTCTATTTACCCCTGCAGTAGTAAGTTCCATGCAGCAGCCAGGAGATATTATACATACATATATATGCTAGTTATAATATTTTCATGATCATTACATCATGTTTTTATTGCTTGTTGATTGATGACTTTGTAGCTCCCTTTATGCATGAAATTTCAAGATCAAAGACCCCTTGAAAGCAGGGGCCATTTCCCTTTTCTCTTTCTGCCCATAGCATCTTTCACAGTGGCAGGCATATAATAGTCATTTAACAAACATCTGTTAAGTCAAAGTGAATGGAATTGAATAAAGCACAATAGCATGTTCATGTATGCTGATGTACATATACATACATACATATATACATATATATATATATCCACATATATATGTATATATCCACATATATATGTGTGTGTGTGTGTGTGTGTGTGTGTGTGTGTGTTTGTTGTGTGTGTGTGGATATATACATATATATCCACATGGGCATACACGTGCACAAACACACACCCAAATACCTATAGTCCTACGTATAATGCACATACACACTTAAATTAATATGTACATTTGCATGCATAATTTGAGCTGAAACCACTGAATTAAAAAATACTTATAAAAGAATGTACAAACTACCCAAACATTTATCCCATTTGAGAACTCTTTCTTTTTAGAAAATAATTCTCTAGGCCACTTTGATGCGTATAGCAGAAAGAAAAATCATAAGAACATGCACTCACATTCCTATAGCACTTTTTCTTCACAAAGTTATTTCTTTTCTACCACTCTACAGAGGAAAGGTTTGTGGAAATGGGGTGAAAGTACAAGAAGGAATAAGCCCATTTTCTGGGAAAGGAATCTGACTTGGAGAGGTTGGTCAGCTTGCTCAAGGTCACACAGAAATCATCCATCCAGACCTGAATTAAAAAGCAGGTCTCCTGACAAATCCACTCCCCTTCCCCTTACACTACACTTTCTCTGCCAGCCATCATCCATTCTCAATGTTAAGTACTTCTCTGCGGTTGGTTTCAATGGGGAGAGACTGAGCTTTCTTCATTGCAGACCTAGCGTACTGATCGTCATCACAGCTGGAAACATGTTAGCTTAATTGGAATTCTTTCCCCATGATTCCCCTGCTGGCCCTGGATTCCTAATGGCACAGTGACATCAGTGAACATTTGCTATTTGTGCCTGGCAAAGAATTAGGGGGAGAAACATTTATGTGAGAAGGGCTTTAGATAGTAGCACAATTTAGAAATCAAGGAACCAGTCAATTTGGCAAAAGAGGGGCCCTAATGAGGCCAGACGTTGGGGGCTTTAGTCACTTATGGGCCAATTAGCTTCCTAGGGTTCATGGGTCCTGCTGGTTTTCCTAACGCTCACACATTGATTCCCAAACACCAGAAAACTTGTCAATAAGAGGACCAGCTAGGAGACAGTCTTCGAAGCAACATAAACACATTGTTACCAAGTACACGATGTTCAGAGCCTGGGCAAGTAGTGTCACCCATGTCCTATCCAGCAGACTTGAACTCATGTTTTTATTTTTTGTTTTAAAAGAAAACCTCAGGTCCAGGTCCACTGATATATCCCTGAATTGTTTTCTGCTATCACCCCTGGGTTTTTCTTTGAGATCTACCTTGCCCACCTATCTCTTTGTGGAGGAAACAATAACAACGGTAGCTTCTTTCCCCAACCGTCCATCTATCAAAGCCCTCCTAAGTGCGACTCTCAGCAAGGTGTAACTGGGAAAACAGAGAAAGCAGGGAGTATAAGAAGAGATAGAAAGTTAAATTTATAAAACGCAAAGAGATGATTGCAAGCTTATAAACCAACTGCATGGGACAAATATTTAGTTACTCTTGTTACTCTAAACTGATGAAACAGCATGTGTAAGAGGAAAAAAAAAATGACATCTGTCATTGAATTTGCAGTCAGAGAACCTCTGCGCATTGAAAAATGTTTTGGGGGGCAACTAGGTGGCGCAGTGGATAGAGCACTGGCCCTGGATTCAGGAGGACCTGAGTTCAAATCCACCCTCAGACACATAGCACTTACTAGCTGTGTGACCCTGGGCAAGTCACTTAACCCCATTGCCTAGCCAAAAAAAAGAAAGGTTTTGGATTTGAGGTTAGAGAACCTGGAATCAAATTCTGATACTACCTCTTAAGGCCTGGAGGAGCTTGGGCTAGTCATTTCATTTCTTTGGGACCCAATGTCCTCACTTATTAAAGTGAGGGATTTGGACCAGTTGGCTTTTCAAGTTCATTCCAGATGCATGATCTTAAGACATTTATCCTTTTGGGCCCCAGTTTTCTTCATCTGTAAAATTTCATCTGTAAAATCCTGCCTCTTTTCAGCTGTTTTAGATATTGTCTTCTTTCCTTAGAATATAATCTCCATGAGTTTTGCTTATGTTAATATATCCTACACTTAGCATGCTGCTGAGCACATGGGAAACAATAAATACTCTATGGAAATATCTACATATCCATGTATATAACTTCATATTAATGTGTGCAAATGTTTAGATATGTATCTATTTAGTTACCTATCTAAAATGAATGAGCTGGCTTGGGGTACCTTATACCTTTATATAACCCTACGTCTAACTTCACTCTAATATAATCTTTGCTTTCCAGTGAATTTCTATAGCACTGACAGACAGTATGTTTCATATGTAACGATATATAATCATGAATTTTTATCTGATTGCTTCCCCAAATTAGATTACAAATTCCTTGAAGGAAGAACTTGGGCTTCTAATTCACTTCTATTCTACACAGAGCATAAAACAATAGACACTTAAAAAAAACCCTATATAATATTTTATTTGATTTCCCCAAATTACATGTTAAAATAATTTTTAATGTTTTTGTTTTGAGTTCCAAATTCACCCCTGTCTTCTTCCCTCCCCTCCCCCCTCCTTGAGATGGTAAACAATCTGATATAGATTATATATGTGCAATCAGGTTAAATATTTCCATATTAGACATTTTGTACAAGAAGACTTGAATAAAAAAAGAATAAGTAAAAGAAAGAAAGAAAGTGAAAAATAGCATGCTTCCGTCTACATTCAGATAGTACCAGTTCTGTCTCTCAAGGCAGACAGCATGCTTCATCATGAGTCCTTAGGGATCGTCTTGCATCATTGTATTGCTGAGAACAGCTAAGTCATTCATAGTTCTTCATCACACAATATTGCTGTTACTTTGTACAATGTTCTCCTGGTTCTGCTCACTTCACTTTGTATCAGTTTATGTAAGTCTTTCAAGGTTTCTTTAAAAATCATCGTGGTTGTGATTTCTTTTGGCACAATAATATTCCATCACAATCCTATACCAAAGCTCACTTAGCCATTCCCCAATTGATGGGCATCCCTTTGATTTTCAATTCTTAACAATCACAAGAAAGAGGTTCTTTTCCATTGTTTTATGTCTTTGGGCTATGGACCTAGCCATGGTATTGGTGATTCAAAAAGTATGCACAGTTTCATAGCCCTTTACTCATAATTGCAAATTGCTATCAAGAATGATGGGTTCGTTTCATGACTCCATCAACAATGCACTAGTAACCCAGTTTTACCACATCTCCTTTGTTTCTATTTATAATTTTCTTCATTTTTGCCATATTAACCCATCTGATAGATTCAAGGTTGTACCTCAGAGTTGTTTTAATTTGCATGTCTATAATTAATAGTGATTTAGAACATTTTTTTTCATATGAATATAGATAGCTTTGATTGCTTTGTCTGAAAACTGCCTTTTGATATACTTTAAGCATTTATCAATTGGGCAATTACTTGTATTTTTTTTTTAGAAATCTGTCTTAGTTCTCTATATTTGAGAAATGAGGCCTTTATAAGACATACTTGATGCAAAAAACAATCTCCATTTTCTGCTTCTTTTTTAATTTTGTTCGCATTGATTTTGTTGTTCAAAAAAACCTTTAAATTTTATATTATCAAACTTATTTATTTTATATTCTGTAATGCTCTTTCTATTTTCTTTTATGCTAAATTCTTCCCTTACCAATAAATTTGACAAGTAAACTACTCCATGATTTCCTAATTTGTTTATGGTATCACATTTTATGTGTAAATCATGTACAAATTTTGGCTTTACCTTGCTATACAGTGTGAGATGTTGGCCTATACATAGTTAAACAATATACTTTTAAAAGTAATTTATGGATTGAGGGAATGAATGAAAGGATGAATATAAATCTTTGATTAGAGATAGGAAACATGGTAAAAAATCAAGGAAGAAAAGAAAATAGAAGTAAAAGGAGTGTTAGAAATTCTGAATAAACATACGTGTTACCAAAATCACAGAATCAAATAATGGCTGACAAAGTTAGAGAGCTATAGGGAACAAGAGGCCATATGTAATGGTTGAATATTTATAAATTAATTCAATCCCTTACATTTTGTTTTTTCTTTGAAAGGTGGAACTAAAGCTATCCTACACATAGTATATTATAAAAGCATTATTAACTTGACTGCCTTTGTAAGATTTGGGAGATAGTTTTTACCTATATCTGAAGGTCGGGCTATGACCTATATTTGATGATTTTTCCGGCACAAACTTTGACTGAGAGGGTAATGAATTAAAGATACTGTCTGCTGACCTCCAATCTCATATCTCTAGCTGTTTTTCAGATGTCTGAGAAAGGGTGTGCACTAGACATCTTCAACTCAAAATGTCCAAAGCAGAGCTTATTATGTTTCCCTGTAAACCCTCTCCCCTTCTACATTACGTATTACTGTAGGGGGGCAACACCATCTTCCCAGTCCCTCAGGGTGGAGTCATTTTGGATTCCTTACTGCCTCTTACCCCCCTATATCCAAGCTATTTCCAACTTTATCTTTGTGACATCTCTCAAATATGGCCTCTTCTCACCTCTAACACTGCCACCTCTCTAGTATAAACCTTTATTTCCTCACACTTCAATTTTTGCTATAGCCTACTGGTGGTTCTGCCTGCCTCAAGTCTCTCCCTACATCCATTCTCCATTCAACCACTACAGTAATTTTCCTAAAACACAGGTCCAGTCATACCCTTACTTAATAAAATTTACTGGCTTCTTCTTGCCTCTAGGAATAAATAGAAAATGTTGTGTTTGATATTCAAAGCCTTTCATAACCTAGTCCTCCCTACCTTTCCAGTCTTTACACCTTACTCCCCATTCTTTTTGAGTCAGTGACATTGACCTCCTGTTTGTTCCAGGAAGAAGACACTCCACCTATCAGTCCCAGGCATTTTTTTTTATGGAAGTCCCTCATGCCTGGAATGTTCTCTCTTCTCCTCTCTGACTACTGAATTCTCTGGCTTCCTTTAAGTTTCAAATACAATTCTACTTTCTACAGGAAGCCTTCTTTAAACTCTCTTAATTCTAGTACTTTTCATGTTTTATTTTTTTTCCCATTTATCTCATATATAGATTGTTTTCTATATATTTGTTTTCATGTTGCTCCCCCCCCCATTAGCTTGTAAGCTCCTTGAGGGCAGGGAGTCGTTTGCCTCTTTTTGTATTTCCAGAGCTTAGCACAATCCCTAATACGTGGTTGTCTCTTAATAATTTTTTGGACTGATTGAAATTTTCTAGGGCCACTTCTGAGATGGATCATAGGAATACTGCCCCCAAATTTGAACCTACCAATTGATAATGCAATCCTCATGGGGATTAATATGGACAAATATCCAAGTACAGCTTGTTTCAGTCACAAGGAAAAACAAACAAGAAATAAATGGACAGAGAAGTCCTCCAAATTCCGTGTTAAGCCGTAAGGTTATTTCCATCTTCTACTACTTCTGCCATTTGGGCATCACATCTACTCAACACTTTCAAACAGCTGAATTACTAGAGAGTGATCTGTTTCCTGCTACTCAAGAGATCTGATGATCCATCCCATGGTAAAGAGAAAATATTTCAATCCACTTTGTAGAAATGTGAGCTTTGGTGATACAACTCCCCTTTCTAAGCCTTTTCTAGCTCTTTAAAACATGAAGGAATATTACAATCATGGATTGAGATCTGGAAGGTAACCTAGAAATTTTCCCGGTCAATGGTCATTTAATAGTTCAGAGAAGCTAATTCCTCAGATCAGAAATGCCTTCCCTACTTTTGTGCAGGGGGAAATTGGTGAAGCAAGGATTCACACTCATGTCCTCTGCCTCCAACTTCAAGCTGCTTTGTGCTAGATGACCTATAAGCTGGCTTCCATTCCTTTTTCACTGCTCTCAACTTCCAAACAGGCAAACATTTTGTGATTCACAAATGCTAATAATTTCAGTTGGATGGAATTTACCCAGGGAGTTGAGGTTCATGCCTCAGCTTGATCTCCTTTAAAAGGTATCAATATCTTAAGTATCTTAAGAGAAAGAGAAATTTAGCCATGTTAAATAATGCATAGAAAAAAAGGAGCAAGTCCCAAATCTATGGCCATTGATCTGTAAGTGAGTCCCTTTTTCCTTTCATCTGGTTTTTCAATGCAATCATCCTTTTTTAAGAATCCTGTTCAAATGAAGGCAAAGATTATTAGGATAAGGAATATTGATGACATTTCCACTACATAAGGACTGGTTCACAGTGAACAATAATACAAGGGACTTTAATCTTCATTTTTAAAATGTTGAATTCCTTTTTCTCTATCTTGTTCCATTTTCCTCCTTAAAAGCTCTTGAGACAACCTGAGTTAGGGACTGAATGCCAAAATTCAGAAAACTCATTTTTCCCTCCTCTTTTTAGCATTTTGTTTGGTGATACTGTTTGTGATATCCATTCTTCTTATATGAGATTCTGTAAATCAGTCCATGTTTTAAGGGAGTGTCACATGCAGTCGAATGTTAATAAATTCCTCCCCAATGCTACATATGAAGACTCCTCCTTTAAGAGGGTTCCCCCAGAAGATTTGTTTCTGGCATGTATATTCTAGTATGGTCTCTGTGTGTGCATGCATGTGTATGTATGTGTGAGTGTTTTTTCTCCTTCCAACTTCATGCTTCTGTTCCTCTAGCCTGAGATACAGACTATACAATGTGGATAGTTAGAGCCTTAGAGTCAAGGAGGTCTGAGAACAATTCCTGTCTATAAAGAAATACCACTGAACCTCAAGAAACTAGAGTCTGTCTCTGAGTCATATGTTTCCATTGGTGGAGAAAGTTTCTAAATCTGGACTGACAAAATCATATATCCTTTGCATATTCATTCCTAATAATATAAAGGAAGATAATAATTGTAATAACAATAATATAATGAGATATTTTATATATATGTATATATATATATATATAAATTTGTAGTTTACAAGTACAAACACATTGTTCTATTTGACTAAAGCAGGGGTGGGGAACTTTCTAGATCCTTAAGTGTTGCCACTCTTAAAGATCTAGAAGGCCACACGTGGCCTCAAGGCCTCAGGTTCCCCATCCCTAGACAAAACCTTTAAAGATACTAGGGCAAGCACTTTGGTGCCTACTAAACACCAAATCATTGTCCTAATCTCCTCAATCAGTTTGCAAGCTGTGCAATCAAATGTATTCTGAAGCTTAATCCTATTGATATCAATGGGATTTCTCCAACAGAAATACTCAATGCTTCAGCCCATAGGGAAACAAATACCCCCAGCCCTTATGCATTATTGAGTCTAAGGAGCACTCTCATTCCTTCATGTTTTGCTGCTTCCTATGAAGCCCAGAGTTTTATGGAACAAAAGTAGAATATCTAATAACACTTTCAATGTGGGTGAACATTCTCTGTAACATGACTTTGCAAGTCAGGTTTTGAAGCAAATTTTCCTGGAAGGCAAACAAAATTTTCAGCTAAAGAGTGCATGTGGCATAAACCTGCAAACCACTAGCACTGCTAGGATCTCTACGTATATTAAGGAAGATGGTCACATTAAAGGGAAAAAGTTAAACAAAATACAGCTTGCTTAGTCCCTGGAAGGTTCTTATATGTCACCACCAAACACATTTTGATACATCCAAGAATCTTGAATCATGTTTACATTGGCACTTTCTACACTGGTATAATGTGCACCCCATTTTTCCACATCTCTTCATCTTGTACAACTCTTGTGATTGCCCATCTGCTGGATCCTCTAAGATCCCTTCCATTCCAGTTGCACCACTCTCAGTTACTAAGCATGCCCATTTCTTATTTCAGGACTGGAACATTTGAACTGAATTATTCCAGATTAGATGAGTGGAGTTTATCCGCAAAATTTTGGTCTATCGCTCACCCACACAACCCCCACCAGCTCTCACCCATGCAATGTAACTTCCTCTAATTCTCTGTGCTTACCCTCTTCATCTTTGCTTCTTCAAACTGCTAGCTCTCTTCAAGGCTCAGATCATGCAACCTCTCTCAAGAAGACATTCTTGATCTCCACCCCGACCAGACTCACCAATCATTGTGCAAATGTACAAATATGTATCTGTAGATAGGTTGATGTGCTTCTGTATAATGTGCATATATGTATATGTGTATATATTTATATTTATGAATATTTATTTCTGTCCATCTATATGCCCATGTTAATATTGTATCTTTTTTCAAATCCTCCTGACCATCACCCCCTTCTAGTTGGTATAGTAAGTTTATAAGTACCTAATATAAAGTAACAATAGTAGGAAGACTGTGAAACAGAATTCAGAAGTCCCTTACAAACTTCCCCATAAACTAAGGGAACATAACAGTTACTTGAAAACTTTCTCATAATTTAAGGGAACATAGCAACCAAGGAATAGTGTTTCATAAACTATGTAAGGCTATCTTCTGAGACTATATGCTAAATTGGGAGAATATAGTTATGCCTTAGTATTAAAAAAAAACCCAAAAAACGAACAAAAAAAAACACCTTGGTTCTGCTACATGCCTATGATGCAAGCCTCAGGTAAGTTCCATATGTGCAATAAGAAAAGCAGAACACCAGCAAACATTATGCTAATGAACTATCCTTAAAACAGGGGTGGGGTCTTAAAGTACAGCCCTTTGACTGAATCCAAACTTCACAGAACAAATCATACCCAGCACTCCTCCATCTGCTTCAGGTTAGCACTGCCAGAATGGTGCCAACTCCAATTCATAGTAGTGTAAGTGACTCTTCTCCCCTGGCCTCCCTACTCATTCTTTTGTCCATGCTGCCTACCTCCCTCTACTAGTGCATGCATGTCGCTACGCTCTCTGCCTCTTTTCCTTTATAATGTTTGCCTCTGTACTTTCTTGGTCATTGCCTCTGTACTCTCTGTGCCTCATTCAGATGTGACTGAAACATTGTTCCCCACTTGTTGCCATCATGTTCTTTCCTACTAAGTAGACAAAGAACCAAGGTTCTCTGCCACCCCCTCAACCCAGACGGATTCTGTTGTGGTTCCATTCCCTTAGTCACAATGAATATTTCCATAAATTAGTTGGCAATTTAATATCTTGTGCATTCCACTATCTAGACACATAGTATGCCCTCCTAGCAAAATGTAAGCTTCTTAATGCGAGGAAATGTCTCACTTTATTTTTTGCAACTTCATTGTCTTTTACAGCACCTAGAATATACTAGGTCATTAGAGAATGCTTACTGTTATTGCTGCGATGGTTGATTTGTGGAGAATGATGAATAATGTAGGCAGTCATCCCTATCTCTTGGTGTATAACCAGCTTACTTCCTATATCTAATCTTACTGATAATAGTCTCCCGTAACTTCACCTTCAAAGGTTTTTATTGGCAAAATGATCCTAACCCTAAATTTGTATTTGTTCATGTCCCCCATGAATCTCTCCCTTGTCTGTCAATTGACTCACATATTTAATTCATTAAAGATTATGATATTCCGTGACTCAAAGTCACACTATGTTGGTAGAAAGAGTATTGCTATTTTAAATGATGTACTTTTATTCCATAGAGAAGTTTGAGATTATTAGGAAGAACTATGGCAATTGATCATATCAACAACAAAACTAACAGAAACACATGATTATTTCAATAGAGCCAGAAAAAGCTTTTGACAAAATACAGCACCCATTTCTATTGAAAACATTAGAGAGCATAGGAATAAATGTGGTCTCCCTTAAAATCACAAGTAGAATCTACCTAAAACCTTCAACAATCATCATATGTAACGGGGATAAGCCAGAAGCATTTCCAATAAGATCAGGGGTGAATCAAGGATACCAATTCTCACCACTGTTGTTCAATATAGTACTAGAAATGTTAGCTTTAACAATAAGCAAAGAAAAAGAAATTTAAGGTATTGTAATAGAGAAAGAAGAAACAAAGCCATCATTCTTTGCAGATGATATGATGATATACTTAGAACATCCTAGAGAATCAAGTGAAAAACTACTTGATATAATAAACAACTTTAGCAAAGTTTCAGAACACAAAATAAACCCATGTAAATCATTAGCATTTCTATATATTACTAATAAAGCCCAACAGCAAGAGATAGAAAGAGAAATTCCATTTAAATTAAGTGTACATATTATAAAATATTTAGGAGTCTACTTACTGAAACAAACACAGGAACTATATGAACACAATTACAAAACACTTTTCACACAAATGAAGTCAGATCTAAATTTTTGGAAAAAAACATTAGTTACTCATAAATAAGCTGAGCTAATCTTAAATTAATTTGCTTATTCAGTGCCATACTAATTAAACTACCCCAAAATTATTTTATAGAGCTAGAAAAAATAATAACAAGATTCATCTAGAAGAAAATCAAGGGAACTAATGAGAAGAAATGCTGGGGAAGGTGGCCTAGCCATATCACATCTTAAATTGTATTATGAAGCAGCAATCATCAGAACTACATGGCACTGAATAAGAAAAAGAATGGTTAATTCTTGGAATAGGTTAGTTACATAAGACACAGTAGAGAATGACTAAAGTAATCTACTGTTTGATAACCCCAAAGACCCCAGCTTCTGGGTTAAGAACTCAGTATTCGAGAAAAACTGCGGGGAAAACTGGAAAACAAGATGGCAGAAACTAAGCAGAGACCACAATCTTACACTACATACGAAAATAAAGTCAAAATTGGTACACAATTTAGATATAAACGCTGACAATATAAGCAAGCTGGAAGATTAAGGAATAGTTTACTTGTCAGCTTTATGGAGAACAGAAAAATTTCTGACCAAAGAAGAGGTAGAGAACATTATGAAATGCAAGATGGATAATTTTGATTACATTAAAGTGAAAAGTTTTTACTCAAGGAAAACCAATGAAACCAAGAATAGGAGAGAAGCAGAAAACTGAGAAAGAATTTTTATAAACAACATCTCTGATAAGGGCCTTCTTTCTAAAATATATAGAGAACTAAGTCAAATTTATAAGAATATAGGTCATTCACCAACTGACAATTGGTCAAAGTACATGAACAGGCAGTTCTCAGATGAAGAAATTAAAGCTATCTATAGTCAGGAAAAAATGCTCTAAATCACTATTGATTAGAGAAATATATACAAAACAACTCTCAGGAAAATAATAAATGTTGAAGATGTAGGAAAATTGGAACAGCAATGCATTGTTTGTGAAGTTGTAAACTGATTCAGCCATTCTGGAGAGCAATTTGGAACTATGCCTAAAGGGCTATAAAAATATGCACACCCTTTGACCCAGCAATACCACTTCTAGGGCTATATTCCAAAGAGATCATAGAAATGGGAAAAGGACCCATGTGTACAAAAGTATTTATAACAGCTTTTTCTGGTGTGGCAAAGAATTGGAAATTGACGTGATGCCCATCAATTGTGGAATGGCTGTGTAAGTTGTGGCATACGAATGTAATAGAATACTATTGTGCTATAAGAAATGATGAGCAGGCTGACTGCAGAACAAAGTCTGGAAAGACTTGAATGAACTGATGATGGGTGAAGTGATCAGAACAGTTGTACATAGTAACAGCCAAATTGTGTGATGACTAACTTTGTTAGACTTAACTCTTCTCAGCAATGCAAGGATCTAAGCCATCTCCAAAAGTCTTATGATAGAAAATACTATCCATAACCAGAGAGAAAACTATGGACTCTAAGTGCAGATCAAAGCATACTCTTTGCTCAGTTTTTTTCTGTTTCTTTTTCTTCTCTCTTATAGTTCCTTCCATTGGTTCTAATTCTTCTTTAGAACATGACTAATGTGAAAATATGTTTAATAGGAACATATATGCACAGCCTATATCAGATTGTATGCCATCTTGGGGAGAGATGTGAGGAGGGAAGAGAGAGAATTTAAAAATGACAAACTTAGGGAAGTGAATGTTAAAAACTAAAAATAAATTTTTAAAAATATAATAACTGTGGAAGAAAAGGTACGGCAGAGATAGGGTATGATATGATGAATAGACAGCTGGTGGTGCAGTTGCTAAAGTGTTGGGCCTGGAGGCAGGAAGACTCATCTCTCTGAATTCAAATCTGCCCTCAGATAATTACTAGAATGTGACCCTGAGAACTCACTTAACCTTATTTGCCTCACTTTCTTCATATATAAAATGAGCTGGAGAACAAAATGGCCAACCACTCCAGCATCTTTTCCAAGAAAACCCAAATAGGGTCACAAGGAGTTGGATGTGACTGAAGCAACTTAACAACAATAATAACTTATCAGGAAGACCTGGGCTCAAGTTTTGCCTCTAAAATACACTGTTGGTCTGACGTTGGACATATCACTGCATCATTCATTACCCCCAGGAACATCTCCAAAACTATAAATGGGAGAGGAGGTACTCACCTGCATTGGTAGAGGGGTGTTTCTCAATGGGAATTCCTTCTACTGATGAAATCATAGGCCTAGGCCAAAACAGAAAGCTGACCTCAGAACCAGGAAGATCTGGGATCACATCCTAATTCTGACATGTATCACATGTGTGACTGTAGGGAAATTCTTTTCTCTCTCAGTGCTCCTACACAATTCTCTAAGATGGTAAAAAATAGAGAAGTAAAGCTCTGTATGGGGAAAGATTTCTTCATTCTGAAAGTTCCTATACCCAGCAAAAAATGATTCCCTTCCCTAATGGCCTCCTGCCATTTATAGTTGAATGCAAAACTTCTAGACCTGGGCCAAAGGTATGTCCATATTTTATGGAAGTTGAAAATGGACAGCCGACTTTATCCAGAATTTAACAAGAAGAGAAGTTGGAATTAAATAACCTTTGGGAAATTACAGCTCACTTTTAATCAATTGACACTCCCACCCCCCAATAAATTCCCTGCACGATACCCAGCGTAGTGACTTCCACTTTCACAAAAATATATTTGAAACACTTTTTCTGCCATATCCCTTAAGGTCCAACTAATTATGAAGCTGAATGAATTCGGTCAATGATATTACCTCCAATTTTACTGATATAAAGGAAGCTATTGAAGAGACACTTACTAAACTTAATTTTGGGCAGCTGGATGGTCCAGTGCATAGCATATTGGGCCTAGAAAGAGGAAGAGCTGAATTCTAATCTAGCCTCAAATACTTGCTAGCTGTATGATCCTGGGCAAGTGACATTCTCTTTTTACCTCAGTTTTCTCATTTGTAATATGAGGATAGAAATAGCACCTACTTCCCAAGGTTGTTCTATCAAAGGAGATAACAATTATAAAGAACTTAGCACAATGTCTGACACATAGTAAGCATTATGTAAATGTTTGCTAGTATTTAATTCAACAGGCATTTCATAATGACTTATGAACCAGGTACTGTGCCATTTTCTAGAGACATGAAGACAAAAGTGAAACCAGCCTTGATTTAACATAGTTTATATTTTGCAGGGACATGATGTGGGGATAAATCATGTACATAAACATATATATATACATATATATATATATATACATATATATATAGTATGTATATATACACACATGTATATGTGTGTGTCTGTGTATCTGTGTGTCTGTGTGAATACAACATATAGACAAATGAAATTGAAGAGATAATCCTAATCACTGGGCTTATTAGGAAAGGCATCATTAAAAAAAAAAGTGGAACCAGTATCGTGCTTTGAAGGAAACCAGACATTCTTAAAGGGAAGGGCTCATCTTTGTTTTACTCTCTCCATACAAAATTCCAATTTCAATCTATTTTAATAGATTTAACCATTTAACCATTGAAATCTAGAAGATAAGCCTACCCAAAATGATGTCGGAGCTCTGAGGCAGAAAAGAACTCTCCTGCGCGTGGGCATCAGAGAACCAGAGAAGGCCTCATGGATGAGGTGGTAGATAAACTAGGCTTTGAAAGATAAATAGGATTTCAACACATTTTGATGGTAAGACAGAAGGATTTTCTTGTTGGAAAGATTAATGTGACTAAAGCTCATAAGTGATATAATGTATTTTGACAGATCAAGGACTGATTCTGGTGACAGGATGACCTAGGTTCATACTCCATCTCTGTCACTTATTGGCTATGTGACAATAGGAAAGTCTCTTAACTACTCTGAATCTGATTGTTTTTTTTTTTTAATTTTTCTAAAACTGTAAGATGGAGATAATAATGACACTACTTCATCGGGTTGTTATTATTGTCAAATGAGCTAAAGTATGTAAAACACTTTGCTGACATTAAGGCACATTATTATTATTTTAAGCATTTTGCCCCAAGATCAAATGGTCGGAGTTTGGCTGGGTTCCAACATTTTACTGGTAGTCAAGTTATAACTGAAGCATTGGCCTTGCTCTGCCCTGCCAGTCTTTCAAAGGCTGGATCTTGGGGAACATGGTGTTCTTGTGAAACTGTAAAAGCAATCCAGTTGTTTAAGCAGAAACAAGAAGGCCAATCACAACCTTCATTAGGGTACACTGGACATTAAGTTATTTATAGAAGGTCTTCCTCTGTACCCTAAAGCAAGCACAGCAGAGATAGTCCACCAAAATAACCAATTGACATGGAATGTTTATCATTTCTGTAGTTCTTTATAGGCTTACGGAAGGTGTTCTTTAAAATAATAATAATAACAATAATCTGTGAGTTTTGTAGGACAAATCTTTTTATTCCTGCTTTTTTTTTTGAGGGTACTAGGAGTACTGGTAGATGAAGGAAATTGAATCTTTAACAGATAAGTCACTTGACCAAGGTCACATAAATGCAAAGAGAGAGAGCCCTTACTTTTCTGACTTCAAGTCCAGCACTTTCCCCCAACTGTGCCTACTATAAAGAGGCAGGGACACTCAGTGGGTAGACCACAACTTTCAGAGTCACAATACCTGATTTCATGCCCTACCTCTAGAACTTAATTGTTCCATGACCCCAGATGAGGCATTCAACCTCTCCGTGAGTCAGTTTACTTATTTATTAAAATGGTCATGATGAAACCTGGGAAACCTACCCTTGAGGGATATTGTCAGGAAAGTCTTTTGTAAAGATAAGAAGTATTAAATAAATGAGAGTTATGAGTCTTTGAACATGGTAGATTTCATAGAGCAGTGGAAAGCAGAAAAAATTGATGGGCTCTGAGTCAGAAGATGAAGCTTTGAATTTTGGTTATGCTGTTTAATGTCCATGACTTCGTTACTCTGAAACTTAGTTTATTCATCTGTACAGTGATATGTTTGGACTAAGTGATCTTAAAGGTCCTTGCAGACCCTAACATTGTGGGAGCCTAAGCTGCTAAGGTCAAGAATGTGAGCAATGAAATACTGCCGTCTTCTAAAGGCCTTCCTGATGTGAGAAACCCCCCTCAAGAATCATCTGACTGGCCAGAAAATCCCAGAACAAAGAGATAGGAAGAGAAATCACATTTCAAATAAGGGCGGACAATATAAAATGTTTGAGATTCAAACTGCCAGAACAAACTCAGGAAGCATACGAAAACGTTTTTCACCCAAATAAAGAAATTTACAGAACTGAAGAAATATTAGTTGTTTATGGATAGGCCAAGCCAATATAATGAAATGACATTTCTGTCTGAATTAATTTACCTATTCAGTGTCATACAAATCAAACTATCAAATAATTATTTATAGTGCTAGGGAAAAAATAACAAAAAAATCATCTTGAAGAACAAAAGGTAAAGGGAATCACTGGAAAAAAATGTAAAGGAAGGCAACCTAGCAGTAGTAGATTTCAAACTATATTATAAAGTGGTAATCAACAAAGCAACCTGGCACTGGCTAAGAAAGAGAGGGGTGGATCAGTGAGATGGATTAAATACGCCATATACATAGCTAATGACCATAACTATCTAGTCTTTGAAACCAAAGATGCAAGCTTTTGGGACAAGAAATCACTGTTTAACAACAGTTGCTAGGAAAAATGGAAAGCAACATGGCAGAACTTAAGAACAGCCCACATCATATACTAAAATCTCACACATACACCAAGATAAGGTCAAAATGGGTAAATGATTTAAACATAAAGAGTGACACTATAAGCAAATAAAGGGAGCGTGGAAAATTTTACTGGCCAAATGTATGTCAAGGGGAAGCATTTATGACCAAACAAGAATAGACAGATCACAGGAAATAAAATGGATAATTTTGATTGTGTCAAATTAAAAGGGTTTTGAAGAAAAAGGTAACCAAAATTAGAAGGAAAAGAAGAAACTGTGGTGGACAAAATTACAGCAAGTTTCTTTGATAAAGGTTTCATTTCTCAAAAATATAGGATCTGAACCAAATTTTTATATCTATATCCGTCTATGTAAAGATTCATTCCCAAATGGCTAAAGAGTCAAAGATATGGACAGGCACCTTTTAAAAATTAATTAATTTATTTTTATTTTTCAACATTCACTTCCATAAGCTTTTAAGTTTTAAATTCCCCCCCCACAATCCCTTCCCAAGATGGCATAGAATCTGATATAGGCTCTACATATGCATTCCTGTTAAAAAATATTTTCACATTAGTCATGTTTTAAAGAAGAATTAGAACCAGTAGGAGGAATCATAGGAAAGAAGCAAAACAAAACAGAAGGAAAAAAAGAAAGAGTAAATAGTGTGCTTTGATCTCCATTCAGGCTCTGTAGTTCCTTCTCTGGATGTGGATAGCATTTTCCATAATAAGACTTTTGGAGATGTCTTAGATCCTTGCATTGTGAGAAGAGCTAAGTCTATCAAAGTTAGTCATCACATAACATGGCTGTTACTGTATACAATTTCTCCTGGTTCTGCTCACTTCACTCAGCATCAGTCCATAATGAGTCTCTCCAGGTTGTTCTGAAGTCCACTTTCTCATCATTTCTTATAGCACAAGAGTATTCCATTACATTCATATAGCACAACTTTTTCAGCCATTCCTCAATTGATGGGCATCCCTGGATAGGCACTTTCAAGGAGAAGAAATTAAAACTGTCAATCTAAGCTACCAATAGTCATGTGAAAAAGTACTTTAAATCACTATTGGTTAGAGAAATGTAAATTCAAACAAATCTTAGGTACCACCTTATAATTTTCAGATTGGCTACCATGACAGAAAAGGAAAATGGTAGATGTTGGAAGGGATGTAAAAAAAATAGCTCTTCTATTTTAATGGTGGTTGAGTTATTAATTGGTCCAAGTATTCTGGAAAACAACTTAAAACTGCTCTCAAAAGGCTGTAACTTTTGTTTATCCTTGGAACCAACAGTATCACTATTAGCTCTGTGTTACAAATAGATTAAATAAAAAGGAAAAGGATTCATACGTACAAACATATTTATAACAACTTTTTCCATAGTGCCAAATTAATTGGAGATTGATGACTTGCCCATGATCGGGGAATAGCTGAAAAAATTGTAGCATGTAATTGTGATGGAATACTTTTGTTCTATCAGAAAAGAAAAAGAGGATGATTTCAGAAAAAAAAAGAAGAAAAAATATAGGAAGACTTACATGAGCTAATGCAAAGTGAAGTGAGCAGAACAAGGAAAACATTGTACACAGTAACAGCAATACTGTAGTGATGGTCAACTGAGAAAGACTTAGCTACTCTGATCAATACAATAAGCCAACACACTTTCAAAGGAATGATGAAGAAAAACACTATCAACTTCGAGAGAGACAAGTGATGAAATCTGAATATAGATTGAAATATGCTTTTCTCACTTACTTTATTTTTCTTGCTTTTCACCTGATATGGCTAGCATATAAATATGGTTTACATGACTTCACATGTGTAATTGATATCCTATTACTTGCCTACTCAATGGATGGGGAAGAGGCTGAGGGACAGAATTGTCAACTAAAATTTTAAATGAACATTATAACTAATTTTTAAATCACTCAACTAATTAGTTTATTACCAAACAAATTATTATTTCCTTGGAAAGGTGGCCAAATAAATTAAGAGTTCAGCCCTAATGAATTCAGGCAACATGATAGAGAGAGTGCTAGTACTAGAAGACATGAGTTCAAGTCTTGCCTTTTAACATCTACTGGCTGTTTGACCCTGGAAGAATCACTTCACCTATTACTGTCCCAAACATCTAAGATTCTAAATTACAGAATGGTTGTCAGTCTGCCAGAATGGAAAGAGTCTTTATACTGGGACTTCCCTACCCTGAAGAAATGAGATCTGGGCCATTCTCCCCTCAAGAACATATATCAACTTATGCATCTGAAAAAAAAAAAAGCTGACAGTACAATGAATAGAGTGTTGGATTTAGAGTCAAGAACTGTGTTCAAACTGGGCTTCAGAAAATTACCAGTGGTGTGACCTCAGGCAAGTCAATTCAGCTCTGCCTCCCTTAGTCTCCTGATCAGTAAAATGCCATACAGAGTTGTTGTGAAGATCAGATGAGTTATTATTTCTAAAATGCTTTATAAAACTTAAAGCACTAGAGAAATCTTACCTATTATTAGAATAGCTGTTATTATTTCATCATTATTTTCATATAAGTTCAGAGATGTAGACCTGTAAGGGACTTTGTCATCTGATCATTTAGTCCAAGTACCTCATTTTATAGAGAAGGGAGTAGGGACCCAGGAATGTCAGCTGACTCCTTAGGGTCACATGATTAGAAGATACAGAGGCAGATCTTGGGCCCAATTCTTCTGACTTTAGAATTAGTGATCTTTCCACTCTGTACACACATACACACACATACTCTCATGCACAAATAAATATAGTCATGTATGTATTTTATATAGCACCTTTGGAAGAAAGAAAGAAAGAGAGAAAGAAAGAAAGAAAGAAGAGAAGAAGAGAAGAGAAGAGAAGAGAAGAGAAGAGAAGAGAAGAGAAGAGAAGAGAAGAGAAGAGAAGAGAAGAGAAGAGAAGAAAAACAAAAGAAAAGAAAAAAATGACCTATCTATGGATTGAAAAGTAAGGCACAGAGAAGTTAAATGAACGGCCTAGGCTCCCACAGCTCATTCATGTCCATCAACTCAATTCCATCATTATTTTTTTCCAGGATAGTTTCGGAAGTTAAACAGTAAAAGAAGCACACTATTCAGTTTATTTTTCCATCTTCAGTTTTCTGATGAAAAGTTGCATTAAAAAGTTATGTTCTTTATAAGAAAATCTAGTTTCTTTCATGGAGACTATCTATAAAGATTCCAGGCAGTTAGAGAATAACTAAGGAAGGTCATTATTTGCCAAATAATTATTGATCAGGAAGGAGGGGATAATCTTAAAGGAATTCTCCAGAAGACCAAAAAAAAATTAGAAAAAAGATTCACACACACACACACACCAGAAGAATAGGAGGAGGACGTGGGGAATGAGAGATCACATTGTTTTATACTTTGCCAGCATAGACATTTGTCTGGTTTTCCTCATGAGGAGGCAAGAGAATAAAATAGGAAACAGTGTGAGGGAAGAGCTAAAAAGACTCCTGAGCTTTCTCTTCTCTCTAAAAGTCTCCTCCTCATTCTAGCTCTTTGACTTTCTGACCCAGTGTCTCCTGCCTCTGAACGCGGGGGCCACTTAACCCCGGCTTGTTGGTTTAAGCCTCTGGGAAGAATACTTTCTGAAGCTGGAGGAACACTGGGCAGTAATTCAACAGCTCCTAGTTTTACTCTAACCTTTTTCATCACAAGTCCTGATTGCTGTGAAGCACTCTGGACCACTGGTCCTCCTCATCTGGTTGCCATTGTATCTCCGGTGTGGCATTTAACACACTCATCTCCGGAATTTCTCCCCTGGGACCTGTGCTGGGTTGATCAGTGAGATTTTCAGTTGGCCCATTATATGCAGCCCACCTCTGGCCTCCTTCACATTCCAGGTCATGGCCATCTTGTTGCCACTGGCTTTTTTGCCACCCCCTCTCTGTTCATTTTTCCTAACTTCAAGCTCTGCAGCTGTAATCAAATTAATGCTACCAATGCTACTTGAAAAGGTGTGTTGATCAAATATCTACTTCTCTCCTTATTTTCCCCATGACTGCCCCAGGGAAATACTCTCTGGCCACCTATCTGTATTGTCTCCCTCTATGAGAAAATAACCTCCTTGAGGACAGAAACTGCCTCGCTTTCATGTATTTATCTTCAGTGCTTGAGACAATGTTTGGCTTATAGTATGAGCTTAGTAAATGCCTTTTACAAATGCATTCCCAGACCCAAACCTATGTATATTATCTAAGACTTCTAATCAACGTCCTTCTACCATCAATCTATATAATAATAGAGTTATCCTGAACTGAAATGGATGTGGAACATTAGAAAAAGTGTTGGTTTGGGAGTCCAAGGATTGGGTTCAGTTTCTGGCTGTCACTTCCTGTTTGTATTACCTTGGGCATGTCATTTAACATGTCCAGGCCTCAATTTATTGAAATATAAAGTTTAGGGATTAATCATCATTATTGCTAGCATTTCTATATTGCTTGCTATGTGCCAGAAACTGAACTAAACACTTTACAATTACTGTCCCACTCCACTCTCATGACAATCCTGGGATGCAAGCATTATTATTATTATCCCCGCTTTATAGGTGAGAAAACTGAGGCAAATAGAGAATAAAAGACTTGAGCATGTCTGGCTTTGAACCCAGGTCTTCCCTATTTCAAGCTGGGTGTTGTACATATTGTGCCACTTTGTGTTTTGTCCTTCATCCTGGGAGAGGACCATGACATCATTAAGATAATGCTATGACTTGCAAGTGAATTAGAGTTAGAGGGAGGGCTGTGCAAAGTCACCAACCTCACTTTCTCCTCCAGAGCCTTCGGGGTCCAGTGGCCAGATATAGATCAGGACACCTAGAGATGGCCCAGGATGTAGTGGGAGACCTTGGTGTTTTCAAGCTAAGGTATTTCAGAGTTTTCACTTTGACTGAGACAATGCCCATTCAATGATTAGGGCTGTTTAAGAAGGGAGCCAAGGGATGGGCCCTTTAATTAAAAAAAAATGAAAGCAGGAGGGGAAAGCCCTCAGGATTTCTAGTGAAAAGACAAATAATTACTATTTATATTCAGTCTGAACCATCATGGCCCAAAAAATGCAAGCATTAAGTTGTGCTTAAGTAGGGACCAATGGTTGCCCAGTCAATGAGAGCCAGAGTGAATTGGGTTTAAGGCATGGTATTTAAGAAAGAAATCTAAGTAGTAAACCCCCAAATATTTAAGTTGGTTTCAGACTAAAAAAAATTACCTTTGTTTCGGCAGAGGTCCCTCAGGTAAGGGCATGAGATCCCATGCAGAGAGAGGAGAGGAGATGAGAGGAGGAGTTGAGTTGCCCAATTGGAACTGGGCATTTGGTTCCCCAGTTGGGTACCTAGCTCTCCCAAGATCAGACGAACCAGACTATCTTAAAGGCAAGTTACTGTAGAGCCCATAGAGGCAATTCCAGTTCATTCAAAACATGAGAAAATTCACACTAGGGATATTCAGCAACTTTCCCAAGGGTAATAAACATAGGGATAGGGACTGACCTGGGATTTCTTTACTATAGGGAACTGCTGAGTGAGGAAGGTTCCTCTTCCAAGGCACCTTGATGCCTTCTCTGAATCTTAAAGTCTTATGCCGTTGCCCAGAACAGTGGTTCTCCACGTGTGGTCTAGGAAACCCTGGTGGTTCCCAAAACTATTTCAGAGGATCCAGGATGTCAAAAGTGTTTTCATAATAATACTAAGATATTTGTGTTTTAATATGGTAAATATTGATATAGTCCACGATAAAAAAAAAATCTTGACTAGGGGGAAGGGGGAAGGGAGCCAAACACTTTTGAGACTTTTAAGATGCCCGTGAAGGCATAGAGCACTAAGAGGTTAAATGACGTCCCTAGTCATGTAGCAAGTCTGTGTCAGAGCGTAGGTAGGAGGAATACGTCTGGTACTGTTTTTCCTACTCATGACCTTCATAGTGTTTTCTGTCTTTAAATTTCACCCCATTTGATATGAAAAATAATTATTTTCTCATTATATTAACACACAATTTTAAATATGGGACCCAAGGATCCTCTTTTTGTTTACTCATTCACAGCCCAGTCTTTAAAGAACGTTCCTGATCCTGCAGGAATTCAGCTCAACCAGACCTTCGTATTTAGGTGGAATTCTTACTGTAACTTTGCCGTAGTTCTACTCAGGTAGGACTGGGTGAAGAAAAGATTCATTTGTGTATATTGCTGGAGGCAGAATGATCTGAAAAAAAGCTGACATGATCAAAGTCATGTCCCCCAGCCTCATATTTGAAAAAAAGCCTACCTTTGAATATAATATTCATTTTCTCATTAATTGTTAACCAATTAGAATGGATTCTCAAACTCAGGGACAACCCTTTTTCCAAGGGTATTTAAAAATTCAATGCCCTCAATACAGGATCTTTGGTTACTAAGACAACCACTGACCTAAATTTATTGATTATTTGCTGAATTATTAATTTGATTATTAGTTACCCATAAACTTTCTCTCAGACTTTTCATTCATCTTAGTTTTCATGTTCTCATCTCTAGAGATTTTAAATTGGAAAACTCAGAATACTTGTAAGGGAGGATACATAAGCTATTGAAGCAAATGGTTTACAGGGATGAAACCATGGATATTAATTAATACCATTATTTTACTTTCATTCAATCAATAAGTATTTATTAAGCACCTACTGAGTGCCCAGCATTATGCTAAATAATAGGGCTTGAAAAAGAGACAAAAGGCAGTCTGTGCCCTCAAAAAGATTTTATTCTAATGGGACAGATACAAAGAAATATATACAAAGAAAGCTATATAGTGAATCAAAAAACAGACATTTCTAAAGTGTCTACTTTATGCCAGGCACTGTGCTAGTGCTGGGGATACAAAAAGAAGCCAATGGCAGTCCCTAATGCTCAAAGAGCTTACCATCTAATGGGTATATGCAGGATAAATAGGAAATGATTAACTGAAGGCATTAGGATTCAGACTTTGGTGAAGGCTTTCTGTAGAAGGTAGGGTTTTAGTTAGGGCTTTGGGAAGCCAGGGAAGTCAATAGTCGGAGGAGGGGAGGGAAGGAATTTCAGGTATAAGAGACAGCCATGCATGAGAGAGTTTTGGAGAAGGGGATTGAATTCCCCAAAGTGAATAGAATCAGTAAGCACAATTAAAACTCAAGTTCTCTGATGTTAAAGCCACTGTTCTTTTCAAAAAAAAAAAAAGTGTCTCTTAGACAATTTGATGCTACCTCCAGTCAGGCCCTTTAAATTCTGCAATTCTACTAGAAGTTCTTTTTTTTTTTCTTTTTACTCTCAAGAGTGAATGTTTACAAGGTAAGGACCGAATAACACATTCTCTGCCCAGGGTTATTTCTTCCAAAAGATGCATCATAAGTGGTTCCATGATATCTGTATCCCTAACCATTTTAACCTGCCAACCTCTGCCTGGCCATCCAACAAGACATAAAGATTGCTTTGCTGCATAGAATTCTGGTAAATGGATTCAGCCAGCTTTTGTGGAGGCAAGAAAAAAAAAATCAAAGGTTTTATTAAGCAAATGGCTAGATTGAACAATGGGAAGGTTAGCCTATGGCCTTTAAATTTTTTTTGTTGTTGTTGTTGTTCCAATAATGAAGTGTTAATTATAAAAGATTCATATTTTTAAATAACTTCTGAGAGAATATTGTGACCCTTGCCATTGCCCAGAAGGTGACCATATGAACCTGAAAGTAGCATATATCTATTTCTTAGATTGTTCTCAATCAATCTGCTCTCATTCATCCATTTGGCCTTCTCATTGAGGGAAGGAGTCCGATCTGTAAGGCTTTATTGGACTTAAGAAACTTTCAGTCAGGAATAATAAAATCATCCATGGATAGGTGACTAAGAAATAGAAAAAAGAGAAAAAAAGTAAGAAGAGAAGAATCAATGAAGGAATAAAAAAAGGAAAGGAGAAAACCATAAGACATAGGAAAATTATGGAATGAGAAACAGAGGGAGGGAGAGAGGAGACAGAGAGAAGTATATAGAGGTAGAAAAAGATTTATGGCTAGTGCCCATTTGTGACATTCCATCTCCAATCTCCGAGCTTTCTCATGCTATACTTTCCACACCTCCACCTACAGGCATCTATTGATAGCTCAGCTCAAGGGTCACCTCCATATGTTAGATCCTAGAATCACACTGCTAGCCCTGAGGCAGGAAGACTAATCTTCATGAGTTCAAATCTGGCCTCAGATACTTACAAGCTGTTTGACCCTGGACAAGTCACTTAACCCTGTTTGTCTCAGTTTCCCCATCTGTAAAATGAACTGGAGAAGGTAGTGGCAAAACACTCCAATGCCTTTGACAAGAAAATCCCAAATGGGGTTTCAAAGAGTCAGGTATGACTGAAATGAGTGAACAAAACAATCATAGATTTAAGTCTGTAAGGAAGGAAAGTTTTTTAAGAAAAGCATTTATTAAGTCCCTACTATGGGTCAGGAATTGTGCTAAGCAATTTATAAAATTATCTCATTTAATCCTCACAATAACCCTGATCAATAGGTGTTATTATTATGCCCATTTTACGATGAAGAAACTGAGCCAGGCAGAGGTGAAGGGACTTGCCCAGTGAAATCTTCTGGAGCCTGAGCCAGTACTCTGTCTGCTGTGCAACCTCACTGCCTCCAGGGGAGCTCAATAAGATATCCTAGGTTATCTACTCCAAAGCCCTCCTTCCGCAGGTGCAGAAATAGAGGAGCAGAGAGGTGAAGTGATAGTCACCTAGTTAGGTATGGAGGTGTTCCACTTCTGTGTTCAAGAGTCACCAGCATCATCCTTTAACAATGTCTCTTCCCTTCACTCTTCTCTCATTTTTCTCATTTCTACCATTTTTCTCTTTTTTTAAGGGATGTAGAGGAAAGAGTGCTGACCTTGGAGTCAAAAAAAACTTGCTTGGATCCAACCTCAGATACTTCCTAGCTGTGTGACCCTGGCCAAGTCACTTAGCATCTGTCTGCCTCAGTTTTTTCAAGTATAGAGATAGCACTTATTTTCCAGGCTTGTTGTAAGCTTCAAATGAGATGATACTTTTTTGTAAAAAGCCATGCCTGGCACATAATCTACACTTTAAAGAAAGTGTCTGCCTCCTTTCCTCCTTCCCTCCCAAGATACTGAATACATATGACAATGAAAAATATAAATCATACAGGACAATTTAAGAAGAAATGGGCTTGTAGAAGTCACTTTTTTGTAATGTAGTCCTTGAACTCTGTCATAGCAATTTTTAAAGCTGATTTATTTAGATAATTTATGTAGGATTTGAGCTAAATATAGAATACAGAAACTCATTACACTCAATTAGTAAATGAAATCAATGAACACATAACAGAACAATCACAATAATGGATAAGAATAGAGTTTCTTAAAGAGATAAGTGAGTAAAATGTTAATTTCATATTGTGGCTATGAGGTTAGTAGCTAAAGTATGATTACCACATTTTTTTAATTTAATATTTTATTTTCCCCAATTACAAGTAAAAAAAAAAAACTTTAACATTCCCCCCCCTCAAATTTTGAGTTACAAATTCTCTCCTTCTCCCCTTATTGAAATGCCAAATAATTGGACATAAATTATACATGTGTAGTCATACAAAATACATTTCCATGTAAATCATACTATGAAAGAAAATACAAATTTTTAAGAAAATAAAGAAAATAAAGTAACTTTGAACAAGAGGGCCACTTTTTAGATGAGGAAACCACAGCTGTCAGAATTTAAGTGATTTCCCAAGGGTCACCCAACGACTAACAGAATCAGAATTAGAACAGGGTTCTTTCTCAGAGTTAAATGCCCCTGTTACTAACATAGATCTATTTTTTCCAGATGTCCTATAAATATATCAGTGCAGATGTGTGGGCTTGTATTTGCCTCAATTTTTGTTTGCATTTGTTTTTCTTCAGAAGATTCTAGTAGAATGTAACTACCTTAGAAGCAGAGACTTTTGTGGTGATTCTTTGTCTTTGTATTCCTACCATCTAATAGTTCTTGGGGATTTTTTTTTAATTTCATTGCAGTGAAGGAAAGCAGATAGAAGAACAAAGGTGGAAATGTGAGACAGAAGAAATTCAGGGAAAGGCAACATCCAGACTGGAGAGATGCTAAGCTAGAATGTTGCTCCAACTGATGCCATTAACCAAATTACAAAGTTGAACTGAAGACTGTGTTCTGCTGCAGATCCCTATTCCCACTCCCAGCACTGTACCCTGAGAATATATCCGGGAAAGGAGGCCTATATTAAGGATATTAGAAAGCAATTATATAATTCTTGTTGTTGTTGTTCAGTTATTTCAGTCATGTCTACTTCTTTGCAACTCCATTGGGGGTTTTTCTTGGGAAAAATATTGGAGTGGTTGGCCACTTATTTCTCCTGTTCATTTTACAGATGAGGAAACTGAGGCGAATGGTTAAATGACTTGGCCAAGGTCACAAATCTAGTGTCTGAGGCAGGATTTGAACTCAGGTCTTCCTGACTCCAGGCCCAGAGCTCTATCCACTGTGCCTATAAAGTTCCTACTACGTGCCTGGCAATGAGCTGAACAAAAGAGAAACCAAGAAAGGAAAAAAAAAAACATCCATACAGAAACAGTCCCTGCTCTCAGAGTTCACATTTTGAGGAAATAACACAGAAAAAATTATGTACAAACAAGATATTTATAGGATGATTTGGGGAGAATCATAGAAGGAAAGTATTAAGATTAAGAGAGCTAGGAAAGGCATCATGTAGAAAGTGGCCCTGTATCTGAGACTTTCAGGAAGCCAGGAAACCGAGGAGGCAGAGATGAGGAGGGGAAGACTGTCAGGCCTGAGAGCCAGACCAGGAACATGATAGGAGTTGGGAGATGCAGTAAAATCAAGTGGGGCCAGTGTCACCGATTGCATAGTACACATGGAGGCCAGTAAGTTGGAAGAATACTGGAAAACCAAGGAGTTTGGCTAAAAAGGGCTTTAAAAGCCAAGCAGAGGATTTTGTGTTTTATCTTCGAGGTCATATGGAGCAACTGGAGTTTACTGAAAAACAGGTGGCATAGACACCTATGTTTAAGAACGACCACTTTGACGACTGAAAGGAAGATGGATTTGAGTGGGGAGACCCTCGAAGCAGGGAGAACAAACAATGGACTTTGTAATATTCCAGGTGTGCACCTGGGTGGGGGCAGTGTCAGAAGTGGGAAGCAGGCAGATAGAACGATATTGTGAATTTCGAAATGGCAAAACTTGACAACTGGTTGGATATGAAGGATGATTATGAGTGAGTCAAGGATAATACCTAGGTTGTGAGCCTGGGTCACTGAGAAGATGGTGGCATATTCCAGGGTGATAGGGGAATTTGAAAGGAGGAAGACCTTGGGTGGGGAAGATAATGAGTTCTGCTTGGGGCACATTGATTTAAAAACATTTATAGGACACCCAGGTTGAGATTGTAATAAGCAGTTGAAAAGTTGTGAGTAGAGATGGGGAGAGAGGTCAGAATCTTCTGAATGAAAATGAATGACTTCATGGTAGCTGATAAGATCACCAAGTGAAATGAAATAGAGAGGAAAGAGCAGAGGCCTCAGAAGAAAACCTTGAGAGACATTCCTGGTTGGGGGGCATGATCTGGAGAAAGGTCTAGCCAAGATAACCGAAATGTAGTCCGAGAGGCAGGAGGAGAAGCAAAGGGAAAGCAGGGTCATGAAAACCTAAAGACTAGACAGTATCACACATAAGAGGGTGATTGGCAGTATGAAAGGCTGCAGTCAGGTCAAGATGAATGATAATTGAGAAATGAGCATTTAATTAATAATACAATAAAAAAAGTTTCTAATAGACAAATTAAAAACAACAACAGAGTGAGGATTTTGTTTCTTGTCCTAGAGGTAATGGGGAGCCATTGGAAATTTTTGGGTAGAGGAATAACATGGTAAGATTTGTTTATTAATAAGTATAAAAAGCAATGGGACTTCTGTCTTTTTTTCTCTAAATTAATGCTGTTAAAACAGTATGCTGAAAACACTATCCTTTTAATTAAAAATAAATAAGATCTCAGAATAAAGTCCACTCTGCACCAGGCCAGGACTGGCCAGTGATATTTGCTGTTATTATGTCAGATCATCACTTTCTCCAGATGGTTATTATCTTATTAAAGTGGCTCAGGAAATAAGTCAATATTGCTGTGACCTCCAGGAACCTCCCCAAGAGGTCATGTATTTCATTACTTTGACTGAAAATTGATGTTGTTAGATGAGATTGACAATTTTTTCTTTTCTTTTTTTTTCCTTATTGAAGAGTCAATAGGTGCAAGGTAGGTATTTGTCTGGGCCTGCAGTGTGCTTATTTGTCTCGGACTATTTATTTTCCCATCTTCTTTTGTGAAATCTAGACTAATAAAAAGATGCAGAAAAGACTTTTTCCTCAGAATTTTACTCATTGTGTCATAGGTGATGAACATATATACATGTATATATGCATGCATATGTATGGTTACCTATATTTGCACGTATGTGTATACACACATATATAACCATATGTGTAGGCATGCCTGTGTATATACACATATATACATATGTATCTCACAAACTTAATTGTTTCATTACCCTCATCAGTCAATAGCGGTACTTCATCCCAATATTGAATTATGAGCACCCAATTGTATGATTCCCTCTAACTGGAGTGATTTGCTCTCAGGCTAATAATGGGCCATGGACATGCATCAACTACAATTTTTGAGCCTATCCCTCATCAGGTGGTACTTTGGGTACTATGTTGTCCCAGTACATTACTGATAGCCATTGGATTATCTTGTAACTTCTGTCTATCTGATGCTCTTTGCCTTCTTAACTTTCTGGCTTTCTTTCTTTATCTTTCTATGTCTTTCTTTGATTCTGTCCCTCTGTCTCTATCTCTGATTCCGCATGTCTCTTTATTTCCTCTCTCTCATCCTGACTAAGATTTAAATGTTGAGTCTAAATGTTCATTTTAAGTATATAATGTGGGGGAGAAACTTTCTGGAACACTTTGTTGGTGTAGAAAGTATTTCCTCAAAACAAAGCAGGCATCCATTCCATAATTCATTTAACATACATTAAATAGGCACCTACTACATGCCAGGAACTAGGCTGGCTATTAAGGATAAAAAGACAGAAATGAAAGTCACTGTCCTCAAGGAAATTATGTCCTAATCAAGTTAAAATATATTGATAAAGTCCAGACAAAGTATATTAGAGTAATTTCTAGGAGAACGGAAGTATTGACTGAGGGAGGGGAGAAAGCCGAATAGCCTTCCTGTAAGGGGTGGTGATTGGCTTGCTATAGGACATGACAATGAGGTTGAGTTTTGAAAGAATTTTCAAATATTTTGATATCCCAGTGTGCTACAGTAGACACTGAACTAGAGAATTAGAGCAGGGAAGATCTGGGTTCAAATCCAGCCTCTTATCCTGCTTTGTTGCTGCATGGTCGAAGCTACTCTACTTCATTTCTTTGAGACTCTATTTTCTCATGTCTAACACCAGGTGAATTATTGGCATTCCATCACTGGAATTCTATGGCCAGTCAGTCAGTTAACAAACATTTATTATGGACCTGCTAAGGACCAGGCACAGCGCTAAGTGTGGGGGATTACAAAAAAAAAAAAAAAGAAAAAAAGTTAAAGATAGTGCCTGCCCTCAAGGAGCTTACAATCTAATAGATGAAACAAGAAATAAGCAAATATGTACAAACAAGCCATATACAGGATAAATAGGACAAATTAAGTGGGCATTATTATTAAGAGAGGTTGGGAAAGGCTTCCAGTGGAAGATATGGTTTTAGTTGGTACTTGAAGGAAGCCAGGGAAGACAATAGATGGAGATAAATAGAGATAACATTTTGGGTACTTGGGCTTCTAGGGGAAATGACTCTGCCCTTGGCCATTGATTCAGCTTGGATTCCCTCTAATACACTGCAGGAGATGGTCTCTAAGAGTCACTACATATGAAAAACAACAACAAAAAAGAGTCATTCTCTGTAGGACTTGGAGGTGAGCCTCTCTGAAGGAAAGGATCCTGGCCTATGACAAGAGATCCAGACTAAAGATGTCACTGGGGTTGAGCTCTAAAGCTTTGAAGCTTGGCCACACACACCTAAGGCCTTTCAGTCACTGGCATAACTTTCAAGAGCCTGACTTAAGACAACCTGTGATTAAGACTTCATTGGTGATCTAGGAAAGTGTCACTCACACACTAATTAGCCTTTTCAGGATAAAATAATATTAGGATGCAGTTTATGGGAAAAAAATGACAAATGTATCAGCAAAATAATAATCTGTGTCAAAATCAGTTCTTTGGTATGACAGATAGGTCACTGTCACCTATGACAGTTGAGCATTGTCCTCTCACTGTATTTCTCCATTGGCTTCCTTCCTCCATTTGAATAGAAAGACAGAAAAAATAAAATAAAATTCTTCCACTCCTTCTCACTTCCAAACATCTCTCTGTTGTGCACAACAACAATTTTTCACTACTAGTGACAGGGGTTATTCTTTACGAAACCCTTTTCTTATAAAGTGGAATGTACTTTGTGGAATGAAGGTTCAATGAGAGGGTTGCATTAAAAGGGATGTATGTGTTGTGTTTTCTCTATTTGCCAAATTAGAAGTATAGCCTTGAACAGAGGGTAGAGAATGAGTCACTGTTTTCTCTTCTTACCACAAATCAACGGAACGTCTCAGAGATACTCTTAAAATCCTGTAGTTGGGCAGTATCCTAGAAATTGTACATTGCAATTTTTTAAATCTGGAGTACAGAATAGGAGATTTGAACCTTATTCTTACCATATGACCTGGAGCAAGTCATTTAGCTTTTCTGAGGCTTAGTTGCCCGGTCTGCAAAATGAGATTCATAATGGCACCTATTTAACAAAAGTGTTGTAAGGATTAAATCGAAGAACTTGTGAAAACAGCTCTATGAAACTTTAAGTGCTTAATAATAATAATAATAATAATATTAATAATAACAAGTAGTAGTAGCAGTAGTAGTAGTAGTAGTAGCAGGACTAGTGATTTCCAAGTAAGATGTAACAATAAATCTCAGATAAGTCATCATTCAGCCTTCATTTTGAGATCTCCAATGAGCGGGGACTTTTTACTTGAGGAGGAATTAGATTAGACATTGGAATAGCTCCACATGTTAGGAGATGCATGCTTAGCTTAGATTCTTAAAATCTAGCCAATAACTCACTAATGTTCAGACTCCTCAAGAGTCTGGTCAATATGATGGATGTTTTAATAAACTTTGTCTTTTTCTGAAAGAAGGGTTGGGTCGAATTCTTTCAGGCAGGAACTGTGTGTTCTGATTTTGGGGTACCAGCATCTCTAAACCCCTAAGCCTCATCATTTTGGTAGCTCATATGGGGAAACTGCCTAACCCCAAGTTCTTCTCCAGCCAAGACTGGAAGGTATGTAAACCTCCTCCCTCCCCTCCTTTCTTGCTCTGAATTTAAGGTCGTTCTCCAAACACCAAAGCTTGGAGGTGCTTTTTGGGGAAACAGTTATGAGGCTGTCTTGCACTCAGCCTGATGCTTTCATGCTCTAGGTCAACTGGGTCGGTTCGAGGACATGGACCTGGGTACACATTCCATAGCATAGAAGAAAAGGGCAGACACCCTACGCTGAAGTGTATGCCCAATTCTGTCAATTCTCTCAGCACTAGGAAATTGGGGAAAACTGTAGGGTTTTTTTTGGTTCCCTGAGGCTTACTTCTTCCCTACCCTCTATACTTCTGAATCCTCTTTCATGGAGGTTACGGGGAAAATTTAGAACAGCTAAAAATATCTTGGCAGATTCTGGAGGGTTTGTGATTATTCATTAAGGAGTTTTGAAACACCTTACAACCCTGGTCACTCCCTTCCCTTGAGTGAAGAGGGTATCTGCTAACCCATCTCATAGGAGAAGAGAGTTTCACCATTCCCCCTCATCTTTGATTTCACCCTCTACCACCTGGGGAAAGGAAGGAGGTGGGGAGTGGCAGCAACTACAACATAGGTCCCACTTGCAGTGGCCTTGAGCGCTGGGTCAATCTTTACCTAGAAGCATAACGCAAGTTGAGCTCATTGTGCTCAAGGTAAAGAAGCTAGTCTCTGGAGACTTCCACTTCTGGGAGCCAAGATGGAGGATTAAAAAGGTAGTCGCTCTCACTCTCCCCTATCAACCTCTGAAAACCCAAAAATATCACCCCAGAAAAAAAACCCTGGAACAGCTGAACTAGAAGAAAGATGGGGAGCAGAAGTGCAGCAGCCCAGCAAATGGGTCTCCCAGTGCCTCAGCAAAAAATAAGGGAGGCAGAACTACAAGGGGCCCCAGGCAGATAAGTATCCTGCAGCATTCATCTGAAAGGAACAGAAGAAAGCAACCTAAAGTCTTCCTAAAGCCCCGGCTTTCCTGGTTCCAGCCCAACACCAGGTGAGCTGTCTGAGCACTGCAGCCTCCAATTGGCAACGAGGAAGAAATTCTGAAGCCCAGGTGGTACAGCAGGCAAACACCAACACCTGGACCTCCCAGTGCCTCTGTAAGGGTGGGGGAACCAGTGAAGGCCAGCTCAGGAAACCACCAGGTACTTTGGCACTCTACCACAAAGGAATCTCCCAATGCATTAGCAGAAACAAGGGAGGCAGCACTGCAAGGGCCCCTAGGCAGATAAACACCATGCACCACTCATCTAAAAGGAGCTGAAGAAAGCTAAAGGAAAAGAAAAGCAGACAACCTAGAATGGCCTGAAAGTTCCAGCCTTGCTGACTCCAGCCCAACACAAGATAAGCTGCCAGAACCCTACAGCCTCTAATTACCAACATAAGAGGCCCCAGCACACAAAGCCAGTGACCAAGACCTAGGCTCCCAACACAAGAAGCTTGGGTCATTGCTCTCTGTTCCCGAAAAGGAGAGGTCAATCACTTTAAAGGCCAGAGAATAAAGAAACATCATGAGTAAAAAGAAACGTACCATAGATTCATATTATGAGAAGAGTGAAGATCAAGAGAGAAATTCTGAAGAGGACAACATTGTCAACAAACCTATATCTGCAACATCAAAAGGAAATATGAACTGGTCAGAAGTCCAAAAAGCCTTCTTAGAAGAGCTCAAGGATTTTAAAAGTCAAATGAGTGAGGTAGAAGAGTCCTTAAAAAATACAATTGGCCAATTGGAAAAAAAGTACACTGAAGAAAACAAGTCCCTACAAAACACAATTGGCCAATTGAAGAAGGAAGCACAAAAACTAACAGAAGAAAACAATCTGCTAAAAACTAGAATTGGAAAAATGGAAACTAATGACTCTATGAGAGAGCAAGAATCAGTCAAACAGAAACAAAAAAATGAAAAAAAAGAAGAAAACATAAAATACATTATCGGTAAAACAACTAACCTGGAAAATTGATTCAGGAGAGACAATTTAAAAATTATCGGCTTACCTGAAAATCATGATTAAAAAAAAAGAGCCTGGACAGTATCTTTCAGGAAATCACAAAGGAAAACTGTCCTGATGTTCTACAACCAGAAGGTAAAGTATCCATAGAAAGAATATACCGCTCACCATCTGAAAGAGATCCCAAATTGAAGATGCCAGGAATATAACAGCAAAATTCCAAAATAACCAGATGAAAGAGAAGGTGCTGCCAGCAGCCAGAAAGAATCAGTTTTAATATCATGGAACCACAGTAAGGATTACACAAGACCTTACAGCTTCTACATTAAAAGGCGGCAGGGCATAGAACATGATATTCAGTAAGGCAAAGGAGCTTGGACTGCAGCCAAGGATCAACTACACAGCAAAAATGAGTGTGATAGAAGGGAGGGAACAAGTAGTAAGGGTAAAGGGGAAGAAAAGGGAAAGGGCTCATAGAAGGCAGGAGGGACTGAAGGAGGCAGTGCTCAAAAGCAAAACACTAGTGGGGGGGAAAGGAGAAAGAAGGAAGAAAAGCATAAACAGGGAAAAAAGGATGGAGAAAAAGACACAGATAGTAATCATAATTGTTAATGTGAATGGCATGAACTTTTCCATAAAACAGAAGCAGATAGCAGAATGGATTAAAAACCATAATCCTACAATATGTTGTTTCCAGGAACCAAATTTGAAAAAGAATGACACTTACAGGGTAAAGGTAAAAGTCTGGAGCAGAATATATTATGCTTCAGATGAAGAAAAAAGCAGGGGTAGCAATCCTGATCTCATAAAAAGCAAGAGCAAAAATAGATCTAATCAGAAGAGATAAGGAAGGAAACTACATCCTGCTAAAAGGCACCGTAGACAATGAAGTAAGATTACTAAACATATATGCACTAAATGGTACAGCATCCAAGTTCTTAGAGGAGAAGTTCAGGAAGAAATAGACAGCAAAACTATAATAGTGGGGGACCTCAAGCTCCCCCTGTCTGTACTAGATAAATCTAGCCCCCCCCAAAAAAAAAAAACAAGAAAGAAGTTAGGGAGGTGAATAGAACATTAAAGAAGTTAGGTATGATAGACCTCTGGAGAAAAATGAATGGGGATAGAAAGGAATATACTTTTTTCTTGGCAGTACATGGCACATACACAAAAAACGACCATGTACTAGGGCATAAAAACCTAACAATCCAATGCAGAACACAGAAATATTAAATGCATCCTTTTCAGATCATGATGCAATAAAAATTATATGTAATAAAGGGCCATGAAAAGATGGACCTAAAAATAATTGGAAACTAAATAATCTGATCCTAAAAAATAATTGGGTCAAACAACAAATCATAGAAACAATCAATAATTTCATTGAAGAGAATGACAATAATAAGACAACATACCAAATCTTGTGGGATGCAATGAAAGCAGCTTTTAAGGGAAGTTTTATATTTCTAAATGCTTACATAAATAAAACAGGAAAAGAGCAGATCAATGAATTAAAATTAAAAATTCTCAATTAAGAACCAAATTAGAAATTTTGAAAACCAAAGGAAACATTAATAAAATTGAAATTGAGAAAACTATTGAACTAATAAATAAAACTAACATCTGGTTTTATCAAAACCAATACGATAGATAATCCTTTGGTTAATTTAATTAAAAAGAGAAAGAAAAAAAACAAATTACTAGTATCAAAAATGAAAGGGTTATAGCTACCACCAAGGAAGAGGAAACTAAAACAATAATTGGGAATTATTTTGCCCAAGTATATGCCAACAAATCTGACAATCTTAGTGAAATAGATACATATTTACAAAAATATAAATTGCCCAGATTAACAGAAGAGCAAGTAAAATATTTAAATAACCCCATCTCAGAAAAAGAAATTGAACAAGCCATTGATGAACTTCCTAGGAAAAAAAAAAAACTCTGCAGGGCCAGATGGATTAGCATGTGAATTCTATCCAACATTTAAAGAACAATTAATTCTAATACTATATAGACTATTTAGGAAAATAGGTGAAGAAGGAGTTGTACCAAATTCTTTCCATGATACAAATATGGTGCTGATACCCAAACCAGGAAGAGTCAAAACAGAGAAGGGAAATTATAGACCAATTTCTCTAATGAATGGAGATGCAAAAATTTTGAAAAAAAATACGATCAAATAGATTGCAGCAATTTATCACCAGAATAAAACACTATGATCAAGTAGGATTTATACCAGGAGTGCAAGGTTGATTCAACATTAGGAAAACTATCAGCATAATTGAGTATATTAATATCAAAATGAACAGAAGCCACATGATCATCTCAATAGATGCAGAAAAAGCTTTTGACAAAATACAACACCCATTCCTATTAAAAATACTGGAAAGCTTAGGTATAAATGGAGTCTTCCTTAAAATAATAAATAGCATCTATCTAAAACCTTCAGCAAGCATTATATATAATGGGGACAAGCTAGAAGCATTTCCAATAAGAAAGGGGGTGAAACAAGGATGTCCATTATCACCACTGTTATTCAATGTTATGCTAGAAACATTAGCTTTAGCAATACGAGAAGAAAAATAAATTGAAGGTATAAGAATAGGCAAAGAAGAAACAAAGCTATCATTTTTGCAGAAGATATGATGATATACTTAGAGAATCCTAGAGAATCAAGCAAAAAACTACTTGAAATAATAAACAAATTTAGCAAAGTTGCAGGCTATAAAATAAACCCACATAAATCATTGGCATTTCTATATATTACCAACAGAGCACAACAGAGAAACAGAAAGAGAAATTCCATTTAAACTTACTGTACACATTGTAAAGTATTTAGGAGTCTACCTCCTGAAATACACCCAGGAACCTTATGAACACAATTACAAAACACTTTTCACACAAATAAAATCAGATCTAAATAATTGGGAAAAAATGAGCTGCTCATGGGTAGGCTGAACTAATATAATAAAAATGACAATCCTACCTAAGCTAATTTATTTATTCAGTGCCATACCAATCAAACTACCAAAAAATTATTTTATAGAGTTAGAAAAAATAATAACAAGATTCTTTTGGAAAAACAAAAGGTTGAGAATATTGAAGGAATTAATGAAAATAAATGTAGGGGAAGGTGGACTAGCAATTTTAAATCTTAAATTGTATTATAAAGTAGCAATCATCAAAACTGCTTGGTACTGGCTAAGAAATAGAATTTTGTATTAGTGTAATAGGTTAAATATGCAAGACCCAGTAGTCAATGACTATAGCAATCTATTATTTGATAAACCCAAAAACTCTAGCTTCTGGGACAAGAACCCACTCTTTGAAAAAAAAACTGCTGGGAAAACTGGAAAAGCGTATGGCAGAAATTAGCAATAAACCTAAATCTCACACCATATACCAAAATAAAACCAAAATGTGTTCATTGTTTACATATGAAGTCTGATACTCTAAGCAAACTGGGAGAACAAGGAATAGTTTACCTATCATATTGATGGAGAAAAGAAAAATTCATGACCAAACAGGAGATAGAGAACCTTATGAAAAGCAAAATATATAATTTTGATTACTTTAATCGAAAAGTTTTTGCACAAAGAAAGCCAATGCAACTAAGATTAGAAGGAAGACAGAAAATTGGGAAAGAATTTTTACAAACTGTCTCTCTGATAAGTGCCTCATTTCTAAAACATATAGAGAATTAAGAAAAATTTATAAGTCTAGAAGGCATTCCCTAATTGATAAATGGTCAAAGGATATGAACAGACAGTTCTCAGATGAAAAAATTAAAACCATCTGTAGTCATACGAAAAAATGCTCTAAATCATTATTGATTAGAGAAATGCAAATCAAAACAAATCTGAGGTACCACATCACACATATCAGATTGGTCAACATGACAAAACAGGAAAATGATAAATGTTGCAGAAGATGTGGGAAAATTGAAACACTAATGCATTGTTGGTGGAGTTGTGAAATGATCCAACAATTTTGGAGAACAATTTGGAACTATGCCCCAAGGGGTATAAAAATGTGCATACCCTTTCATTCAGCAATAGCACTTCTAGGGCCATATCCCAAACAGATCATACAAACGGGAAAAGGATCCACATGTACAAAAATATTCATAGCAGTTCTTTTTGTGGTGGCAAAGAATTGAAAATTGAGAGGATGTCCATCAATTGGGGGACGGCTGAGCAAGTTGTGTTGTATGAATGTAATGGAATGCTATTGTGCTATAAGAAATGATAAACAGGCTGACTTCACAAAAAAACTGGAAAGACTTGTATGGTCTAATGCTGAGTGAAGTAAGCAGAGCCCAGAGAAAGTTGTACACAATAACAGACACATTGTGCAATGACTAATTTTGATAAACTTAAGCCTTCTCAGCAATACAAGTACCTAAGACATTCCCAGAAGCCTCGTGATGGAAAATGCTATCCACATTCAAAGAAAGAACTATGGAAGTTGAATTGCTATCATTTTTTTTTCTCTTCTGTTGAATTTTATTCCCTCCTTCGAATGGTTCCACCTATTGGTGTCAATTTTTATTTACAACTTCACTAATGTGAAAATATGTTTAATAGGAATATAAATATATAGCCTATATGAGATTGTGTGCCATCTTGGGGAAGGTGGTAATGAGGAAGGGAGAGAAAAATTTTAAACTGAAAAGCATATGGAAGTGATTGTTGATAAACCAAAATTAAAATAAGTGAATTAATTAATTAATTAATTAAAGAATTGAAAAATTGAATAAAAAAAGAAGCTAGCCTCTGAACTTGGGGTAAGCATGTTCTTTTATAGTTGTACTTTTACCTGTTAATTAGGTGTTGATTCTCCATATAAAGTAATCTCGAAATGCATTTAACAACATTGAAGTCACCTGATTGGTAATAGGCTTGTTTCAAGTTTCAAGTTGGTGAACTTTTTGTATCAGTTACACCAAGCAACTTTTCATAATTTGGTTACCACTAAAATAATTTGGCTTTTTTTGACTATTGTTTTAACATGTAAACTTTGCCAACAAGCTTGTTCAGGTTTTTTCTTGCTAAGAATTTAAAATTATATAGCTATAATCTCTAACAATTGGCTCTTTATACCAGGACAAATTTAAATTTGAGATCTAAATCCTTGAAAAGTTTTTCCTAAACTGTGATTAGTGAAACTTGCGGTTTGAGGTAAAAGGTCATAGGATTTTATTTTGAGTTGTCTGATGGATCTTAATAATCCATTGATACTCAATGATCTACCATCTGAGAGAAATTCCACAAGCTAATCAAAGAATGTGATACTGGTGCAAAGTCAGCATTAGGAAAAGCTGAGAGGACAATTTTAGCTTCAGTCTAAGATGGTATCCTCCTGGCTCAGTTTCCCCATTATGGTCCTTTGAAAAGGAATGTTACCCACCTGGATATTCCTGAGTCTGGCTATGAGGTGGATTTGATACTGCATGGTTGGAAAAGTGAATTATCTGAATACAAACAGAGTTCAGGATGTTTTATCTTGTCATATGTGGGTCTTGCTGTCTTTACTGTCAGATTTGTGTCTTCCAGACTACAGGCCATTCACCTACAGTTGGTAGCAAACAGTGGGTACCAGCCAATGAATACTTCCCCATTATTTCCTGGATGCAGCCTGTTCTCAGTTCCAGTCAACCTCCTCTTTGAGAATCGCCTCAAGGCAAGGACAGTTCTATGGCCCTTGTCAGCAGGAAGCAGTTTCACAAGCCAAGAGCTTCACCCCTTACCCCAAAATAATTTGGGCCCCATTTGTTTGAGGATGAAATGATGGGGATGGGAGCCAGACCCCAGAAAGGAAAAACCCTGGACTTTCTCATATGGCCAAATCTCTGGCTTAATCCTAGCTAGGCTTCATTCTCCCTTGGCCACGAGATTCAGATCCCAGGTGTCCTATTCACCATACATTTATTGGCCACTCTCATTCAGGTCTTCCTTAGACCCCTCCTCCAGTCACCCTAAACTATGTGGCCACTCCTGGATCCTTCTCACAGTCTTTCTGTATATAAAGGTCCACTTTTTCTCCATTAAGATGCTAAGATTCTTAAAATCTAGCCACTACTCAGATTCTTATAATGTAGCCAATAGCTCACTAATATTCAGACTCCTTAAGAGTATGGTCAATATGGTGGATGTTCTAATGAACCTTGTCTTTGGCTGAAAAAAAAAAAGAAAAGTAAAGAAATGCATGATTAGACACACCATGAGTCTGCATCTTGGAACCTCTACCAAATGTGTCTGGTTCTGTCTAAGCAATGGAAAAAGTCTTTGCAACACTACTAATGTGTGACATCTGGAATGGCAGCAGCTTCCCATTCCTTCATCACCATAGTTGGTAAAGCTCTCAGAATGACATTTTAAAAGGAAATTACACCTGACACATCTCTCCATTTTTGGTCAAACATCATTTTATCTCTACGAAACAAGCTGTGGAATATACACTGAGCCTTTTCCAAATGAATTCTCCACTGAAAAACTTTCTTTCATACCACATTTCCCTCTTTTTTTTGAGATCAGAATGGAGATGTTAATAGAATTCATTTCTAGTCCATTTTATAATGAAATTTTTTATTAAAATGGAGTAAGAAGGAATTTTTTTAACAGCGCTATGTACTCAGAATAATAAGGGTGTTACAAGAAAATCATTTGACAAAACACATATTAAATAAAACAAGTGGTAGAAAATAGAATGTTCAGAAAGATGTTCAAAAGTAAAAATAAAAGGAAAGGATATGAGAGGTAAACTCAAGTTTCTAGAAAAAAAGATAATAGAATTATGAAAACTTATCATAGTTTGGATGACAAAGCTAAGCAAAGGTGTGGTGGTATAAAGAGAGGAAAAATGGCCTGCAATGGACTCTTTGAATCCTGCTGATGCTTAGATATGAAAATCAGATTGTGAATCATTCATTTTTACTTTTGACTATACCAAGTGGATTTCTCTTTAAGATATTCTAATACTGACCGACTTTGTACTTCTTTGGGGTTGTCTTATTGGAGAGCAGGGAAAATGTTACTAACCTGAATGATGTAAGTTTTGAAATTTTATGATAGACACATTCTTATGGGAAAGAATCATATTCCTGGCCAAGGATGATGTGCATGTCTACAGATATTACCACAAACATCATTTTTAATCATTCTCAAATGACACATCTACTTACTTTAGAGTATTAAACTTTCTGGAGTTTAATTAAACCAGGTGACTCAGTGAAATACTGCAGAAAATCATATTTATGTGTTACCTAATGTATCACCAATACCAGGGATGGGTTCTCTTCTGTTATCTGAGGGCTGCATGTTTAAAAACAATAAATGACATTGAGATTAGGCTTTGAATTTGCCAATTGCTTTTCAAATATTGTTTCATTTTATAGTAACAGCAAGCAAGCGAAGGAGGTACTGCAAACATTACTATCCCATCTTTACCCTCTGTGTGGTGGTGGTGGTGGTATGTATATATGTATGATGTGGTGTTCCAAGGTGTGTACATATATATTTGCAACTAGTGAATGATATGTATTTTCAATGAAAGGTTAAAGTGATTTCCTCTGCATTAGACACAAGATTTGAAATCACTTCTTCTACACATCCATTTCCATATTCTATTTATTGTACCCAGAGTCATTAAGGTAAATTCTGGGTTATACAAGTTCAAAGAAATACATTAATGGGCAAACTACTAGTTAATGATTTTGTCACCTAAATATGCCCATATATATGCCCATCCATATGCAAATGTACATATGTGTGCATATCTATATGTATATGCATATGCAATGCACATATGTGTATTCATGTTCATCCGCACGTGTATATGCATGCATAGAACACATACACATGCACATACATGTAATTACACATACAAACACACATGTGTGTATGTATGTATATGCACCTATATATGTATGCTCACATATGAATATATGCGCATGTACATACACCCACACACACACGTGCATGTATGTATATGTGTACATATACATATACAACCCATCAAGATCTCTTTGGATCCTATGTCTTCCATTGTGTTACATGCCCTGGCTGACTTTCTATTTTCTACACATTCTATGGTAACATTGGACCATGGTAAGGTACTATTTCCCCATACTGTTTGACACACTGAGGATGCAAATAACACAAAGAACAAAGCCACTGCTGTCAGTGAAATAAAAATCTAATAGGGGAAATAAATAAATCTTATAAAAAGAAGGGGAATATGATCAGCATAAAGAAAAAAAAAAGTAGGCAACATGTTAAGCAAAAAATGCAGGCAAGAAGAGATCATTTTGGATTAAGCCTTCCTGGAGGAGGAAAACAATTGACTTCAACCTTAAAAAAGAGTGCAATTTCTACAGGTAGGCATAGGAGAGTGATAGTGTCCAGTGTCCCTTCCACACATTGAGGTTGGCATGCACAAAGATATTGCTCAACAAAGGATGAGGATAAGAATGAGAGTGAATGCATAGTACAGGTTTAATAGTATCGGATTTTTATAGAAGAGTAAGATGACATTACTTTGGAGGGCTAAGTTGGAAACAGATTGTGAAAGAAACTTGAATTCATTCATGGATTCACACTTTATTTGTCAGCCAATAGGAAGCTATGAAAGATTTTAAAGTAGAGGAGTATTGTGATCCGAGTGGTGCTCAGGGAATAAAAACACCACCTCCAGAACGCATTCCATTGGATTCATTTATTTTCCATATCTCCCATATGTCCTCCATGAAGGATCTATCCAATGTGCTGGATGCCTTCCTTTGGGTCTCTTCCTAACTTGAAATTTCTTTCTAGAAAAATAAATTGGGTTATCCTAGTTAAAAAGCAATACTAGATTATGGGACTCATCACAGCTCTTTCAGAAAACTCAAAAAATATTCTGTCTTTTATTCTGTCCTAGGATTTTCCTAGGGCCTGATGTAATTTTCACTTACTACTTTCTTAAACTTTCCCAAATCAGGAATTGTTTGCTTTTTTTTTCAACAGAATAAATTTATTGTTGTTACTCTTTTAATAGGATTACTCAGAGACATAATGATTAACGAAACAATCCCTGGAGCTGATATATATGCATACAAACACATGTGTGTATTTTTTGTGCATATGTCATACACATAGTATGTGTACACATGCATGTATGTACAAACATTTATGTACACATAGATATGCAGGATCTCTTACTAAAACTTAAAACTCTACTGAGTTTTATGACATTCAGTATATACATCTATAAATATGAATAACTTTCTCAATCAGCTATTTGTTACTAAGGAGATGTATAAATATATGACAGACATTTAATAAGAATTAATTTCCTACTATGCGCCAGGCACTGTGTTAAGTACTAGGGATACAAAAAGAGGCAAAAGATAGTCATTGCTCTCAAGGAATTCACAGCCTTAATGTGAGAGAAAACTAATAAACACATATATAAAAAGAAGACCTTTGCAGGATAAATAAGAAATAATTAACAGAATTTTAGAATAAAGAGGGGAAGGGGAAGGCTTCCTGTAGAAGGTGAGATTTTAATTGGAATTTGAAAGAAACCAAGAAAGCTAGGAGACTAAGAGGAGGAGGGAGACAATTCCAGGAATGAAGGACAACTAAAGAAAATGCCCATAGCTGGGAGATGGAGTGTTTTGCTTTTGGAATAGTCAAGAAGCCTGTGGTACTGAATAATACTGGACTGAAGAGTAAGAGGTGAGGAATAAAAATATTAGTACACTGGAAAAGGGGGGGGGGAAGCTGGGATATGAAGGACTTTGAATGCCAAATGGGATTTTTTATTTCCTCCTAGAAATGCTAGAGAAATACTGGAATATATTGAGTAGAGAGACCTGGTCAAACCTACATTAGAAGAATCACTTTATTGACTGAATGAAGGGTGGGTTGGATTGGGATGATCATTGAAACAGGTAGACCCTTCATCAGGTGATGGTAGTAATTGAGGTGTCAGGTGATGTTGGTCTGCATGGGAGGGGGGGGCAGAATAGTGAAGAGGACATACTCAAGAAAATGTAAAGGCAGAATTTATGGGGTGGGGGAGAGTTAAATACATAGATACGTAGGCAGCTATCTTACTCGAATACTCCATTTTATATCTCTTTCTCTGTGTAGTTTCAACTCAATAGAACAAGTTGCCCTTCCCAAGATAAACCTTTCAATTTTAAACTCACTAGCATGCTGCTGACTCAGACCCTCATTAATCCTATCTCTCTCACCCTGTTTTTCTTATTTATTTGAGAGCTGAAGGATGTAGTACTAAACTTCTCCTAATTCTTGTCTTTTTAGAGGGTAGAAACTGGACTCTATCATCTCATTCCACTTTGCATCTGCTTTCTAGGCTGGCTTCAACTGAAGATGCCCCTGTGTGGTACTGCCTGGTGCACCAACCCTCCAGTTTCCTGCCTCCTTTTCTATGTTGTCTTCTCCATTAGATTGTAAGCTCTTTAAGGGCAGGAACTGTCCTTTTTTAAATTAATTTTATCTCCAGCACTTAGAACAGTGTCTGGCATATGGCATATGCTAAATAAATGTTTATTGGACTAAATCATTGGATAGATATAGAGATATAGGATAGAGAACAATAAAATATTTATTAATTATTTGCTGTATGTCAAGGGCTCTATTAAGTGGTAAAAAATAAATACAAGGGAAAAAAAAGCCCCTATCCATGAGGAGCTTGCATTGTAATATGGAAGACAACACATAAAAGGAATTGGGAAAGATAGAAAATATTCTATAGTGGGGACAAGTCTACTTAAGAAGAGGTAGAAATGTCCAGTGAGGGAGGATAGAACTAGAAACATAACATGTATAAGTGAAGCAAGTCAAAAGAAAGATGAAGAGTTTTTACCATATTCTGAAAAAAATCCTTTGAAGATTGCTTTCTAAATGTCATGTTAGTGTGGTTTTGTGAGTGTGGCATTTCTCCTGCCGTAGAGTGTTAGCCCTTCCACCATGCAGTAAAGGTTATCAGAGACTTGCTGTCATGCAGTCTTTCTCCATAAAGTGTTATAGAGCTATGAGGTAATATGCTTTCATTTCAGCCATTAAAAAGAATTTCAACAAGAGAAATGGAGGAGGTAACAGCAGCAGTAGAAATGGAACATAAGGGAAAGTAATAGTGATTGGAAGAGGTTAGAAGCAGTCAGGTGAGAAAATATTTCTTCTAAGTCTTTGCCAATTATTCAGAGAGAAAAGTTTTCGTTGGTCCATTTTCTCTAGTGACATCTATCTGACTTCAGTTCTACCTGGAGTTTGGGAAAGGAGAACCTTTGAATGGGATTGATTGCTCTTTGCTGACACCTCTGGCTGCAGAAGGAAAAGTGGCGCTGTGTAGCTGCTTTGGTAAGTTCTACAAGTATCTGTGTTTCTGTGAGCTCCCTTGTTGTTGGACATTGCAGCATCCATTTAAGTGAATAACTGGTGGATCTGGCCTGAATAACTGAGAGAGCCAGTTTGATGAGCCTGGTAGTTCTCTGGATTAAAGAGAACTATTCATATTAAAGGCAAACACTTTCTTAATAGGCTTTTAAGGGTGATGGTTAATTAAAAGAGTTTATAAAGTCTGTTTTTGAGGAGGAAAAAGATTTCCCCAGCTGACAAATGGAAAAAATCAATAGTCCAAGAGTGAGCAGAAAAATAATTTTGTGTGATGCAAATATTTCTTAATGAATCAGTAGAAGCTTGGAGTCCAGAGCATTGAGTTGCCCTAAGGACATGCATTTCCCTCCTTATGTGTTTTCCTGCCAGTTTCCTGTAAATGTGTGTCTAGCATCCACATGGCATTGTGGTGAAGTGTGATTTGGGCTTGTATGTATATTGTGATGCCCTATGCTCTTCATATATTTAGACTTTTAATATCTAACATGTTATTTATTTTGCCTTAAAATTAAGTAAATTGTCATATTTAATAGAGGCTATGCCAGAAGGCTTAGTTCAGCTTAATAGTTTTAGAAAAGAAGGCTGCTTCTGTTGGAGTTGTGGACTAATTCAATCATTCTGGAAAACAATTTGGAACTATACAAAAAGGGCTATAAAACTGCATACCCTTTGATGCAACAATACCATTACTAGGTCTACATCCCAAAGAAAACATAAAAAAGGTAAAAGGACCCACCTGTACAAAAAATATTTTTAGCAGCTTTTTGTGGTGGCAAAGAATTGAAAAATGACCACATACCCATCAATTGGGGTGAACAAGCTGTTGTATATAATATAATGGAATACTATTGTACTATAAGAAATGATGAGCAGGTCAACTTCAAAAAAAAACCTGAAAAGACTTACATGAACTGATGCAGAGTGAAATGAGCAGAACCAGGAAAACAGCGTACACAATGACAGCAATGTTGTGCAATGACCAACTGTGACACTTAGCCTTTCTCAGCAATGCAATGATCCAAGATAATTCCAAAAGACTCATGATGGAAAATATTGTCCACATCTGCAGAAAGAACTATGGAATGCAGATCAAAACATACTATTTTCACTTTTTGGTGTTTTTTTTTTACTGGCTTTTCCCTTTTGTTCTGTTTCTTCTTTCACAGCATGACCAATAAGGAAATCTGTTTACATGATTGCACATGTATGACTTATATCTCCCCAGACCATACAACCTTGTAAGCACTCAAAACTTACAGACTCCCAGAACTATCTCTGAAAATAGTAGCACAAAAAAGCCTGAAGCTTGGAATGGTGTTTTCCACATCTACCCTGAGGTAAGCAGAGCCCAACTTCAACATAAATTTCAAAGTCAAGAAATAGGCCAGAAAAAATAAACAAAAAGCAACAATAACAAAAATTACTTGACCATAAAAAGCTACTATGTTGACAGGGAAGGTCACAATGTAAACTCAGAAGAAGAAAACTTGAAAATAGCTACAAATAACCCTCCCCCAAAAAATCGAACAGAAGTCCAAAAAAGAATTACTGGAAGAACTAAAAGCTAAGAATGGTAGAGGAAATTTTGGGAAAAGAAGTAAAAGACAGATGAAAGATAATTATGAAAAGATAACTAACAGCTAGGTAAAAGAGACACAAAAATGCTGAAGAAAATAACTCTTTTAGAAGTAAAATTGAAGGTCAGCTAAGTGGCGCAGTGGATAGAGCACTAGCCCTGAAGTCAGGAAGACATGAGTTCAAATCCAGCTTCATACCAAACACTTGACACTTACTAACTGTGTGACCCTGGGCAAGTCACTTAACTCCAATTGCCTCAAATTATAATAATAATAACAACAAAACAAAAAACTAAGTAAAATTGGCAATAGAGAAAGAAGTACAAAAGTTCACAAAAGTAAATAATTCCTTAAAAATTAAAATTTAGCAAATTGAAGCTGATGACTCCAAGACAGATCAAGAAACAATTAAATTAAATAAAGCCAAATTAATAAAAAAAATGTGAAATTTCTTATTGGATAGTAGACTGGGGAAAGACAATTTAAGAACTATTGAACTCCTTAAATTTTGTGATCAATAAAAGAACCTAGACATCATATTTCAAGAAATTATAAAGGAAATTTGTCCTGATATCATAGATCCAGAAAATAAAATAGTACCCGAAAGAATCTCCTGATGACCTCCTGAAAAAAATTCCCAAATAAAAACTCCCAGGGATATGATAACCAATTTCCAGAGCTCCCAGATCAAAGAGAAATTATGCCATAAGCCAGAAATATATAAACAATTAAGCTATCATGGAGCCACAGTCAAGATCAGCCAGATTTAGCAGCTACCAACTTCAAGAAGCAGAAGTCTGGAATACGGCATTATGAAAGGCAAAGGAGCTAGGATTAAAACCATGAACTACCAAGAAAAACTGAGTATAATTCTTCAGGGGTAAAAAAATGAACAATTAATGAAAAAGAATTTCAAGTATTCGTGATGAAAAAATTGCAAAAATGAATAGAAAATTTGTCTTTCAAATACAAGACTGAGGAGTATCATAAGAAGGTAAAAATGAAACACAAGTCATAAGGGATTCAATAAAGGTAAACTTTTTATATTCCTATATGGCAAAACGATACTTATTACTCCTAATAACTTTATATTAGGACAGTGAGAAGGACTCTACAGAGAGAGAGGGTAGTGGTGTGAATTGATTACATTGGAATGGTCTCAAAAAAATGGATGTTCAAAAAAGAGTGATGCACTGGGAAGAGTTATGGAGAGAAGAAGAATGAAGAAAAAAATGTCTCACATAACAGAATCACAGAAGGAAGAGCCTGTAGAGTGGAGAAAAAATATGGAGGGGACAATGCTTGAGCCTCACTGTTATCTGAATTTGTTCAAAAAGGAAAGAATCTATACACACACTCATTTGGGTAAAGAAATCTATCTTCAGGGGTACTTATCTTACAGTTAAGTACTAAAGGAAGGGGTTGAAAGAAAGGGGAGGTGGTGACAAAATGAAGGGTAGACTAAGGGAGGTAGTGGTGAGAAAGAGAATTTTGAGAAGAGCCATGGTAAAAAGAGAGAGAAGGATAAGTAGAAGAAAATAGGATGGAGGGAAATGCACAGTAATCATTACTGTGATGTGAGTGAGATGAACTCACCCATAAAGTGAAAGCAGATAGCAGAATGGATTAGAAAGCAGAATCCAACAATATGTTGTTTACAAGAAATATACTTGAAACAGAAAGACAGAGTTAAAATAAGAAGCTGTAGCAGAATCTATTTGCTTCAGTTGACACAAAAAAGGCAGGGGTAGAAATCATGATCTCAGACAAAGCAAAAGCAAAAATAGATCTAATTAGCACAGATAAGCAGGGAAACTACATCTTGCTAAAAGGTACCATAGACAATGAATTAATATCAATACTACACACTTTTGCACCAAATAGTACACCTAAAATCTTAAAGGAAACCTAAATGAGGTACAAAAAGAAACAGCAAAACTATACTAGTAGGGGACCTTACCTTTCCCCTATCAGAGCTAGGTAAACAAAATCATTAAAAAAATGAAAACAGTGAAGGATTGAATAGAGTTTTAGAAAAGTTAGATATGATAGACCTCTGAGAAAAATTAAGGAGAATACAAAAGAGTATGCTTTTACTCAGATGTATGTGGCACATTCACAAAAATCGACTTTGTATCAAGTCATAAAAATCTCACAAAACAAATGCAGAAAAGTAATATTAAATTTACCTTTTTCAGTCCATAATGCAATAAAAATTACTTTCAACCAAGGGCCACGGAAGAATAGATTTAATTAATTGGAAAAAAAATCTAATCATAATGCCACTTTTGCACTTTATTTACATTGCTTTTTTGCCACACAAGTAATATGTAAATATATTTTGCATGACTTCACATGTATAATTGGGAGCATATTATTTGCTTTCTCAATGGATTGGGAAGGGAAAGAAGGAGGGAGAGAATTTGGAAAAGGGCATTAAAAAAAAGAATATTACAGATAATAAATAAGGAAAAGATAGCTTCTCCAATTTTGTATTCTGTACATGTTGTGTATGTACAAGCTTATGCACAGACTTTCTTCCCCAGTAGAATGTGAGCTCCCTGATGACAGGGGATAGTCAGGCCTTTCCTTTGTATCCTTAGTGTAAGGTGAGCACAATACTCGAGGCATAGCCATTAAAAATAATTTTATATATATATATCCACTTCAATTAATGAATACTTGAATAATACGTGGTCATATTTGGTGAACATATTATTAAGCCAGCTTCAGAGTTCTTGCCTCTGCCATTAACAATATTATCTTGTGCAAGTCATTGAATGTCGGTGGGTCTCAGTTTACTTATTTGTAAAATTAAGGAGTAGGACTGGATGAATTTGGGATCCAATATTTTTTTTAAGTCTAAACTACAATAAACGATTGTTTCCTTCCTTCCTTCATTCTTTCCTTCTTTAATGCATTCCTTCCTTCCTTCCTTTCTTTATCTTCCTGCCATTCTAAGATCCTAAAAGCTTATGACCTATATTAGCTGTATGACCCTGGGCATGTCACATAGTTTAAAGACAATCAGTTCTATAATAATTACTACTTTGAAGTAGAATAGAAAGAGCTTCCTCACTAGAATTCCTGACATCAAGGAAATCAAAATTTATTTAAAGAAAAAAATGTCACTCAAATATGAACATGGCAACTTTGATATCTTAGAGGCAAATAAACACCTTTGGGTACGGGGGTTAGGAAAGAAGCAATTACAATATAATTGTCACTGCCAATTAATGACAAGCTAAGGAAACAATGCCAGGGTTCAGGGGAGGGGGATAGCCTCCAGAGCTTACATATATTTACTCCCAGCCATAAGTAGCATTAAAGCAAGTGCAGAAACGATAAATTCCTCAAAAGTCAGACAGGACTTGGGCATGTGTGGATATGTGGACAATAACACACATAGGATATAATTTGTGAGATTAGGAATCTTTCCCTCCTAACATGTGACAGTTTAAAAAAAAGTTTTATTCAGGAAATCTTTAGAACCTGTTTTCTATTAGTATAATCAGCATATTAGCTGCATTCTAAATTGTTTTTTTTAAATAACCTAAACTACAGAAAAATAAAATAACACCTGGAAAGATACACCCAAGGTGATACATGCATTTTTTCTGTTATTTTCTTTAAAAAATGTTTTCAAGCATGGCAGAGCAAGTGAATAAATACTCTCATATTTTTGCACCAAGTCATTTGATGCTAGAAACTAGGGGTTTCATTCCCTGAATTGTAATACACCTTTTAACGACGTGCCAAGAATTCTTTTCCACATTGCGAGAAAAGAAATGTCCACCTGTCTGATGCTTTTTTCACCTCCTTTCATGAAGCAAAATCTTTCCTTGCTCTGACAAAATATCAGAAAAAGCTGAGTCCCTGAGGTGAACTGGTGTGTTTTGGTAGATTCAGAAAAGCTTTAAGAGGCAAAAAAATAAAAGCAAGCTTTGCAATAGTTCTGAGGTTTTATTTATTTAAGAGCTTAGAGAATCCACTAAACAGTTTCTAGCCGTTAGCATGTGAATCAGTGTATGGAGTAAAGCTTGTAGGAACCATTTCTTTGTCATTTGTCACATAAAATTAGAATGCAATGGGAGTTCACTTAGGCAGCAAGGTGCCTACCATATAGAGATTTCAGAACCACATATTCGGCCCCAGTCAAAGGAGATGAATGATTAAATCAACCCTGTGTGTTTCAGTGGTCTCTCTGAATTCTGTTGTATGTTCATACCTGGGCTTCAGTGTGACCCTTGACACTTGCTTAATGTCTTACTGTCCTGGTCGAGTTTCTAAGACTGTTTCAGATAAGTTACTGTCTTGCACTGGTAGGGGGAGCTTCCTTCCCTATGATTTCTTTATGCCAATGAAATCATCAATGTACTCTCTCTTCCAGTGAATTTAGCATGTATTCAGCATATCAAGCCCTGTGGATAAAATAAAATAAAATAAAATTAGTACCTGTCCTCAGTGAAATTACATTCTTTAGGCATGGAGTGGAATATTTACAAAGATAAGAAATTAAAAGCTAATTTGAAAAGAGTGAGCTCTAAAAGTTATGTGGCTCACTAAAGGTGTCCTGGAGGAAGTAGTGCCAGAGGTGCACCTTGAAAGATGCTAGCCATTTTAAGAGATAGAAGTAAAGAAAAGGTACATACCAGGCACAGTTCACAGACTGTACAAAGTAACAGATTGCAGAGATGGAACCTCAATTTCTGGGGACAGCCCAGAGGCCATGTAGAATGTAGAATGTACACAGGGGAATAATGTCAAATTAATCTAGAATGACAGATTGTGAAGGACCAGCTTGATTTGTTGAAACAAATTGTTGAATCCAATAAATGAAAAATGAGCAAAAATAACTATATTTACATTCATTTCACAGAAAAATATAGCCAGGGCAAAGCAGTCATAACAAAGAAGACAATATAGACAAATACATATACATATACAAATACATATACATATGCATGTGCATATACATGTATGTATGCATGTAAGGGGAGAGAGAGAGAGAGAGAGAGAGAGAGAGAGAGAGAGAGAGAGAGAGAGAACCAATAGACAATACATGTCCTTGTGAAAGATACAGAGACTTCATATCCATGGATAATATTCCTTAGTTTAGAGCACAGGGTCATTCACCACACACTGTTGAAAAGAATTACTAATGATTATGGGCTGTCTGCCTCAAAAAATTATTTACAAAAAAAGAGAGAGAGAAGAAAAGAAGCTTGAAGAGTGTTTGGCCCATAGTTGCTGAGGTATGCCATTCCAAAATATTGTTTTTTAGATTAAACTGGAAGGGCACAACACTTTGATGAGAAATAGGATAGATCTCTACATGAGTCTACTTATCTATACATACTAGTACCAACTACTGAGATTCCGAAATGAAAATTTCTGTTTCCAAAGTCCGTGGCACTGCTAGATGTTTTCACAGCAAAACAAAAACCGTTTTTATCATTGGAAATGACTTCAAAGATAGTATTAACGTTTTCACCCCATAAACCCTGGATCTTTTCCAACTCATTTGGAACTGATACCTTCCATACTTCTTATCTTTTACATTAGAATGTGAGCTCTTTGAGAGCAGGACTTATTTTGCTCTGCTGTTTGGAACATCCAGCACATAGAACAGCACTTTATAAACAGTAAGCTGAATGAATGCTTTGAGGAGAAGAAAGGAGAGAAATAAAGGAGAGGAGGAGAAGGAAGGAGAGGAATAGAGGAGGGGAGGGGAAGGGAAGGGAGAAGCTACTCTGTACTAGTTCCCATAAGAAGCCCCAAGACTCCCGGAGTTCTTCATAGTTGTCATTTATTACACTATGTACTGACTTTTATTTATACAAGTCCCAGCTGATGATTACTGTTTTGTTTCCAACTCTGCTAGCAGAATCAGTGATACTATGAACAATGATGTTATATGGTTTTAAACAACAATAACATGCAAGTAAACATGTGTGCTAGAACATACTTGAAAGACAATGAGATGAAAAGATTAAGGGTAGATAGATGTGTGTATGTGTGTGCATATGTGTGTACATACAGATATGTGTCTATGTGAATATCTGAAAAGAGTACTTAGATGAAACTGCATCTTTTTTTTTTGCAATTGGGGTTAAGTGACTTGCCCAGGGTCACACAGCTAATAAGTGTCAAGTGTTTGGTCTGAAACCAGATTTGAACTCAGGTCCTCCTGACCTCAGGGCTGGTGTTCTATCCACTGCCATCTAGCTGCCCCTCTGAAACTGTATCTTTCAAGGTATTAAATATCTCATAAGCAACAAGTAAAGATGATCCAAGCATCTTGGTGGCACAGTGGATAGAGTGCTAGGCCTGGAGTCAGAAAGACTCACCTTCATGAGTTCAAATCCAGCCTTAGATGTTGACTAGCTGTGTGACCCTGTATGAGTCAATTGTTTGCCTCAGTTTTTCCATCTGCAAAGTGAGCTGGAAAAGGAAATGGCAAACCACTCCAGTATCTCTGCCAAGAAAACCCAAAATGTAGTCACAAAGAGTCAAACACAACTAAAAAATGATTGAACAACAGCATGACCAACAAAAACAATCTACTGTTATCCTATGACTTTTTAACCTATTTTATTGATGACTTTCTGTTTTTGCGTAACGCTCATTTCTTCATCTGTATCCTTTACGTCATCATACCCAGATTGAACTTTTTTAGAAGAAAGGAGGAAACAAAAACAAAAACAAAAACCAAAGATTTTGTTAGCCATATACCAGGGGATTCTAAGTTCAGGAACTCCCAACACCAAAATACATTCCAAATCACCTATGACTTAGTAGCTAATTTTGAAAATGTCTATACCTATATCGAGGTTCACTGACTTGCCCATAATCTTCCAGCTAATAACTTTCACAGGACCTATTTGAGCCCAAGCCTTCACATTAGCACATGATGCAACATTAACAAATGAAATATAAAATATACATTATATACAATATATCTCAAAGGGTCTGTGATAGATCTTTCTTATTCCAACATGGGTCCCAATCCATCAATACCTTCTTAGTCTGTGGAATTCTTATTCATTTTTTTCTATGAGAAAATTCCTGTAAGAGAGTTTGCACAAAGTGTTCAGGTATTTCTTTCTATCATCTTGACATTACAAGCTTAACATAAATGTATATTTATGTAAATAATTATATAATACCTGCTATGTGCCAGCATTTCTCTCTGTCTACACATGCACACACATATACTATGCTATATGTAGTATATGCTATATATTTCCCATTTAAATGTGTTCATCTATACACATTCAAACATCTATTTATTTATTTCAGCACTATATAAAACTATTCAACAAACTGGAAATTCCCAGACATCTAAAAGACAAATTATAGACCTATGGCAAGCATACAAAGTCTGTCACGTGTTGACAATTGCAAGTTCAATGTTAGAAGCCACGAATTGGGGAATAGCACAAAGACTGAAAAGAAGATTGGTGAGTCAAAACAAGAACAAAGGATAACAGATGAGTGGCTGGGTGTCACATTGGATTTTACAAACACACACACACACACACACACACACACACACACACACACTCAGGCTGGTTATTGTTCTTTGTTCTCAAAGAAGACCAAAGTGACATAACTATGCTACAGTCAAGTTACAGTGTGTCAGACTGTGGCTGATCAGAAGAATACGAGCTTGGAATGCTCTACCACAAGTCAGGCACCAATAGTCCAAGTGATTATTTGGGGTGGATGCTCTAAATTTGCACATCTTGTGTTTCTTTTGAGTTACTGCAATTCTGCTTTGCTAATAGAACACAGCACCTTCTCTGATGAGAGCATGCATGCTGGGTGGTCCTAGCCCAGTGTCTCCTATGTCACACAGTCAATTTCACTGTTCTTCAGAGAGACCTTGACAGTGTCCTTGTATTGCTTCTTCTGACCATCGTGTGAGTATTTGCCTTGTGTTAGTTCTCCATAAAATAGTTTTTTTTTTTCCATAAGTGTGCATTTTGTAGTCAGACAAGGTGCCCAGCCCATCAGACTTGCACTGTCTGAAGCAGAGTTTGCATGCTTGGCAGTTTAGTTCGAGAAAGGACCTCAGTGTCTGATACTTTATCCTGCCAGGTGATTTTCACAATCTTTCTAAGACATTTCAAATGGAAGCGATTCAGTTTCCTAGCATGGTGCTGATACTTTGTCCAGGTTTCACAGGCACACAACAGTGAGGTCAGCACAATGACTCGGTAGAACTTCAGCTGAGTAGATGATCTAATATCCCTTCCCTCCCACAATTTCGTTAGGAGCCTCCCAAATACTGATCTAGCTCTGGCAATGCATGTGTCAACATCATCATCAATGTACATATCACTAGAAAGTATACTACAAAGGCAAATGAATTTACTGACAGAATTCAAAACTTCTCAATTTGCTGTGACTGATGGTTCCACATATGGATGGTGTAGTGGTGGCTGATGGAGCACTTGTGTGTTTACATATGTGTGTATATGTATATGTGTTGATATATCACAATATGCATACACACATATACACACATACATATTATATACACATGCATGTTTGTGTGTATATATGTATGCATCTGTGTGTGTGTTTGTGTGTTATAAAAATATCAAGAAAGAAAGTGTGGTGTACTTGCTGCAGAGCTGGCATCAGAGTCATCAAGACCTGTATTCTATTCTTGTCTTTGATTAGGTGAACCTGAGCTTGTGACTTTATTCCTCAGTTCCCCAGGCAAACTTCAAAGACTTGTGTTGTAGACAAGTTTCCAGTGTGCAGGTGGAGGGGGTTTCCTCACCAGAAATTTTCTAGTTCAATTAAATACCATTCATGATCCTCTACCCCCCAAAAATCACCAAAACAAAATACAGAAGAGAAGATGTGACAGGAATTTCTCATTTTTGTGTGGGCAAGATCATATACACTACTTTATTTAAAGCCATCTTAAATGCCTGGTGAAGGGAGCAGTTCTTTGTGTTGTTCTGTTTGCTGTTTTTTGTGACTGTCCCTCCTCTGAGGCAGCTAGCTCACCCTTCTGTGCCAAAGATGGTAGCAGCAGGCTAATCCTTTCTAGCAGCATGGAGCAGGCTCAAGGTCAGCCAAACTTGATAACAATGACAACAGTGGTATAATTGTGAGATGAGCCGAGCTCAAGGTTCTCATGTCTTTCTTTAGTGAACAAAAACAATTTTGATCACTTGAGTGAGATCGTTTGATGGACCCACTTATGTGGGGTAGAGGTTTCAGGTTCTTTCATGTTGAAATTATTGTGTTGTTTCTTTTCTATGCCTGTATGTGCTAACTGAAACTACTGGTAACCAATACAAGAAGAGAAGACATTGGTACACAATGATATAGCAATAGAGTAAATTAAATCAATATCTGAATGACTTAACAATTGATAGGACAGGTAGGTGACACGTAGATAGAGCCGGAATCAGGAAGATCTGAATTCAAATCTGGAGTGACAGAATGACTAAATGCAAGGCTCTGGGCAACTCACTTAACCTCAGTTTCCTCATCTGGAAAATGGGGATAATAACAGCATCTACTTCCTAAGATTGGTGCGAGTATCAAATGAGATATTTGTAAAGCTTTTTAGCACAGTGTCTGGCACATTGAAGGTGCTATAAAATCATCATCATCATCATCATCACTCCATCATTCATCATCATCATCATCATGATTATTCAGAGATAACATGACCAGATGGCCTGATAGAATATGGGTACTAGAATTTAGGAAGGATATTGATGACTTAGCTTATGAACATTGCAAGGACGGAAAGCAGGATGAAGAAGGATTTCCACATTATACTATACGATTTTGGTCCCTCCATGAAAAGGAAATTTATAACTTGGAGAGAAGAAAAATCTAATAGGGAGAGTGATATGAAAGCTAATTTTGAGTTTATAATATGATTAAATAGAAGGAAAAGAAAGCCACCGTCACTATCACCTACCACCACCTACCAATAAACAAATATAGTCGGACTTAGGCGTTAGTGCCCACACCACCCCTCCACATTCCCAGTGAGTGTTAACAAAGAATGGAAAGCAATTTGTAGAGAGTGTCCTTGTTTACAGCAGTGCTGGAAAAGTTATCAAGGCAAACACAGTCATTTTATCTATAAGGAAACTAAGTCACAGAAAGCTTAAAGGTTTTTCCCAGGTAGATGCAAGTACGACTACACAGAAACTGAGATCGCTCTCCAATTTTGAAATTCTAAGTTTCAGGGGTACATTTCAGGTGACATTTGGCTCCAATTATAATAAGCATTCATCGATTTACTTGGACTGTCACATTGAAGAAATCCAAGGAGCCCTCTGATCTTCAGTTTATCTTTTCTTTTTTTGATTTTAAATTATTTAATTTATTTTTGGTTTTCAATATTCAGTTTCACAAGATTTTGAGTTTTAAATTTTCTCCCCCTCCCACTCCTCTGCCCTGCAAAACAACAGAATGCAATCAAATATAGGCTGTGCTTATACATTCACATTAAGCATATTTTCCCATTACTCATGATGTAAAGAACAATTAGAAATAATGGAACCACAAAAATGAAGCAATAAAACAAAATAACATAGGGAAAGGAGAGCAAATAGTATGCTTCCATCTGCATTCATACTCCATACTTCTTTCTCTGGATGTGGATAGCAATTTCCATCATGAGTCTTTAGGAGTTGTCTTCGATTCTTGCATTGTTATGAAGAGCCAAGTCTATCAAAGTCAGTCATCATACAATGTGGCTATTAACTGTGTACAATGTTAACCTGGTTCTGCTCATTTCATTCTGCATCACTTCATGTAAGTCTTTTCACATTTTTTTGAAGTCTGCCTGCTCATTATTTCTTATAGTGCAATAGCATTCCATTATATTCATATACTACAACTTATTTACCCATTCCCCAACTGATGAGTATCCCCTCAATTTCCAATTTTGCCACCACAAAAAGAGCTGCTATAAATATTTTTGTACATGTGGGTCCTTTTGTTGTTTTTATGATCTCTTTGGGATACAGGCCTAGAAGTGGTATTGCTGGGTCAAAGGGCATGTACAATTTTATAATCCTTTTGGCATACCTCCAAATTGCTCCTCAAAATGGTTGGATCAGTTCACAACTCCACAAATAACACATTACTGTACCAATTTTCCCACATCTTCTCCAACATTTATCATTGTCCTGTTTTGTCATGTTAGCCAATCTCATAGGTGTGGTGTGGTACCTCAGAGTCGTTTTGATTAGCATTTATCTAATTAATAATGATTTCAAATTTTTTTTTACATATGACTATAAATTATTTTAATTTTTTCTTCTGAAACTGCACGTTCATGTCTTTTGGTCATTTAGCAATTGGGGAATGACTTGTATTCTTACAAATTTGACTCAGTTCTCATATGTTTTAGATATGAGGCTTTTATCAAAGACACTGGTTATAAATATTCTTTCCCAATTTTCTGCTTTCTTCCTAATCTTGGGTGCATTGGCTTTGTTTGTGCAAAATCTTTTCAATTTGATGTAATCAAAATTATTCATTTTGCGTTCATAATGTTCTTTATCTTTCTTTTGGTCATAAATTTTGCCCTTCTCCATGGATATGAAAGGTAAATTATTCCTTGCTTTTGTAGTTTTCTTGTAATATCAGTCTTTATATCTGCATCCTGTACCCATTTTGACTTTATATCGCTATAGGGTATAGGATGTTCATCTATGCCCAGTTTCTGTCATATTCTTTTCTAGTTTTTCCAGCAGTTTTTGTTAAATAGTGATTTCTTATCCATGAAACTGGGGTCTTTGGATTTATCCAATAGTAGATTAGCATAGTTATTGACTGTTGTGTATTGTGTACCTAACCTATTCCACTGATCCACCATTATATTTCTTTTTTTAATTGATTTTTAAAAATTTTATTAATTTATTTGATTTATCAATAATCACTTCATATTCTTTTCAGTTTAAAATTTTTCTTCCCCTTTCCCCCCACCAACTTCCTTAACACGGTGCACAATTCGATATAGGCTATACGTTTACATTTCTATTAAACATATTTCACAGTAGTGGTGTTGTAAGTAAAAGTTAAAACCAATGGGAGGAACCATATGAACGAGGAAACAAAACTCACCAGAAGAGAAAAAAAATAGCAATTCAACTTTCACAGTTCTTTCTTTGGATGTGGAGAGCATTTTCCATCACAAGTCCTCTGGAGATGACTTGCATCCTTGTATTGCTGGGAAGGGTTAAGTTTATCAATATTAGCCTGTCAAAACATGGCTGTTTTTGTGTACAACATTCTCTTGGTTCTGCTCATTTCACTCAGCATCAGACCATACAGTCTTTCCATTTTTTTTTCTGAAGTCAGCCTGTTCATCATTTCTTATAGCACAATAGTATTCCATTACATTCATATACCATAACTTGCTCAGCCATTCCCCAATGGATGGGAATTCTCTCAGTTTCCAATTCTTTGCCACCACAAAAAGAGCTGCTATGAATATTTTTGTACATGTGGGTCCTTTTCCAATTTGTTTGATCTCTTTGGGATATAGCCCTAGAAGTGCTATTGCTGGATCAAAGGTATGCACATTTTTATATTCCCTTTGGGCATAGTTCCAAATAGCTCTCCAAAATAGTTGATCATTTCACAACTCCACCAACAATGCATTAGTGTTCCAATTTTCCCACATCCTCTCCAACATTTATCATTTTCCTGTTCTGTCATGTTGGCCAATCTGATAGGTGTGATGTGGTACCTCACAGTTGTTTTGATTTGCATTTCTCTAATCAATACCTATTTAGAGCATTTTTTCATATGACTATAGATGACTTTAATTTCTTCATCTGAGAACTGTCTGTTCATATCCTTTGACTTGTTTGAAATTCAACCTCCAGTAAAATTTATCTGGGACAAGTCTTTGAACCCCTATATTTCTTATTTGTAAGAAATAGTATTTATCTATTTATCAATCATTATATATATATATATATATATATATGTATATATATATATATATATATATATATATATGTAGATATAGATATACTGACAGTGCTGCTCTGAATGCCAAATTTATTTGTTTTCAATTTTCATCAATCAATTAATAAATCACTGTCAATTATGTCAGTCATTGTGCTAATAACTAGGGATATAAAAAAGGTAAAAGAAAGCTTCTGCCCTCAAAGAGTTTACAATCAAATGGAGGAGACAACATGCAAACAAATATATACAAAGCAAACTATGTACATGGGCCTGTTTTTAGGCAGTAGAAACGAACGAGTATAGAGAAAGGGATTGAGAATAAGTGAGACAGAGGTTTCAATCTGTTGGAGGAGACTGAATGGAATGGGATCACTTGAACAAGTAGAGGGATTGGCCTTGATAAGGCATTCATCATATCAGACAGGGGTATAGGAGGAGAGACTGGCAGAAGACATCCAACTGACAGGAGATTAGGAAAAATGGAAAAGAGGGAATTCACAGGGAATAGCATCAATTTCTTTCTCTCAAAAATATGAGGTAAGGTTCTTAGCTGAGACCGTGAGGGGGGTGTGATCCATAGGAGGTTTGAGGAGGGAATTAAAAGGTTTGGAAAAGCTGCTGCCGAAGGTGGCACAGTGAATTTACAAGTGATGAATAGTAAGATTGCCTATCAGCAGTGAGGGTCCATTTGATGTTATGTAAAATAAATTTGTAGAAGAACCAGTCAAAATGGTTGTATGAATTTCTCCACTTTCGTTCAGCAGCACAGATGTAGAAGTGAAGGCAATGAATGATGATAGTGATCCAAGGCTGAGGTTTGGCTGGGCACAATCAGAAATATGATGAAGGGGCTGCAGACAGTGAAGAGCTGTCAAGCTGGGGAAGAGAAGAGGAAGTAGCTAGTGCAGGGGAGATGACCTGGGAGAGAATTGATGAGTCAAGGGATGAGAAGTCATGGTGGGGTTATGTAAAGAAAAATGGAGAGGTGAAAATCCAATAGATTATGATCAGATAAGGGAATTTCAGAGTATTTGAACATGTGAGTGATGGCAAGATCGAGGTTATGGCCATCTTTATGTGTGGCTGAAGTCAAATGGAGAAATAGCTTAAGGAAGGTCAGTAGGTTGAAGAAGTGAGTGGTCAAGAGAGAATTAATATGCATATTGAATTCCTCTAGTGTGAGGGCAAGTGTCAGAGAGGAAAGAAAAATAATGAAACCTAACATCAAACTCATTGAGGAAAGAAGGAAGGGGAATGACCTTTGGGTCAGTAGGCTCAAAAACAAGAGCTACCAGGATTTTGATTGGATGGTAGATATGACTATTATGAACTTCAAAGTAAGAAAGATTACTGGGTGATAAAAGAAGGGGAAAGAATCTGAAATGGTGATGGGGAGCAAGTAGTATTCGAACTCTCTCTCCACAGCTAGTGAGCCAAAGAGGATGATTGAAGGTACAGCCAGTGTTGGAAAAAGTGGCTCAGGAGGCTTTGCTATCAGGAGGAAAGCCAAGATTCAGTAAGAGCTCACAGATGGAAGGAGTGAGAGAGTAATATTTTTAAAATAACTGAAACTGTATTATCTATGGAACAGATATTCAGATAAGTACAATGGAAAGGCTTGTGGGGACATTATGATAAAACTTTTGGATGGGAAAATGAAGAGAGATGGGAATGAGGAATTGGCTTGTAGAGGATGAGGAATAATGTTTGGATCATGAGCTAAAGGAGCTCCAAGTCACTGGGAAGAGCTACTCTATATAAATGCTCATTCTTATCAGTCTAATTATATATCCTTATTATTGCTTATATCTCACAGTGGAAAGAATATTAGATGTAGGTGCAGAAAGATCTGAGTTCAAATTCTACTTCATATACTTACTACACGTAGAGGCAGCTAGGTGGTCCAATGGACAGAGCTCTGATCCAGGAGTCAAGAAAACCTGAATTTAAATGCAGTCTCTAAGACTTAGCAACTTTGTGACATCGAGTCAATCACATTAGCTCTGTTTACTTCAGTTTTCTTAACTTCAAAATAGAGATAATAACACACACCTCCCAGGTTTGTTGTAAGGAACGAATGAGAAGAAATTTGTACAATGCCCAGCACAGGGCCTGGCACATAGTGTACTTGTGGCTGTTTGTTTATTTGTTTCTTTTGACATGTAGGACCCTGGACTTTACTTTGTTTAGTTTTAATTTCCTGATCTGAAAAATGGGAATAATAACAGCATCTACCTCACTGTTTTGTTGTAAAGAGCAAATGAAATCCACTTTAAAGTGCTACAGAAATGTTGATCATTGTTGCTCTCCTTCAACACATATAAAATTCAGGGACAAGGAGAGCCTAGAAGATTTGGTTATTTCATCACCCCAGTAGCTGAGTCCTTGGAAACTTATGGTTTAGTGACCTTGGGACTCATGAAGCTTGAAGCTGAATGTTGTCTTTCCATCTTGCCTTATCAAAATATGAATCCCTATCTCCCTGTTAAACACTTCTAAGTGGATGTCATATAGGATTCTCAAAGAAGCACATTCAAAACAGACCACTTTATCTTTTCCCCAAAACTCATCCCTCTCCTGATCCTCCATATCATTGCTCCAGTCATTCTGCTTCACAAACTGAGAGTCATACTTAATTCCACACTCTTCCTCCCTACCTACCTCTGCTTTATGTATAATCATTGCTTTTTCTGGAGTCTACCTACAAAATACGCCCTAAATTGATTCTCTTCTCTCCACTAAACAGCCTCCATCTCACTTCAGACAATAATTATTTCTTTTTTGAACTATTGCAATAGCCTTCTCAATTTTCTTAATCCAATCCATTTTCCATAGAAATGCCAAAGAGATATCCCTGAAGTGAAGATCCCCCTGTAGTAGTCCATTAATTAAGTTCTAATGTATCTCTATTGTCCTTAAAATCAAATACAAACTCCTTTGACATATAAAGTTCTTTTCCAAATTGACCCATTTTTCCTTTACAGCCACCTTACACATTATTCCATTTCACACTCTAGGGTGCAACCCATTGGCCTCTCTTGCTATTACTCAAATATGACATTCCATCTTTTGCCATTGTGTCTTAGTGCTGGCTCTCACTCATGCCTAGAATGTACTTCTTCATCTTCTTAGTACTCTTTCCTTTGTACAAAGTTCCTTTCAGTGACACTATCTTAAAGTGTTCTTTTCTGATTATCCTACCTACTAGCATCCTCCTCCCAAAAAATGTTGTACTTACATTGTAAATACATATATAGTGTATATGTATATATCTAAATGTATTTTGTGTCTAAATATAGAGTGTATGTAGCGTATATGCATACATTTTTGTATATATACATACACATATGTGTATACATAAACCTGTATCTTTCTATCATCTATCTATATCTATCTATTTATCTATCTTTCCACCTACCTACCTATGTTTATATCTACATTATAGATATATACATATGCATGTATATATCTAGATACATGACTATATGTTTGTATATATAGACACCTCTGTGTACCCATACATACATATGTACACGTGCACATATATATTCATACATACACATATACACTTGCACACATATACATATGTACACATACACAAACATGTTGTTCTCCACCTTCCACCAGTAGAATGTAAGCTGCTTATGGGCAGAGTGTGTTTTATTGTTTATTTCCATATACTTGAAGCTTATACTATCTCGTATATCATAGGTCATTTAAAAATGTGTTGAGTAATTGACTGAATTAATCAATGTCTACCATGCAGTTGACAATTAATAAATGTTTATTGATTATTTGACTAAAACTAAGTGGCATCAGTATCATCACCTCTCAAATAGGAAAATTATGGTTGTGGTGGCTTTGCCCTTTAAACTACCCCATGTTCCTTGCTGAGATAGACCCCGTTTCTACTTCTTTGAAGGTCTACTCAATTCCGTTATGCTCTCACTCTGTCACTCTGTTGAAACATGCTTTTTTTCAAAAATAATAAAATATTTTCAAACAAAATTATAATTCACTCCATAATAATTTAAGGCTTTTCTTTCCCAGGAGTATTTTCATTTGTTTGTTTGTTTTATTTAATTTTGTTTTATGAAGGATCAAAATCTGAAGCTAAAGAAATGATGCCCCAAGGATCCAGTTCCCTGCATCAAGAAAGAGACAGGGAGGATTTTTTTGAGGGCATCAGACCTTTCTAGTGTCCCTGGCTGTCACTTTTCACCTACAACATGTAGGATGTCACTTTCTACCTACATGTAAGGCCAGGCATGAGAGCCATCTCTAATGCCTTTAGGGTGGTGAAAGAGTTAATACTTAATGGTGATGCAAGCCATATGGCCATCTGCAGTGCTGTCACATAAATTCTTTATAATGTAGTAGGAGTAGTTAACTCTGGAAGTAAATATTGCCCATAATTCCCTCCTCAATTTGCTGAAGTCTTAAGCAATTTAAAGAATTGTAAAAAAAAAAAAAACCTACAAAACATTTTTTTTTTTTTTGTAGAATCAAGAATGGCTACTCAGCATGATTCATTTTGTAGAATCCTTTCCCCCAAAGGGCCACCTCCCTCCCTTGGGCTCTATGAATGTGACACACAAGGTAGAATGGAACAATCACTTGCCAAGAGTCCCTTTCACATGCCTTCAGATAGGTAATTTCATCTCATGACTTCAGGAATTCCCTTCCTAGGCAACCAGAAAAAAAAATTACTGTTGGGAAAGCTTCACAGAGTCCCTGACAGTCAGAGCTGGTAGGGATCTTCAGGGTCATGTTGTACAAGTCACATTTCCAAGAGAGTGTTCTTACTTATGTCACCACATCACCACAGTACGGTGCATACATCTTTGAAGTTGGAATCAGAAGATAGAGGGTCCAATCTCACCTCTGACACTACCTGTTGCCTGGGTCAGTTTGTCTATCCCTCTTTTGCTTCATTTTCTTCATGTGCAAAATGAGTAGATTATGATAGATGGCCTGAAAGTTCCCTTCCATCTCCAGACATCTTCTTGTGTGACCTTGGAACAATCACTTAACTTTTGAGAACTTCATTTCTTCTTGTCTACAAAAGGAGAAGTTGGGAGAAGTTTGCCTCTGAGATTATTTTCATTGAAATCTATGGTCACATGATAAAATGGACATCTGTCCTCCTTGAGCACCGATTATCTCCCAAAAGCAGCCAATACTACTTGGGGGACAGTTCTAGTTATTCGTAAGTTAATAGAACAAACATTCCAGGAAGGGAAAACATGATCACATGTCAATAGGGTGGTAGCTCAGGATCTTTATGGCTGGCTGCTTCCAAAGATCCATATAGATGAGTAGGAGAATACAAGTGAGTAATTGAACCCCAGCCTGACCTCACACATCTCCTATATGATATTGGCCCCCTCCCACACACACCTGTTGTTGTCATTCCCGTCCTAGTCACTGAACCAGCTGGCCTATTGTGGTGTATCCCAAGCTGAGGCAAACTGTGAATTCACAAGCCATAAATTCATCGTCTCCAAGCTTCTGTAGCTATTTCCAGAACATCCTGCAGGGCCCTCTTTCATTATGACCTGCTGTAAAACCTGATGGTGTGTGTGCTGTAAACAATGAGAGCTCTCTCTTATATGGGCTTGAACACTTTTTTTTTTCAAACAATGCCCATTCCTGCTTCCTGATTTTTGAAGTCTGTGATAGAACTAACACCTTATTTAAAATTCACTTTATTATTATTTTTAGGGTTTTAAAAATTATTTCCCTACCAAATGTCACAAGACAGCTTAGCACCCATCTGCTCTAAAGACAAAACAAGGAAACTGACTGACTTGTTTGACACCTCAGGAAGTGGGTGGAAATAACACATTTCCATTCAGTTTAGGAACCCACTCACATTTGATGGCTTTCTCCTTTTCCCCATAGTACCAACCCTTTTGAATAAGGTCCCTGTATTATGTAACTATGTCAAGGCAAGTGGAAAAAAATAAACAGAAAGTACAAAAAATTGAAAGGAGCAGCTCTTTCTGCATGCACTTTCTGTTTGGCAATTTGGATAGAATAGGTGAAAATCTCTTGCTTCAAAGCATATCTCAGCTGTTGTATCACTCAAGCACTTTCCTTATTCCATCAAGATATATTTCTCCCTTTTCAAATTGTTTGGTTGTGCTGGGTCTTTAATTTGTATTTACCTACATCTCTCCAGTTTTATATATATGATCATAGAATTAGGATTGTAAGCAACCTCATTTGGTACAACTCTCTCATTTTACAGTTGAGGAAACTGAGTCACAGAGAAATTAAATGAGTTGTCCAAGGTCAAAAAGGCAGGAAATGTTAGAGGTGGGATTTTTAACTGACATAGATCTACTGACTACAAGATCAGTCCTCTTCTCATTTCATCAAGCTTGTATCCCACCAGTAATCAATTGATAATCAGTAAGCATCACTTATTTTGAATATAACATTCTGAAGGAGTAGAAAACAGAAGCACACACATATGTACATATGTGGCACATGAACTGTAGTGATTCCTGACTCACACTTTGTCAAGTTAGGTAACCACAACATGGCTACTCCCTTTTCTGAGGTCACTGGGATACCTCTGTGGGACTGGTATTTCTGGTGCTATATAATTCATGAGCCCTCACTAACATGCTTGCCGCCATGATATCAGTTTGGTATCTTTTATTCAACCAGCCTCAAATAGCTTTTAGAGTAGAGTCTTTCCTGAAATGATATTGATGGATAAATACTTCCCACTCTTTCATGAAACATACTTTCCCATCAGTAGATGCAGAGTCCAAGGGAAGATGATGGATTTTAATCAATTCCTTTGATCATATTATTATCAATAATTAATATTTTGATAATTATCACCATTTAGCATGCTAGGGAACAATGTGGTCTTGTTGTTTGTGTATTTTACCTAAAATTAAATATTCCAAAAACTCAATAGGTTTTAAAATAAATGCATAAGTTTCTCCCATCAAGCATGATACCGTTAATGATCTTACATTTGTTTCACCATTAACCTCTTGTGTTATGAATTCAGAAATGATGCTATCTATTAAAACACCTGGGACATGCCAAACACTTAAAAGAGCAATTTGGGAGTAGACAGAAATAGGTGAGTAATATGCTATTTCCATCCAGCATGGCCTTTGATCACACCTGACAAGGTGTTAATCCAGAAATGGCTTTCCAGCACTCGTAAATCAGCTAGGCATTTCTGGAATAGTGATTTTCTAACATCAAGGCATGTCTCAGTCCTGCGACCCATAGCTTTGAATAATGAAGAATGGGTAAAGAAAAGCTGATCCTCACTTGTATGTCCATCAAGGAAGAGTAGGCAGAGATGAGAAAAAAAAGCAATGATTTTAGGAAAGGGCATATTTTTGCTTTCAAGAACCCTGGTTCACTCTGAACCTAGAGGCAAAAGCCAAAATCTTATATTTCTACATATCTCTAAATTTTACAAAACACTTTACATATATTGTCTCCTAATGTATCAAAACTGTTAGAAGGGATGCACTGTTGTAACCTTATTTAACACACAAAGGAAAAACTGTTCAAAGGTCCATTATCTTGCTGGGGTCACATAGTAAAAGTCAAAGATGTTATCAGGAGCAGCCAATTACCAGTCATTTACTGGGGAAGGCACTGTACAGAATACAAAATATTAAGTATAATCCTCAAGGAATTTAAAGAATAATGTGGTGAGTTCATACAAATTATGAGCCATTAAGGCACACACCAATTTTGAACTATACAGCAATATAAAGTCAATTAAATTCATTTTCTTATTTCAATTTATACATGACACTCTATCTGCATCTCTATATCTTTACTCTGGATGTTGAGGGGTCAAATAGTTTGTAAGTCTCTGAGTCTGGATTTGAGCTAGGGTATTCCTGAACCCATGTGCTCACTGGGAGTTTTGTACAAAGAAGAAATAAAATCTCGAGGAAAAAAAATGTTCCTGAAGCCTGGGATAACTATTGAGCTATAGCCCACCAATTTTTGGTCATTCTATTCATTAGTATGCTAGAATAAGTCATATACTGACTTGGGACTATTGGCATAATGTATATTCGGGCTCTTTATAAGGATTTGTTGATTGAATATTTTATGAACATGTCTGAGTTGGGTCCTGTGTCAGATATCCCATCCCTTCCTTCCCTTTGGCATCACCATTGAGAAGTTTGCATTGAGTCTGGAATATGGTTTTTTTTCACATTTTTTCAAATATAATGGTTTTAATAACTTTTATTTTTATGTGATCTACATTTCTTAATTGATTTCCCCTCTTCTTTTCCATTGTAATAAAATGTGAAACAGAAGGAAAAATGACCCCAAACAATTTAGCAAGTCTATGACACATTTAGAAAAAAAATGTGACATTACATGCATTAATTCATGCACCCCCCTTTCTCCTCCCATCCCCATCCTTAATTTTCTAGACTTCAAAACACTACTTCTCTACCACTACTTCAATCTCCAACCTCTCATAGCTCCTGAGGCCTTAATGCCCTGGAACAGCGTAATAGCCCTATGGCCTCTTCATTCAAGCATATTCCTCCACAAGAACCTCCCCCTTTCCAGTGATGTGTTGACCAACAGCATCCATTTTGTGGAATGACTCAGGTCAATGTGCATTCATTCTCCTTATAGGGCCGGTCTAAACTTTCCAGACTTCAAAACCATTTTCCCACCCCAGGTATCTACATCTTCACCCCTCCCTGCATCACATCGGTAGATTTTTAGCTTCCTTTTTATGTGTTGTCTTTCCCCTTTGGAATGTAAGCTACCTGAGGTCAGGGATTGTGTTACATATGCTCATATTGTTAAAGCATGTAGCTCAGAGCTGACATGTAGTAAGCATTTTCTCAATTCTTGGTTCCTAACCTTACTGTATTCCTTTTCCACTCCCACAAAGATAAGGGTGAGGGACAGGTGCCTTTTCATATCTTCTCTTTGGGGATAAATTTCAACATTATAATTTCACAGCATTGTTGTTGCTGTGAGATATAGATAGATAGATAGATAGATAGATAGATAGATAGATAGATATGGATATAGATATATGTATAGTCACACTGGTGAAACTATTCTGTTTATCATTTTTGTGCTCCTGCTTACCTCTGCAATAAGAAATACCGCATCAGTTTATATGCTTCCTTCCTCCTGGAAGCGCCTCCTGGACTTCCCTGAATTCATCATATTTATTATTTCCTAAAACAGTTATTCAGTCAATAAGTATTAATTTAGCACTTATTATGTTTCAGGCCCTGTACTAATAATTCGAAATACAAAGAAAGTTATGACACTCTGTACTCTTCAGGAGCTCATAATCTGAAGGACAGCATTATTACACTCCATGCATATGACACAAATTGTTTAGACAAGTATAACTGAGACCTTTCTTTTAGTCATTGGCTTCCATGGACGTATACATAGTAGGTGCTTCTGTGGGTGAAAGGGAATGGATTGTTTGCTTCCTTTGTTAGTATAATTCCTAATTGATTTGTAAGATGGTTGTCGCAGTTCAGTTTTGCCAATAGTACATTAATACGCCTGTCTTTCAACAATCCCTCCATATCAACTAGCTCCACTGTTTGTCATCATTACCAATTTGTTGGGTGGGTGTGCTGTGTAGTCAGAATTGTTTTTAAAATCATTTATCGTATTAAGAATGGTTTTGAAGTGTTTCACATGGTTAGTACTGGTTTCTGGGTATTTTGAAAACTGATTATTTCTCTCCTTTGACCAAATATCAGTTATGAAATAGTTTTAGAACATATTGTTTTTAAATTAGATGAAGGCGTTTTAATGTTTTCCTACATAGAGTATAAACTGGACAAAAGAATTAAGAGATACACCACAGGTATCAGGCACCTGGTGTCTTGAATACAAAAGAAGAAAACTAATTCTTTCCATCAGTGTAATGATTTTTAGATACATAATAGAAATATTGCTTTGATGCCTGTGCTTTCAACTAATCTCTCCAAATCCAATTTAGCCATGTGTTCTGAATGCAGTTGGAATGTGATTATATATGATAAACTCATATGGCAAGGCCCTGCAATGTGCCAAACGAGCTATGATGTGACACAGTAACTTTTAAAGCTTGCCAAGACATTGAAATCTTGGAAAAAAGGTGTTGTTAGCTTTCAGCATGTGCTAATTGGGTCTGCCTAGCCAGATGGTTTCTATTCTATAGGAAAAGTGTTAGGGGGTGGAGTGAAAGGTTTTGGCTTCTCAACTATTCTAATCAAGGCAAGGCATGGGTATCTCCCACACTTGAACAAATCACATTTACTGTCTTTTACTGGAGCATGCAAAGCTTGGTGATTCTAATGTAAGAGACTCTAGAGTGGGGGATGAGGGGAAGCCCTGGCTCTGGAGACAGCAAATATGTATTAAATTCCACCCTCTATACTTCCTGTTTTCCTTGAGCAACTCTGTCAAATCCCTTTGGGTCTCAGTTTCATTATCTACAAAATGAGAAGGTTTTGACATAATGACCTCTGAAAACCTTTTCAGCTTTCAATCTATTATCTAGTGATTTAGTCTTTATCAAAGGATTTGTGCATAGCAGAGAAAATTGAATCACTGTATATTAAACTTACTTTAAGGACCTACAAAATTTGTAATCCCCTTTTGAAGAATTCTAAACCACAAATGGGCAAGTTTATTCATTTTCTTAAATATTCCCATAATTTTCTCTAGTTGCATCAGCCTGGTGTATTGTCATGAGTGTGTGGGTGAGTGGGTGATGCTCTTACTTTCTCAGTGCTATTCCTCAGTGACTTTCACAGCAATTAACAACTCTTCCCTTCCTTTCAATGGGATGGGAGCTGTTCATGGCTTCAGGTGATGCTTGGAAGCTAATTCAAGTGGAGACAGAGCTCTTGCTACATGCAACTAATTAAGTAGGAATCCCTGGGAAAGTAAGGTATCATCTTGTATATGAGTGTTTATATGTGTATATATTTTGGGGGGGGTTGGAAAGGGGAGGTGCATTCAGGATATATGAGTTTTCCTTGCTTGAGTAGAATGTGCTTTGATATTTTGTCATAGCATTTCACAAATATATGACTTGTTTAAAAATAATTTCCAGTTTCCAGATTTTTTAATTTGTTCTTTGCCAAGCTAGTTACCAATCCAGCTAGGCTCCAAGGACATAACATTTTCTTTAAATACAGTAACTTTTTATATATTTATTTTTTTAAATGTGTTCTTTTTGAAAGTTCCAGACATTTAGCCAAGAGCTCAAGACTGGGTAGATATGGTTGGTGACCCAAACTGAATTGAAAAGCAATCATATGTGATATCCAATTAGTCAAACAATTAATAAATAAGCATGTCCAAGGATAGTGAAGAGGGACTCTACGTGTTATCTATCATTATTTTTGATACAGGGCATGAATTCTATCTTCAAAAATTTGAAGAGGTATTATACTTATTTTCTTTGGCCCCAGAGTACAAATCAGTAATCATGGATATTTTTGATAGGCAAATTTAAGCTTGTTGTAAGAGGGAACTTCTAAATAACTTGAGAAGTCCCAAGGTATAATGGGTTCCCTCTCAAGGTAGTGAATTCCCTCTCAGAAGAAGTATTCAGGAAAAGAATGAGTGGCTCTTTTTTTTTTCTGTAGCATTGGGTGGGTGGGTGGGGTGCTTGTTCATGTATAGGTGAGACTAAAAACTCCTGAGAATTTATTCTGAGATTCTCTGAAGTTATCCTAGTCTCTCATTGTAAATACAAAAGCTCTCACTCTCTCTCTCTCTCTCTCTCTCTCTCTCTCTCTGTCTTTCTGTCTGTCTGTCTCTCTCTTATACACACACACACACACACACACACACACACATGCACACAAAATAATTCCAGAGAAATGAAATTAATTGACCAAAGTCAGCACAAAGTATGGAGAAGAACTCCAAATGGAACCTAAGTGTGCTGCTTCTGAGACTGGTGTCATTGCATTTTATAGATGCTTATATTTACCACCTTAAAATATCAATAATTTAGGTTACCTGAAAATCACATCATTCCAATACATGAGTTCTTAATGGGGGGTTCAGAGATCTTTAAGGTCTGTGGAGAGATTTCATGGTGTCCGTAAATTTGGATGGTAAACAAAATTGAATTTCAATATAATTCACTCGGTATTCTTATGTATTGTAAGCATTAGAAATTATCATTATTCTGAGAGGTAATCATAGATTTTAAGAGACCGCAAAAGAGGTTCAAGACACATACACATACACACACAAACACACTAAAAAAAGTTAAGAATACAAAAAATCAGTATATTTCCTAGGAAAATTTTTTAAAAAGAACGATGGAACACATCATATATTTATATCTGTCAAAACACTTAAGAATGTGTTACCCTGAAAAAACAAAAACAGAAACAAAAAAAAAACAACAAAAAAAAGTCACATTCATGTCACTTGAATAAAAAGTTCTGCACTGGTAAGAAAGGCTATGTCTTCAATGAGCCACTTTTCAGTCATATGTAGGTAAAGTTTTCAGGCTAAATTAGGCTCACATCCAGGGCCAGAGACCATCTTTAAGATGAGTTGGAGATACACCCCAGATTTATTTCCAGAAGCACAAAATTGTGGGCAATTGCAACAATGCATTGAAACTTTGGGCTAAGGGTTGAGGCAGTAGTGTTAGAAGCTCATAGAGGGAGTGACAGAAATAACTCTCTCTCATAAAACACTGTATTATATTCTACTATACTATGTTTTTCTATAACATGCTATTCTATACACTATATTATACTAGGCTTGGCTGGAGTATACTGCGCAATGAAGTAGTATGCCATATGATGTGGTAGATACAGTAAGATAGGGTTTATAAGATATTGTACTATATGCAGCAACAGACTATGATACTATTACCATATGATATGTTATAGTATGATACTATACTATATGATGCTATACCATATGACATATGATATGACATTATATGAAAAACATATATGTGTGCTATGTTGTATTATATTATAATAGTATCATATACCCTATATAGATATATTATATACTTATATGTACAAGTGTGACTGTATATGTATATATATATATGTTCATCTATATGCTTGTACATATGTATGTGTTTTATACACATGACTTAAACATATATATGTGATATATGTGCATAACAAAGAGTACATACATGCATTAATCAATTATGGATATATTCTATATGCATGGAAGGATGGATATTCATATATACACATAAATATAGTTATGTCTATATTCCATAACTGGTTCCTACATGTTCTTTTTTTAATCTCTCTCTTTCCTCCTACATACCCCCTTCCCTTCTTCTGGGAGAATCTTTAAACTAAGAGCCAAAAAAAAGAGGGCACGGGCCAATACCTGTAAGATGATGATTTTCCTTCCCCAAATGAGAGGACAAGGTCCTGAAAATGAATCTGAGCAAACCTAAGCAGGTAAATGCCAGAAATTGGCACAGGGCATCATCTCCTGTATGTGCAAGCACAGTCATGGATGGCCAACTACCATCCTACATACGAGTGCTAATTATTTCAATGGTTATAGGCTGGAAATTGAGGGTTTTCTTCAGCAAGGATTAAGGGGAGTGGGGACAGTTAAAAAAACAGAAAAAACAATGTTCAAATAGGAATTGCCTATGTAACAGGTAGCTTATCTTAACACAGAAAGGAATAAAGAATTGTACCACCTTTTTACTTCCATTAATTTACTTTAAGGCTATGGCAATATTCTTATACTTAAGGTCTATGACATTCCCTCTTCTGAGATTGTAGGGAGATTATTTTAGAAGAAAAGTTTGGAGCACAGATAAAATCTCTCATCCCCCAATTATTAAGATACCTAACAATTATGCTGAGTTTTAGCTGTTTTAATTTAGACGTGCAAATGTCAATTTAACTGCTGGCCAATGTGTGAGCCAAAACTCATTTTGCCATAAACATTTGGGTAACAATGAAACAGATTTTTTTGGGAAAGGAAGTAGGCAAAATAGCAGACATTTCTGTTTTGAACTTCCCTTAGTCCTAGTATAGGTGGGTCCACTGTAAATGTCAGCCAGAGTCTTCTGCTTAGAAATGCTTGTAGGTTTAATGGTCCTCATCAATATCTTTTGCTCCTTTTACTTGTCACCCCAGGGCTGTTGATTTTTTTCTGGCTCAGATCTCTATGATCACACTCCCTCCTCTCCATTTCTATGCATTTGAAATTTTTATTGGGTTCTGAGGTAGAACCTTCTTTTTTAGACATTCATCCAAGCATGCTCAAGTATCTCAAGAAATGACTGATTGATTAAATGACATGTACAGGCCCTGTTCCTAATATATTCTGAATACTCAGCAAAGGACAATTCTTGTCTAACAAGGATGATTGCTTTTCAATAAAGTAGCACATCCAATGGAGCCTCATCTGGACAGAATATAAATGATGAGGAGACAATCGAGAAAATGATCACATTTGAACAATCAGGAGGGAGGCTGATATTCAATCCTAATTGGAGCACTTTGATTTTAAGAATGTTAATTAGTGCTTTTGCATTGGCATTGTCCAGTCAAATAGCCAAATGGGATCCAAATTGGATCCTCCTTTCCTGAGATCTCTCTCTCTCTAGTGACAATCCTTTACTTGGGGCAAGTCCAATCCTGATACTGGTAAAGTAACCACAATTCATCTGGTCAATACTACTCTTCTCATCAGCACTCACAGGCCGTTCAGTGATCACAAGGTTTATATCATACTAAAATCAAAACAAGAGGGCCAAGGCAACCAGGAGACCCTGAGTACTGGCCCAATTTATACCAGGATAAGGTAGGATCTTTCCTTCCTTCACAACCCCACCCTAGTCACATCCTGGCATCTCAAAAACTGCTTTTCAGGGATCCAGCAGCTGGAAACCATCTCATCTTCTATGAAAAATGCCTTCCTGCGGCATTAGCTTCTCTGGTTCAGCCATCAATTGAGGGAACTTAACAATGATAACTCAGACAAATTCAAAAGATATATCAAAAACATTTACGTGTATTTAAATTTCTAAGTCAGGGATAGGTAGAGAATACCCATAAATGCTCCAATGGGGTAGCACCTATTGCATATACAGAAACTACCTATTTGTATATATGTATTCAAGTGCATACACACATATACACATACATACATGAATGTGAATATAATCATATTTTCAAACATGGCATGTGTCTCTATGCTCATATGTGCACTGCATATACAAAGCTTACATATATATTTTCCTATTGGGGTATATATGTTTACCTACATGCATACATATGTGACAGGTAAAATAGGAGGTAATGGAATGACACACTTATCTGAATGACAAAGGTGTGGAGAGAGGGGAAATACTCAAATCTTCAACAGATATAGAAAATACAAAGGAACTAAATTGTTTATGTGAAATGGATTTTGCCCAACAAAAAACAATGCATTCAGAACAAATCATTTAGAACCAAGTCCCATTACTGGAATAATTCCATAATGATTTTTCTAATAGCAGGTTAAAGGTGTGATAGGGAAAAAGCCTATCTTTAAAAAGACAGTTTCTGGCATTATGATGTGTAAGAATAAAAGTATGAAAACAATCCACCTTTCCAGAAAGTGGTGAATGGTTGAAAATTTTGTAGTAATATAATTAAATGTGATATTACTGTAACAAAAAATATGAAGAACAGAAAAAAAAAACATGGGAAGACATATGTAAAAATTTCCCCTTATGAAAACAGGGTGAAAAGAGTATACTCACTGATTCTTATAATGTGAAGAACAATAAGTTTAAAAAATATCAGCAACAAAATCCAAAAGAAAAAAATTAGAAAAAGTGTGGGGAATTTAGAGGAGGGACATGGTAACATGTAAGATAACTCTGTTGTAACTTGTTAAATTTAATACATTTAAAAATGTTAAATATTAAAAATGTTAAAAATGTTAAAAATATTAAATAAAGGAATTGATGTCATGCCTCTTCTTTTCTCTTCTTCCTTTCCTTATCTTCTCTTCCTCTTTCTCCTCCTCTTCTTTTTTTTGTTCTTCCTCATCCTCTTCCTTCCTTCTCTTTTTCCTTCCTTACTTTTCCCCTCCCTTCCTTCCTTCCTTTCTTCCTTCATTTCTCTCTTTCTTTCATCCTTCTCTTCCTCCTCCTCATATGAAATTCAGAGAACTTCTTGATTTGCATCAATAGAGGTATTTTTCTCACCTAAAAGTCCCACCTGCAATCCTGATTTATGTGTTTTGATATATAGAAAGAAAAAAATGATGGAAAGAAGGGAAATACAAAGAGAAAGGAAGGAGAGATAGAAAGAAAAAAGAAAGTGAGAGAAAGGAAGATGAAAGAAGGAAGGAGAGAAGGAAGGAAAGAAAGAAAGAAAGAAAGAAAGAGAGAGAGAGAGAGAGAGAGAGAGAGAAAGAAAGAAAGAAAGAAAGAAAGAAAGAAAGAAAGAAAGAAAGAAAGAAAGAAAGAAAGAAAAGAAAGAAAGAAAGAAAGAAAGAAGGAAAGGAGGAAGGAAGGAAGGAAGGAAGGAAGGAAGGAAGGAAGGAAGGAAGGAAGGAAGGAAGGAAATAAAGAAAAAAAGATGGAAAGAAGGAAAATGGTCATTGATTCAGGTAGTCTCATATAGTAGCAAAGTGACCTTAGCACTTTTGGGCTTTTTGGACTCTGAATTTGATTTATTCTTCAAGTGAACTAAAAAAATAAATAAATAAATATTAAAGGAGGAGATGCAACTTTTAGTAAAAGCTTGTATTTTAATGCTTTTTACATTTTAAAAATATTTCTCTTAAGTAGAAATTGGAAATGTATTTATCTATGATTTTCAGTTGAGGTAATATGCTGGAAAATAATGTGCTGGTAATCTAGCCAACATCTTCTGATATCACTACCATTGCTCTTTTCAGTAACATTTACTCTAGGAAGTGCATGTGTAACACTCCATTAACTGTATAATATTAGAATATGATACATGTAATAAGAGAAACCCAAACGCTATCCTTGAATTGAGTAGGGAAAGAAAGTTCACTATTGACTGGTGATATCAAGTCAAGTTCCATATAGTTTCATGAATTAGAGTTGGATCTTGAATGATGGATAGGATTGTGACTCATTGAAGGATAAGATTTTTTAAAGTTGTCTTTTATTCCCAATGGCTATGGTATAGTGCCTGCCATATAAAATGAATAAATGAATGAATGAATGAATGAATGAATGAATGAATGCATGAATGAGTGAATGAAGTTAGTGAATGATATATATATATATATATATATATATATACATACTTACACATATATACACTTGCACACATTTTATACACACACACACACACACACACACACATACAATACACATATATGCATACAACTTTGTGACACCAGTTGGGCAAGCCAACAATAAAACTGAAATTATACCTGCCCTCAAAGAGATTATTTTAATAGGTGGAACTAATTTTATATAAGTTGTCATAACAGAACAATCAACAAACATGCTATTTCCAGAAGCAATATTAGTATTAATTTTCTTAATTTTATTTTCAGGGGAAGAGATACAAAAAAAGAGGGGATATGAGAGATCATTGTGGCAAGGCATTTGACAAGATGTCCTCACATATCTTAAAAAGTGAGATGGAATTATAGTAGAGTGGGAAGTCACAAGATATAAGCACTTTGCTTACTATGCATTGATTAGTTTAACAATCCATGTTAGCCCTTGAGAAGAGCTCAAAAATTCACTAAGGGCAAGAACAGTAATTTTTGGTTCAATCGAATTAAATTGACTAGGTTTAAGTGAAAGGCCTAATTGGGCAAAAAAGCTTAGATATGGAAAAATACAAAATGGTACTAGAGATGTTGAGGGTGCAGTGTGGCTGGAGACTACGTTGCATGCTAGAAAGTAGTGAAAACTTAGCCTGGAAAGGTAAAGGAGTGTCAGATTGTGGAGAGCTTCACATTCCAAGGAGAATGAATGTAACACACATAGCAAAGGCAAGCCACTGAAGGCTTTTGAAGGGGAGAGGGGAGGGAATAAGTATTTCTCCAGCACCTACTATGAAACAGGAAGTATGGTAAGCTCTTTACAAATATTATCTCGTTTATTAAATCCATGTATAGGAAAATCTGGCAATGGTCTGAAGGGTAAATAAGAAGCAAGAAACATAATTTGGGGAAGGCAATGGTGAGGTTTTACCAAGGCCAGGGCAGTAGTAATGAAAACTTGGAAGAGGACATTGGCAGTGATATGAGAAAGCCAAGCATGGATGTTTCAATCAACAAAACTTATTAGCTGATTAGACAGACATTTTTGGGCAAAGAGTAAGAAAGAATCAGACTTCACACTTAAGGAGCAAATATGAATTGTTGCTGGTACAATTGATAAGAATTAGGGAGTCAGGGTAAAGAATATAGTTTATGAAGGAAAATAGAAATGTTGGTCTAGAGTTACAGAGATAGAGGAAAGATAGATAGATGATAAGTAAGATAGCAAGAGATAGAGTTAAGAGCTAGGGCTGGTAATTAGTGAAACCAAAAAATTGGTTATGCTAATCAAGGATAAGTTTCTGTTCCAGAAGAGAAAATGAAAAGATGAGAGTACAGAGATAACAAAAGATTTTGAAGGGCCACCATGAGTTGTTAGACCAAGCTGAATTTAAATTCCATGATGATGACCCCAAAGAAGGAATTGTTGGGTAATAGGGAGAGGAGGCCCAGCTGATCCTGTCAATCTACAGATCTAAGAGAACACTTGGATAAAGAAACTCCCTTTGTCAAAGCAGTCAGTAACTTAAAAGAAACTTTGAATATTAGGAAGTTGCCCAGATAGTAACATTGCACAGTGGCTACATGGTTGGGTTTGGAGCCAGAAAGAGCAGAGTTGAAATTTAGTCTTGGGTATTTATTAATTGTGTGACTGGGGAAAGGTCACACCATGTGTTAGATTGATTTTCCTCATCTGTAAAATAAGGATAATAATAACTCCTATCTCACTGAGCTGTTCAAAAAATCAAACCACTTGACATGTAAAATGCTTTGCAAATGTTAAGGTACTCTGTAAAATGCTAGTGTTGTTGATGAAGGTGATGATGATGATGATGATGATGATGATGATAAGAGCTGAGAGATGAAATGATTTGTTTATGGTCTCACTCAGCTAATAGGTATCAAAAGAAGGACTTGAACCCAGATCTTCCTGCTTTAAAAGCTATGTATTATATCATAGCTACAAAATCTGAGAAATTTCTAAATTGAACTTCAAATATATGGTGGTAATGTGTTGGATGAAAGAAAAAAAATCTGATTTTAAAGGACTTTCTTGAGCAATAGTCAATCAGTCAATAAACACTTTTTAAGCACCTACATAGAAGTGCAAATAATAAGCTAACTAAAGAATTGCTGAACTTTGATTCCCTGACCTGGAATATTTGGCCATTTTCTTCTCCTTGTGTCCTTAGAGGGAGAAAAGGAAGAAAAACAGATTTCTCTATCAGCTGGAAAAGAATCAGTATAGCAATATAATCAAGAGGGAAATAGGATTCCTATACAGAGACTTGGGTTCAAATCTAAGACAAGCTGATCCTTCTATACATAATCTCATTAAAGTCATTTCCATCTATTCACTTCAGATTCCCCACTTGAAAAATTAAGGGATTCATAGAATAGAAGAAGAAATGTACTTTCCTTCCTTGTTTACATGCAAGAAAAAAAAAAACTACACATTTTGCTGGACTTAGCTGATGGGTCCCTCTGACCCAGGTATTCTACACTGGATGCCATGACTCTGTGGTCCTTACCTTGACAAATATCCTGGCTCACTCAGTACCCAATTAGATGACCCCTGTACAAGGCAATGCTCAGTGGGCTAATGGAGCACAATTCCATCAGAGAGTCACAGTCCTAACTTACAATCCTTGTCAGTCTTTGAAGGGTATGCCCTCTGCAGAGCTAGTACCATGCATCTGTTTTCTATTGTGCGAAGTGACAGCAATCCATCATTGAGGTCAGGAGGAGGCAGTTATATCCTGGTCAGATCTTGAACTTTATTCACCTGTCAAGGACTGTTTCCTCCTGGAGTGAGAGATTAGCAGCCATTTTAACAGCTGAATGGCTCCATGGCCAGAGAAGGAACAGAAAAGAATTCATCTGCCAAGGGAAACAGCAGGAACTTAGTGTTCTCCCTAACAGCTCTTTGCTGAAGGCTTGGATGACTTGACTTTTATGCAAAGTGACCTGAGCCTATGAAATGAGAGTATGTCAGTGCAATAGATAGCCCAATTGCTGTTGGTGACTTTGGAAAGCTTCTGTACACACACACACACACACACCACACACACACACACACCACACACATACACACACACACGCACACACACACAGAGCTCATTGCTTTATTAGATTTATTAGAATTTATTAGATTTATTAGAATTCCCTATTTCCAACCCCTTTCTTTTAAAGATGAAGACAATCTTTAGCCCAAAGCAGAGAAATGACTTCCTTAAAGACACATAATATTAAGAAAGATATTTGGGGTTTGAATCCTAGCGCTATGAGTGATTCAGAATTCGATGTTGCTTTTAAAGAGTCTTTCTAATTTCTCTGTGAATCAATGAATGCATGAATAATAAATGAATAGATAAGGGAATAAATGAATGAATGAGTAAATGAATGAATGAATGAAAAAAATCGCTAAGTATGTGCCAGGGACTATGCTGGGAGCTAAAACATAAATGTTAAAATGAGAAAGTTCCTCCCTCAAGGAGCATCCACTCTAACACAGGGAGATGACTCATCTAGAGTATTGGTGGTTAAGAAAGGGACTTTCCCTTTCTTAAATATAGGTATGTATAAGATATTAATATATATATATATAAAATAGTATATCTTATTTTTGTTTTAATGGTGGTATTGATATTATTACTATTCTCAAAGCAAAATATGCAAAAGGGGGAATGGGGTACATGCATTATCTAGCAGCATGGCAATGTGTCCAGGTAAGCCCTGGCTTCCGGGTGGGTATCTGGATGTGATGTGAAAAATCATTTAGAGCTAGCTAAATGTAGTAGGCTTTTTGAGTTTGTACTCACCCACTGGGTAAAAATGGAAATTCAAATGTGTGCCCTAGATAATTTATTACCTCAAGCCTAAATTTGCACTGATCCTTATCCATCAAACCACGTTCCTCATGAGACTTCTTTCAAAATGGTAGAGCTGTGAATGTGAGGGCCATTATAAAATCAAATCTGTACTCTCTTGCTGAAAGCCAACTGCTGTGTTGGACTTGACATGACCTATAGAAATGTATTTTGGCAGAAAACCAACTCTGAAATTTGTTCCATAACAAATCATATTTACGTATACTTCCAGGAATTAAACCCCATACATGGAGCAGTGGTGTTGCCAGGGAGCATATAGGGGTCTCTCTTGATAGGAACCATTAAGGAGTCTTTGGCCAGAAAATCAAAGCCATATGTCAGTCCTGTCAAAAATGATATGGATCTGTTTGCAAAGAACCATGCTTTTGTACTCTGCCAGGAACCCCATGGCTATGTTCTGCCGGAAATCCAGAGCATGTGGTATCACTGCCAGAAAATGATGCCACTATGGGATTATCCCATACCCCTAAGAACGGAACATTGGTTGGTGCTATCACTGCCAGACATTAACTCTTAACTGAATCTCTGAGACTGCCAATGAAGATACTGTACCCATTTTCCTTACTTGGAAAGGAGGGCAGTAAACCAAGGGGGATAAAGCACTTTGGGGTTGGAAGTATTAGTGTCAATTGACATTTTGGAAGTTATAACTGGAATTACAAGTATTTTTTTAATGACATGATTGTTGGAGTTGGGGGAGAGGTTGTGGCATATAGCACCCAGCATTTCCCTGGATAGACAATTGGAGAGTTTCAAGGCAGGGGTCTGAAAATGAAGATATTTTGTTACACTAATTTTTAGTGTTAATGATCTAAGTAATGCCCTGGAGATAATACAAGCTCTAGAACACAGACAGAGTACTTAGTATACATTTCTGGAGAGAAAGTAGGTCATAGAATCATATACTTAGTACCAAAAAGGACCTTAGAGGCCCTTTTGTCCAGCCTTTTCATCTTGCCCATCAAAAGTTCATACATTTAGAGCTAAAATGGGCTTCATAGACCATCTTGACTTATTTACATGAGGCAAGCAGTTGGTGAAATGGATAAAGGGCTACGTCTGGAGAGAGGAAGCACTAAGTCATATCAGATTTTTTTCTACTTGGGTCCAGAGCGAGAAACAGAAACAAAGGCTGGGGATTACAAATGAACACATTTAAGCTTAATATAAGGGGGGGGTATCTGCTAAAGCTATATCAAAATTGTATGGTCTGGCAAGGAAGCAGCGGACCTTTTAATACTAAAAATCTCTGAATGAAGATTGGGTAGCCACTTGTCAGGGATGCTGAAGACAGAAGTCTTTCTCAGTTGCAGATGGGACTTGTTCACGTATGAGGCTCCAATTCTGAGATTCTGAGATGATGTATGCATGTTAGAATGTGACTCTCTTGCAAGCATCAATTGGTTTTCTTCCTTCTATTTGCATTCTCAGTGTCTTACACATACTAGCTGCTGAATAAGTGTTTGTTGATTGATTGAACGGCCTGGGCCTGGTCATATTCTGTAGATTTATTGAATAAGAACAGAACTGACTTTGGCTAAGCTTCTTGAGGAAAGGGAGCACTTGATTTTGTCTTTGTGTTTTTCCGTCGTTAGCATGTTTCCTGACACAGACTAAGCACTTGATTATCGATTGCTTGAATTATTTACGTGATTTATAATAAGATGTGCAGTTTTCTTTAACCTCAATGATTCCTGAGGACATTCTCTTGCTTGCTTCTTGAGTCAGAGATGGAGAGACCTACATTGATGGAAAAAAAACAGGTTGTTAAAGTAGAAGAGTTGATATTTGGAAGATCTATTATGGGGACAGGGGGTAAAAGTATAAGCAAAGTGCAGAGGTTTGTTAGTCATATTTAAACCTGATGTTTAGGTGAAAACAACAAGATGTCTTTTCTAACAGAGTTATTCAAATGATCAGTTGGAAATAACTCTGTCATCATTTGGGCAGCCATGCATTGGAGATGTTAGAAAGGGGATTCTTAGTTACAAGTTGACCAAGTGTCCCTACACCTATGAGATCACAAGATACTAAATATTTGAGTATAATTTTATCCATTAATCTTGACTTTTAGGACTGGAGAAATTCCTTTGATTAAAATTCCTTACATGTGATAAGAGTATGAACAAATAGTTCTCAAAAGAAGAATTGCCAACTATTAAAAACCATATAACAGATTGCTCCAAATCACTGATAATAACAGAAATGCAAATCAGAACAATTTTGAGATTTCACCTCACAGACAGCAAATTGGTAACAATCACACAAGGTGGAAATTGCCAATGTTGTACATTTTACTAGAAAACAGAAACATTAAGCAACTGCTGTTAAAACTAAATTGGGCAACCATTCTGGAAAGCAATTTTGTAATCATGTGAAGAAGGTGATTAATATGTCTATAGACTTTAACTCAATTGCTATATTTATAAGCTAAAGAGGTCAGAGAAAAAACAATACCACATATACCCAAAAATTTACAGTGGAAACCTTGGGATATCAAAAAACTGGAAATGAAATAAATGATCATTAACTAAGGAATGACTTAAAAATTGTCATATGTGGATATAATGGAACATTCTCTGTTTCAAGAAACAATGGATTTGGAGAACAAGAAGACTGCAATAAGCAGTAAAGACCAGATGAGTAGAGTACTGTATTTGATCTTGGGAAGATTTGGGTTTCAATTCTGCCTTGAATACCCACTAGCTGTGTGAGCCTTCTCAAGGAGACTACCCTTTCTTAGGCTTCAGTTTCATAATTAGTTAAATGAGGAGGTTAGATTTCATCATCTTGAAGACCCCTACTAGCTTCATTATCTATCATCCTATGATACAGTGTTAAGTAAACAGAACCAGGAAAAAGATATATAAAATGAATACAAAAATGTGGATTGAAAATAAATTATAATTATAAAATGACCAATTTTGGCCCGAGAGAAGAGATGATAAAATATACCTCCCTCCCTTCTTTACAGAAGTGGAGAATTGTGATTGTGGAATATTGCATATATATCATGATCAATGTGTTTAATGAGTTTGTTAGTTTTGCTGATGTGTTTTCCCTGTCTTGGATGCTTTACTCTCTCTCTCTCTCTCTCTGTCTCTCTCTCTCTCTCTCTCTCTCAATTTGATATTATAAAATATGGCTCACTTGAGAAATATTTGCTGAAATAAGGGTTTCCTTAAAATGTTGAAAATCAATAAAATCTAAAAAATATATATATTAAAGATATTATAATCAATAGTCCCCTGAAGGAAGCATGCATGGAAGCTCCTGAATTTGTGCCTGTCTACCTGATAAACCTACGTGGATTATTGTTAGCTATTTGACTCTAGGATAATCCATAAGTGAATCAATTTAACTCATCCAATATTTATTAATCAGTTCATACGTGCAAATCACTATTCCAAAAGATATTTCTAACATAGGCCCTGTTCTCAAAGAGCCAGCAATATAAAAATTGGGGGAGATATTAGTGGAGAAAGGATGTAGACATCATGCTAGTTTATAAAGATAAATGTGACAAAGGAGAAATCCAAGAAAATAGCTTTGGGAAATGTAAGGAGAAATAGAATCAACTAGAGAAACCCAAAGAAGATACTGGAGAAGACATCAAGATAGTAGTGTGATCCAAGTTGGTCCTCGAAGAAAAGTAAAGACTAAGCTATATGTAGACAAGATTGCATGGAGAAAGTCCATTGCGAGCAATCAGGATTGAGGGGAGATGTTAAATTAAGATAACAAGTTTAGTACTAGAAATAATCTTAGTATGAGGTCACTTCCCTGAGGAAGAAAAAGTCAAGAATTTCAGCTAAGCCAGAAACCAGACGTGGTAGAGAGGAACAGAGAGAAACAGGATATACCAGGGAGTTGAGGAAGAGAACAAGACTTTATTAAACACCAGCTGAGTGCTAGGCACTGCGCTAAGCACCTTACAAATATAATTTTATTTGATTCTCACAGCAATCCTGGGAGGAAGGTGCTATTAATATTATTCCCATTTTATGGATGAAGAAACTGAGGCAGATAGAAGTGAAGTGATTTGTCCAGCACCACACAGTTAATAAGTGTCTGAAACAAGATTTGAGATCAAGTCCACCTGACTCTGGGTCTAGTGCTTGACCCATTATAATACCTAACCACCTTTAATATAGCTAAATGTAAAGTATATGCAAAATAGTAACAAAGATGTTCTCAGTTGAAGGCATCAGCTTTTTCCTTCATGTAGAAGCTGCTCTTTTTATTTTTGTATTTTATCTTTATCAATATTATCAGTATCATTATTATTATTTCTCTTTTTACCTCTTATAAGAAGCTAAGATAGAAATAGCTAAAGTATAAGTCACTATCCCATTTTTATTTTGTATTTAATGTACTAAGAACCATTTTAAAGATTATAGTGACTTTTTAAAAAATAATAAAATTGTTGGGGCATGTAAGCTCTTCTTTAGATACAGTTTAAATTTCTTTAGGAATATTCCAGGAGCAGTCAGGATAAGAGGTTGAATCCATCTATCTATGTGTCTATCTATCTATCTATCTATCTATCTATCTATCTATCTATCTATCCAGATGGAGAGAGAGGTATCCCTCTGTTCCCACCTGACTTTGATTCCTTCCACCATTCTCATTATATTCATCTTTCTAATCACTGTTATCAAAAATTGCTGTTGTCTTCTGAGTCATGATATACACACATATATACCACATAGTTTGATGTCTTCATAATGGGCTTCCTATGATTCACCTACTTCCTCTGGGAGTTGTGAGGCTCAATTACTGTTTGAAAATAACATTGAGGGAGGAAACTAGAATGCTGTATCCTTGCTTGCTTGTTTTATTTTTTAATTTTTCTTTTCCAATTATTTGAGCATTTCCTCCAGATGCTAGGAAAGACAGAGCTGTGTTTAGAGAAGAGTTTAATAAGACACAAAACAGTGGTTTAGTGGATCATCTTTATCGGGGTTAGAGCCATCCTGGGTTTCATCATTCTGACTAGCAGAGAAGGATTATTAGGAGAGACCCTAGGAAAGGTAAAATGAGGAGATTTCAGCTGACTTGCAAGGGAAATTATAATTTTTGTAAGGAATACATGGAGGGAGAAGAGTCAAAATAGCACAGTATAGGCAAGGACACATCAACTCTCTCAATTTTCTTATCCAAATGATATTAAAATAATGCCTTAAATTGAATTCTGGAACCAAGATTGGGGTATTGGCCAGAAAGGTCTTTCATACCTGGATTATTGTTGGTCCCATGATGTAGAACAGGCAAAGATACAGTGATAACAATGATAGGACTTGGAGGTGGTTGCAACAGTAGCAGCAGTAGCTTTAGGAATCCTCAAACAAGAGCTAAGTTAGGGTAAGATAAAGGTGAAGACATTAATCAACTCTTTGGAGACTATAGGGGACCCTTCACTGGCACTGGGTTCAGGACCTTGTTGCATTGCCCATATAGTTTTCTAGGTCACAGTCCCAATGAAACAAAGAAGAGCAATAGTGCTTGCATCTGAAGGGAAGCAGCGGTCTGAAGTCCAGCACCAAAGCAAAAAAAAAAAAAATGATAGCACTTGTGACCAGAGAGGAGCAGGGACCCTACTCACAGATTCAGGTCAGAGAATCATTTTTGTGGTCACTCACAAGGGATTTGGGATCCTAGAATACTAACATTTATGGCTGCAGAACAGCAGAGGAACTATGACCAGTTCCAGGGCCAAGAGTAGCATTGGTATTTGTGGCTACAGGGAAACAAGGTTTCTTCCTGATTAAAGAACAGAGCACTGTCAGTGAAAGCAGTAACCACCCTTCTCCTTAGATCATACTACCTTGTAAGCACTGAAAACTTACAAACTCCCAGAACTAGTGCTAAAAATAGTAGTATAAAAAAATCATGAAGCTTAGAACTGAAGAAGAGAACAAAGGTAAGATAAAGTTAAAAGTGAAGAAATAAGCTAGGAAAAAAATTCAAATGAGAAAAAAGAAACTGACCATGACAAGTTATTGTGATAAGAATGATGAACAAAACATGAACTCAGAAGAAGACAAGGATGTCAAAAGAGCTACAAGCAAAGCCTCAGAGGGGTAAAAAGTGAATTGGACACAAGGCCAGCAGGAATTCCTGGGAAAACTCATAAAAGGATTGTCAAATTCAAATAAGAGAGGTAGAGAAAAAAAACAGGAAAAATGAGAGTGAGGCAAGACAATGATGAAAACACAGTCAACAGCTTGGTAAAAGATGCATAAAATACTGAGGAAAATAACACCATTAAAATGAATTGGCCAAATGGTAAAAGGAGCACACAAACACACACACAAAACAAATAAACAACAAAACAACCAAATCCTGAGGACCTGAAGAGAAGAAATCTTTAAAAAGTAGCATTGGCCAGATACAAAAGGAGGTACAAAAATACACTGGAGAAAACAAGTCTTAAAAATAGAATTGGCCAAATGGAAAAGAAAGTACAAAAGCTTGCTGAAGAAAATAATACCTTATGAATTAAAACTGAGAAAGTGGAGCCGAATGAGTCCATGGGATATAAAGAAAAAATAAAACAAAATGAAAAGAATAAAAAAAAAGAAAATGAGAAACAATTTATTGGAAAAATAACTGACCTGGAAAATAGATCCAAGAGAAAAAATTCAAAAATTATTGGATGATCTGAAAGCCATGATTGGAAAGAGAACCTAGACACATTTCAAATATACAAAGGAAAACTCCTTTGAAATCCTAGAACAGAGTGTAAGATAAAAACTGAAAGAGTCTACTGATTATTCCTTAAAGAGATAACAAAATCAAAATTTCCATAAATATTATAGCCAAATTCCAGAGATCCCAGATCAAGAAGAAAACATTGCAAGTAGCCAGAAAGAAACAATCCAAATATCATGGAGCACAGTCAGTTTCACACAGTATTTAGCTGGTTCTAAATGAAAGAATCAGATGGTATAGAATATGATATTATTAAAAGCAAAGGAGCTAAGATTACAAGCAAGAATGACCTACTCAGAAAAATTGAGTATAATCCTTCAGAGGGAAAAAATTGGACGTTCAATGAAAAAGAGGACTTTCAAACATTCTGGTGAAAGACCAGAACAGAATAGAAATTTTGACTTTCAAATATAAGACTCAAGAGAGGCATAAAAAGGTAAACATGAAAGAGAAATCATAAGGCGTTTCATAAGGTTAAGTTGTTTATATTCCTAAGAACTTTATAGCTAATAAGACAGTTAGGAGTTTAAATTGACAAAGGACATGTTTATGAGTAAACTATGATGGGATAATTTAAAAAAATTAAGGGATGAGAAAGAGGGATGCAATGAGAGAAAGGGGAAGTCAGATATAGAATAAGGAAGAGTATTTCAGATGAAAGAGAAATGAAAAGAAGAGTTTTTAAGTGGAAGCAAAGGTGGAGGTGGGCAAAGCTGGAACCTTAGTCTCAACTGAATTGACTCAAAGAGGGAATAACGGATACACTCAGTTGGGTAGAGATCTATTTTACTCTAGAGAAAAGTAGGAAAGGAAAAGGATCAGAAAAGATAAATGAGGGAGGGGGTAATAGAACAAAAGTGGGGTTAAGGGAGAAAGTCTTTTGGAAGCAAAACAGATTTTGAGGAGAAAAAAGGTAAGGGGGAGAGAGACAGAGACAGAGAGACACAAAAACATAGAGAGAGAGAGGGAGAGAAGAATAGGATGAAAGGAAACATACAGTTAGTAATAAGCCATGTGAATATGAATTGGATGAATTCAACCATAAAAGAGAAATAAATAGCAGAATGGATAGAAAACAAGAATCCAACAATATGCTGTTTAAAAGACACTTGAAACAAAGACATGTGCATAGTAAAAATAAGAATCTGGAGCAGGATCAATTGTGCTTCAGCCGAGGGAAAAAAAAGCAGAGGTAACAATCCTGATCTCAGACAAAGCAAAAGTGCACATAAACCTAACTAAAACAGGTAAGCAGGGAAACTACATTTTGGTAAAAGGTACTACTTAGACAATGAAATAATATCGATATTAAATATATACCAAATGACAAAGAATTCTCTTTTGTTTACTTAATATTATTTTATTTTCTTCAAATAAATGTAGAGGTAATTTTCAACATTCATCTTTTTTAAAAATTAATTTATTTTGATTTACCAACAATCACTTTCTAAGCTTTTGAGTTTTAAAATTTTCCCCCACTCCCTCCCTTCCACCTCCCTCCCCAAGATGGCATGAAATCTAAAACAGGCTATATATCTACATTCCTATTAAACATATTTTCACATTAGTGATGTTGTCAGTAAGAATTAGATAATAGAAGGAACCACCAGAAAGAGGAAACAAAACACAACAGGAGAAAAAAATAGTATGCTTCCATCTGCATTCAAACTTCATAGTTCTTTCTTTGGATGTGGACAGCATTTTCCGTCATGAGGCCTTTGGAGATGTCTTAGATCCTTGTATTGCTGACAAGGGTTAAGTCATCAGTATTAGTCATCCCACAACATGGCTGTTATTGTGTACATTGTGACTTTATTTTGGTATGTCGTGTGAGATTTTGATCTATGCCTAGTTTTATCATACTCTTTTCCAGTTTTTCTAGCAGTTTTATCAAATAGTGAGTCTTTATCCCAGAAGTCTGGGTCTTTGGCTTTATGAAACAATAGATTAATACAGTCATTGACTACTGTGTCTTGCACACTTAACCTATTCCACTGATCCACCACTGTATTTCTTATCTAGTACCAAGCAGTTTTGATGGTTGCTACTTTGTAATACAATTTAAGATCTGAAATAGTTAGGCCACCTTCCCTGCATTTCTTTTCATTAGTTCCCTTGATATTCTGGGCCTTTTGTTATTCCAAATGAATCTTGTTATTATTTTTCTCTAACTCTATAAAATAATTTATGGTAGTTTGATTGGTATGACACTGAATAAGTAAATTAACTTCAGTAGAATTGTTATTTTCATTATATTAACTTGGCCTACCCATGAGCAACTGATGTTTTTTTTCCCATTATTTAGATGTGACTGTATTTGTGTGAACAGTGTTTTGTAATTGTGTCCATATAATTCCTGGGTTTTTTGGGGGGAGGTAGACTCCTAAATATTTTATAATGTCTACAGTAATTTTAAATGGAATTTCACTTTCTATCTCTTGCTGTTGGACTTTCTTGGTAATATATAAAAATGCTAATGATTTATGTGGGTATATTTTATAGCCTGAAGCTTTGCTAAAGTTTATTATTTCAAGAAGTTTTTTTACTGGATTCTGTAAGTATATCATCATATCATCCGCAAAGAGTGATAACCTTGTTTCTTCTTTGCCTATTCTAATACCTTCACACTTTTTCTTCTTTTACTGCTAAAGCTAACATTTCCAGTGATTTTCAAGTAGACCAATAATTTTTGTTTCATTTTTGTTTTTGTTTTTGCTAGGCAATGGGGTTAAGTGAGTTGCTCAGGGTCACACAGCTAATGTGTTAAGTGTCTGAGGCTGGATTTGAAGTCAGGTTCTCCTGAATCCAGGGCCACTGTTCTACCTACTGCCCCATCTAGCTGCCCCTAGACAGTAATTTTTAAATTGTCTCTCCTTGATCAACCCTCCAGGTCAATTGTTTTACCAATAAGGTATTTTATGTTTTCATCTACTGTTTTCATTCTTTTGTTTCTGTTTGACTGATTGTTGCTCTCTCATAGCATCATTACCTTCCATTTGTCCCATTCTAATTTTTTAACAAATCGTTTTGTTCTATTAGATTTTGTACCTCCTTCCCCTGTTGGCCAATTGTATTTTTTAGGGACTTGTTTTCTGCAGTTGATTTTTGTCCCTCCTTTTCTAAGCTCTTGACTCCCTTTGGCATACATCTCATTTCTTTTCCCAGTTTTTCTTCTACCTCTCTCATTTTACTTTTAAAATCCTTCTTGATCTATTCTAAGAAGATTTTTTGGGTGTCAGACCAGTTTATATTCCCTTTTGAGGTTCCAGGTGTAGGTTTGTTGACAATGTTGACCTCTTCAGAAGTTCTTCCTTGAATTTCACTGTTCTCATAATAAGAATCTATCACATGTTTCTTTTTGCTCATGGTGTTTGCTTATTTCCTGGCCTTTAAAGAGATTGAGTTCTGCTGCTGGGGAGCAGAGGGCCATGACCCAGGCTTCTTTTGTTGGGAGCCTAGGGCTTAGTCACACTTTGTGTGCTGGGGCCTCTGACGCTGGCAGTTGGAGACGGTAGGGTTCTGGCAGCTTACCTGGTGTTGGGTTAGAATCAGCAGCACTGGAAGTGTAGGGGTAGGATTTGGTAGTCTGGCCCCTGGAGGTTTCCTTTTTCTTTCTTCAGTTCCTTTCTGATGGATATGCAGGATGTTTATCTGCTTGGGGCCCCTTGGAGTGCTTAACAGATTTTTGCTGAGGCACCAAGAGAACGCTGTAGAATGTCAAGGAACCTTGTGGTTTTCAGAACTGGTTTCCACCAGTTCCCCCACCCTTACTGAGGCACTCAGGGGTCCAGGTGTTGGTGTTTGCCTGCTCCACCACCTGGGTTTCAGGATCTCCTCCCAGTATACAGAGGTGTGGCTTTCCCCTAACTTGCTGTGATGCCCCCCGTTTCATACTGTTCCCCTTCCCTCAAGGTAAGAGGGGGCTTTCTCATTAATCCCTCAAGGTACCTGGGCTACCAGACTACTTCACCCTGTCTTTCTTCTGGTTCAGCTGTTCCAGGGATTTTCCTGGGATGATATTTTCTAGGCTTTCAGAGGTTGATAAGGGAGGGTCAGAGCAACTTCCTTCTTACTCCTCCATCTTGGCTCCTGGAAGCAGAACCTCCAAATCACTATTGATTAGAGAAATGCAAATCAAAACAGCTCTGAGGTACTATATCACATCTATCAGATTGGTTAACGTGACAAAATAGGAAAATTATATATGCTGGAGAATATGTGGAAAAATTGGAACACTAATGCGTTGTTGGTAGAGATGTGAACTGATTCAAACATTATGGAGAGCAATTTGGAACTATGACCAAAAGGCTATAAAAATGTTCATACCCTTTGACCCACCAATACCAATTCTAGATCTATATCCTAAAGAGATCATAAAAATGGGAGAAGGACCCATATGTGCAAAAATATTTATAGCAGCTCTTTTTGTGGTGACAAACAATTGGAAATTGAAGGGATGCCCATCAACTGGGGAATGGCGGAACAAGTTGTGACATATGCATGTAATGGAATACTATTGTGCTATAAGAAATGATGAGCAGGCAGAATGCAGAAAAATCTGGAAAGACTTGAATGAAGTGATGATGATTGAAGTGATCAGAACCAGTGGGACTTTGTACACAGTAACAGCCACAATGTGTAGTGACCAACTTTAATAGATTCATCTCTTCTTAGCAATGCAAGGATACAAGACAACTCCAAAGGACTCATGATGGAAAATGCTGTCCACATCCAGAAAAAAAGGGCAATGGAATCTGAATGCAGAGCAACATGTATTATTTGATCTCTCTCTTCCTTTTTTCTTTTGTTTGTTTCTAGGGGTTTCTCTCATTGGCTCTAATTCTTCTTTATAACATGCCTAATGTGAAAATAAATTCAATGTGAATGTATTTGTAAAGCCTACATCAAATTGCATTCCATCTTGGGGTGGGGGGAGGGGAGAGAGGGGGAAAAATTTTGGAACTCAAAATCTTATGGAAGTGAATGTTGAAAATTAAAAGTAAATAAATATTTTTTTAAATTGCATGGGAAAACAACTGGACAAACTACTGCCCTCCATTATCTTTATTAATAAAAGGAATAAAAATTAGAAAGAGGGGAAAAAAGTGGTCAACAAAACTGGCCAACACATCAATCTATCTCACAGCTATATAGTGATGATATGGAAATAGTCCCCTATTTCTGTTTGCAGCCATGTCTTTATGGTGCTGGGGAATTTTGATCTGTACTTTTGATTAGGTTGACCACCCCTGTCTAAGAATGTAATATTCTATAGTGTCTGTCTGAAAATGCTACACCTTTTTATAGGTACTAATTTATCATGTGTCCTGAATCAATTTCACATACATCATGACAAAATAAAAATTTCTAACAAGAAGCAAGCATATGTGGATGAAGATGATTTAACCTCTCCCACCAGAGCCTAAATTTGTTATCTTCATGGATACTGGTGGGTTTAGAAATTTCTTCTACAAATTTCATGCTTCCCAAGGAAACAAAGGATTTAAAGTTCCAAGGTGACCTGAGCAAATTCAGGAATCCTGAATGTTAAGAACTCTCAATGCACATAATTCACAGTGTAAATAGTTATAACTAAGTGGAATTAGTGGACATCCCCATCATGTGATTGATTTCAAGAGTACTAGGAAGGTTCATCTGCTTGCAAACCACCGCCCATACTTGCTGCCTGTTTCCTGACTAGAACATTTCAACCTCATCCCCTTGCTAATGGCCTTAATTTATGCAAAAATATAAATATCTCTGAAAAAGAAGGATTTTTACCATGTCCCAGTTATATTTCATTCATTGATTCAATAAATATTTATTAAACAGCTACTGCATTTAAAAATAATTCAAAACTAAATCTATTCCTAGCTAACGAGTGGGTCAAAGAACAAATCATAAAAAAAATAATAATTTCACTTAAGATGATGGTAATAATAAGACAATATAACAAAATGTGTGTGATGCAGCCAAAACAGTGGTTAGGGCAAAATGTATATCTCTAAATGCTTAAATCAATAAAACAGAGAAAGAGCAGATCAATGAATAGGGCATTAAACTAAAAAAAAAAAAAAGAAAGAAAACAAGCCAATTAAAAATTCGCAATTAAGTATCAAATTAAAACTCTTGAAAATCAAAAGAAAGGATAAAATTTAAAATAGGAAAATAAGCGAACTAATAAATAAAACTAAGATCTGATTTTGTGGGGGAAAAGAGTAAAATAAATAAACAATTGACTAATTTGATTTTTTAAAAAAAGAAGAAAACCAAATTACCAGTATCAGAAATGAAAATGTGAATTCAGCAGGAATGAAAATACAATTAAAGCAATTATTAGGGTAATTATTAATGTGTCCAATTGTATGCCAATGAATCTGTAATCTATGTGAAATCAATGAGTTTTCCAAAACATATATAAATTGCCCAGCTTCATACAAGACAAAATAGATAAATAAATAACCCTGTCTTTTAAAAAATAAATTGAAAAAAAACCCTGAGATTATTAAGAAAAATCCCCAGGAATAGATAGATTCACCAGTGAATTCTGCCAAACATTTAAAGAAAAATTAATTTCACTGCTATATAAACTATTCGGTATAATAGGGAAAGAAGGAATCCTACCAAATTATTTTTATGACTCAAATAGGGTGCTAAAAATTCCTCAATCAGGAAATGTAAAAACAGAGAAAGGCAACGATAGACCAATTTCCCTAATGGATGATTTAAAATGTTAAATCAAACACTGTCAAGGAGATCACAGCAATACGTGACGAAGGCCTCAATGTGTAAAAGCTGAAGGCGCCCGTTGCGTCCCCAGCCATCAACAGTCATCTTGGTTCTTGCCTTGCTACTGGACTTCAGTGACTGTGACGGAGAAAGGAGTCCAACAATGTTGAGCAGGTTCGCCTCACTTAAAATCCAATTCACGGGCAAGTCAACACATCACCCTTTCTCTGTCATCGGTCCTATTTAAGAACGAAGGATGAACAATGACAACATCGCCAAGATTATGTCTTACGACCACATGGAATTTCTATAAAAAAATTCAGGGCTGGTTCAATGTTAGGAAAACTATTAGCGTAATTGACCACATTGATAACAAAACCAACAAAATCATAATTATCTCAATAGATGCAGAAAAAGCTTTTGACAAAATACAATCTTTATTTCTACTAAAAACTCTAGAAAGACTAGAAATTGTTGTTGTTTTCATTCAGTTGCCTTGTTGTGTCTGACTTTTCATGAGTCCATGGAACATACTGCCTAGTGGTTTTCTTAGCAGAGATAGTTAAGTAGTTTACCATTTTCTTCTTTAGTGGATTGAGGCAAACAGAGGTTAAATGATTTGCCCAGGGTCAAAGAGGTAGTAAGTGTCTGAGTCCATTTTTAAACTCATTTTTTTTCTCAGTCTGAGCCTAGCACTCTATCCCTTGAGTGACTTAGCTACCATCTAGGCATAAATAGGGCTTTCATTAAAAGTTAAAAGCTATCTAAAATCATACATTAGCATTATTAGAAGCATTTCAAAAAATACCAGGGGTGAATCAAATATGCCCATTATCATTATTCAATATTGTACTAGAAATGGCAATGGTAATAAGAGAAGAAAAGGAAAGTGGGGGAATTAGAATAGACAATGAGGAAAATACATCACTATTTAGAGATGATGTGATGGTATGCTTAGAGAGGCCTAGAGAATCAACTAAAAAAAACTAGCTGAAATCATTAACAAAGTTTTCTTTTTTCTGTCTCTTTTTTTTTCTTGCAACATGATTAACATGGAAATATTTTTGCATGACTGAATTTGTACAATCTATACCAAATCACTTGCCTTCTCAAGGAGGGGAAAGGGAAGGGAAAGGGAAGAAAAGGAATTTGGAATACAACACTTAAAAAAAGATTATTTTTTTATGTATTTGAGAAAAAATATAAAATGAGAGAAAAGGTATACCTAGAGTTAATTCATGATTAACTGTGGTAATGGGCCATATAAAAATAATCTGTGATCACCACATGTAGCTCCAAACACAAATTCTTACTGAAGTTATAGGTCACAAGATGTTGAACACTGGCTCTGTATAACTGACAATACATTAAGGATCTTAAAGAGTTGTACTGCTCAAAGTAAGTGTAGGGGGAGAGAAAATAAAAAAAAAAAACTTACACATAATACACCAACAGCTATAAAATGCTGAAACTTGTAGAAGAAATGGAAACATGAAGTAGATTTTTTTTCCCTTCAGAGACAAGGACTCAGTGTGGTAGAAATGTTGCAGTCTAGGAATGCTAAAAACTCAAAATCCAAGGGTATTGGTAGGGGTCTGTCTCAAAAACATTTGAGCACTCAAGCCTTCTATAAGTCCAACTAGTGAGTTTATTGTAACACCAAAAGAAATGGGCCAGACTCCTAGTGAGTCTGTGCTATTTGTGAGGCCAATACAAGTGGGCCAGATTTTAACATTCTGCACATTTGATGAGGATTGGACTGATATTTTTTTGCAGAAAGACTATGAGAAGATTTGGATGGGATCAAGGAGTGGCAAGTAGTCTGTGATGGGCCAGATGCAGACAATGAGAACCACACTGAAAGGGCAGTTAAAAGGATTATTGAGTGGGATGGGCCTAGTGTCTCAGGTGAACACCAGAGATCTGGGTTCAAGGTCTTTGGGGTCCAGCTCCCAAAGACAGCTGTGTTTTTTTTCCTTTTAGGGATTCAACACAAATCCCCTCCTCATCAGAAAGAACACTCCATTTACGTTCTATAATACCTATCTCTATTGTTCTTCTCTGACTTATTTAATCATATTTCAATCTTTTTTACTAAGTCATTATACTTCCATTTTCCCCTAAACATAATCTGCATTCCCCTCCTTCTCTCTCTTACACTCTCCTCTCCTCTGCTCTTCTTTCCTCCTCTCCACTCTCTCCCCTCCCTTCACATCTTCCTTTCCCCTCTACATTTTCTCCTTTTCCCTCTTCTGTCCCTTTCCCATCCTATCCCCTCTTTCTCTTCTTTTCCTGTTCTCTCCTTTCCCCTTCTTTTTCTTTCTTTTATCTTTTCTCTTCACTGCCTTCTTTCATCCTTTAAATTGGCTACCATTCTATTTACACTTACATCAACTTTCAATTGTATTATTATATTATTTTATACTGTCCCCCCTTTTCAATCCATCCTGCTGCCTCTAGGGGAAAAACATTCCTAAGGCAAAAACTGACTATTCCACCCTCCTCAAAATCTACAGCAACTTCTTGTTGTTGCTAGAATAAGTGCAAAACCCTTTATTTGCCATCAATTAAAAAGCTTTTCCAAATCTTCCCATACTATATATTGCCAAACTGATCTTGCGTTACCCCCATTTATGCGCTCTTCAATTTGGTATTAAAATTTTTCTAATCAGGCTCCAAGTTATCTTTATCATCTCCAGGAACTTGAATTTCGCTTCAACCACGAGTAGGCTAGGGATTAGGTAGAGATCAATATACATTTAAATTAAAGCAGAAAGACAATTCTCTGCTTGAATGGTAGGAATTTGCCAAACTAAAGAACCTGAGTAATTGTGATTATACTAATAACTTTTCTTTTAACATAAACTCAGTTACACAGCAATGGAAGTAAACAAATACACCTGAGGGGCCTTTTATTGCTCCTAGGTTTACAATGAGCTAAATGTTGTAAGAGCATATGACTTAACAATTTTCCACAGACAGAGTTCTCTGTAGGAAAAAGTATAGGCCAAGGTCACTGGTCACTAGAAATTCCTGTAGTAACACTACATCCTTTGCTGATACCTGAGCAATTAAAATCTTTCATATTTCTTCCTTTGGGAATCCTTTCTTCATTCAAGTATCACTTATTTAGAGACAATTCCTTTTCTTTTTATTTCAATTCGTGGGTATTTGAATTTTTGGAATTGTATTATTTATGTTATGTTAGGTATTATGTAGAGGAATCATTTGGTTTTACTTTCTTCTCTTTGCATCATTTACTATGCCTATTGAAGTGTTCATTTAATTCATCATTCTTGTCATTTCTTATGGCGTATTAATATTCTAGTGCATTCACATAATACAATTTGTTCAGGCGTTTTTCAGTCAATGAACCTCTTTTGTGTTTCCAGTTTTTTTTTTCAAATTCTTTCTTAAAGCAACTGTTTGTGTTATACAGGAAGGTGAGTGATGTTAATAATATCATACAATAGAAAAAAAAAAATATGATTTACATTGAAAGGACTACTGTATGAATCCTAAGTCTACCACCTACTTTCTGGATGACTTTCAACAGATGTTTAACACTTGCAGGCTTCAGTGTCCACATTTGTAAAATGAATGAATTAGACATTTCTAAGATTCCTGGTAACTCTATATCTTTGAATCTATGACTTCTATAATTAATCAAAATTATTAAATTCTTGTTGTGTGAGAGAAATTGAGTTAAGCATCTGAGATACAAAAGCAGTGCTCAGATTGTAATGAAAAATAGGACATGAACATGATGTATAAGATCTGTACAGAGCAAATGAAAGGTACTCTCAGGGAAAACCTTAGCAGTGGAGAGAGAGAGAGAGAGGTAGGGCCTTCTGCACAAATTAGGCTTTGAGCTGAGCATTGAAGTAATCCTGAGAATCCACGAAATGGAAGTGAGAAGGGAGATCATACCAGGAAGGGCAATAGGTAGTAAGTAGATGGAGTGTCTAGGCTGAAGACCGGTAAGAGGGTCAGTGTCACACGACAATAGGACATCAGAAGGGGGAAAGAAATTAGAAAGGTAGGAAGCGGCAGATTGTGATGGGATTGAAATTCTGAAAACAGGACTTTAAGTTTGCTCCTGAAGGTGTGACGACATAGTCAAGACTGTATTTTTAGGAATTTTAGAATTTTGGGAAAATTGATCTGGTCACTTGGGGGAGATGGAGAGTCAAGGCAGGAAACTAATTGTAAAAACTATTGAAAGACTTTGACAACAGTTGAAAAGTGCTTAGATCAAAGTGTTGATTGAATGAGTACAGAAAGAGGGGACATATTGGATTGGTTTTGTGTAATAAATATTTGTGGACTGCTGCAAAGGTGCAAATAGCAAGAATTAGATATGTTAGTTAGTAAGGCATTGTGAATGATGCTGAGCTTTAAAGCTTCTGTGTCTGGGAAAATGATATTCCCCATGACAGTTAAGAAAAGAAAAAGAAAGAAAGAAAAAGAAAGAAAGAAAGAAAGAAAGAAAGAAAGAAAGAAAGAAAGAAAGAAAGAAAGAAAGAAAGAAGAAAGAAAAGAAAGGAAGGAAGGAAGGAAGGAAGGAAGAAAGAAAGAAAGGAAGGAAGGAAGGAAAAAAAGAAAGAGAAATAAAGAAAGAAAATAAGAAGAGAGAAGAGTTGTAGACGATAGTGGATTCTATTTTTTTTACATGTTGAAGTTGAGTTTGAGATGGTTATTTGACATTTAAGTTAAAATATCACAAAGATTCTTGGAGGTGCCAGATTCTATAGGAGATCAAAAGGGATAGACTAAGATTGGAAAATAATTATATCGCTATCTCTGTCTCTAATGTCCAACTATTTCTGTCTCTATGTTTAGCTCTAACTCTATCCTGATTTCTGTTTCTGTTTCTATTTCTGTCTCTCTCTTTCTCTCTATTTCTACCTACATTATCTATATCCCATATTACCAGGAGTGCCTGCATCCATGGCTCTGATCTGATGCCGGTGGAGTGTGAAGAGAGAAAGAATCATGCGAGCCAGGTGGAAGCACTGAAGAACAAACTCTGTTTATTGATCTAAGGGCTTAGGCTTATATAGTACTGGATCAAGCAGTAGTAACATTACTTTCCATGAAAAGCACAAACCTAATTAAGTGATTTCCTTATTTCTTCGTACCTCGTCTGTTACTTTATTTCCTGCATCCTGTCCTGTACCCTATCCGTTTCTTCCCTTCCTGCATCCTGTTCTCAAGAGATGGAAAGGAAGGGTAGTGAGTTGACGTCCTGAGTTTACACAGCTGTTGGGCTTAGTACAAACTATAGCTAAGACTCGGGCTGGCCTAAGCCCTCCAACTCCCCAGAGCTGGCCCTCTACAACATATCATCTGACATCTACTATCTATCTATCTATCTATCTATCTATCTATCTATCTATCTATCTGTCTGTCTACTATCTATCTGTCTATCTTCTATAGAAATATATCTGTATATGTGCATGCACATTCACACATATGCATTCCACTATGTGAATGGACATGTGTATTATAGGTGTATGCACATGTAAACATGAATACATGTGTACATGAATACACATGAACCATTATGTGCATGGAATTTCTAATTTATCTCATAGGAGCCAGTGGTTTTATCAGGTGAGATAGTGTAAAACAATAGAGAACAAGGCCCAGCACAGGATGTTGGGAGACAGGCAAGGCTAGTGAGTCCAACCTGAAGAAAAATCAAGCAATGGTAAGAATGAAGCAATGAAGAGTGGTAAGACAAGTCAGATGAGAACCAATCATGAGCAGTGCCTGGAAAAGGTAGAAGACAGAAAATATCCAGGAAGAGATATTGATCAAAGTGCCAAAAAATGTACAGCTGAGGGAAAAAAATAAAAGTAGGGGTAGCAAACAAAAGATTGCAAAAAAACCAAAGCAAGATTAAAAAAAAGATAAGGACTGATAAAATTCAAAGTTAGGCTTGGTAACTGAGAACTCATTGCTAACTTTGCAGAGAGCAGTTTCAGTTTAATCATGAAATTAGAAGCCAGACTGAAGAGAGTTTAAGATTGAGTGACAGAAGAGGAGGTATCAAGTAGAGATAGATTTCTCAAGGAGTTGAGCTGAGAATGAAGGAGACATAAAACAGACTAGTGGAAAATGATTAGATGAGGCTATTGACCTCTTCTTACTTATTTCTAAACCATACCTTTCATAATGTATACATAGTTATATGCACATACAAATTCATATACCTCCACAAACATATAGCAGAGTACCCTGAGGGAGAGAAAGGAGGCAGTATGTGTCAGACAGGTCAAATCACCACTAACTCCTTGACCATCTTCTTCCAGAAAGCCATCAACTTAGAGCTGAAAAGCTTTGGAAAGAGCAGTGCCTTTAGTCCAATGACCACAGCCATCACCCTGGAAATTAATCTCTATAAAGGTTCAGGGGCACAGTGGAGATAGCACTGGGCTTGGAAGGAGGAAAACTCATCTTCACAAGTTAAAATCAGGCCTCAGAAACTACTTATGTGACCCTGGACAAATCACTTAACCCTGTTTGCCTCAGTTTCCTCATCTATCAAATAAGATGGAGAAGGAAATGTCAAACAACTTTAGTATCTTTGCACAGAAAGCCGAAAATGGGGTCCTGGAGAGTCAGACACAACTGAAATGGCTGAATGATGACAAAAATCAACTGATTCTGCAGATAGTACAACCACAGCTAATAAATAGTCAAAAGAGAAAATTCTTACCACCAAATACCTTGTGAATGTCAAGTAGTTTAACATAAAAATTGCTATTATTTTATGCGTGGAAATAATATTATGGAAGTGGAATTATCATCTTATTTGAGTTTGCACCATAAAGACTGGAGTCTTTTCATCTGACTTGCAACTGAAACTTTCCTTATGTATTGTCTCCCACAGTAGAATGTGAATTCCTTCATAGCAGGGGCTATAATTTTTTTTTCTATTTAAATCTCCAGGACTTCAAAAATGTTATTTCATAAGTCTTTAATAGTTTTATTTATTCATATATGTGTGTGTCTATATGAATGTTTTTTGCTTATGTATTTGGCATAGCACCCTACGCCCCCTTTGTGTTGAAATCCTTGAAAGTACAATGATGTTAAATGTGGATGGTCTTACTATTTCCTTCAAAGAATATCTTTGCTTTTTTATCTTTGACAACAGATGGGGACAAATGCATACCAATTATTTTCTTGGTAACTTACTTTTTGCATGGTAGCCTAAGATGACAGAATGTTCCAAGAAAATTTGTTTCCCATTGACTTTGACTACTGGGAACATCAACTCTCTTAATTCCTTTCTTACCTCTCTAATGAAAATCTAGGCACCATTCTTCTCATTAACCTGAATCTCCTTTTTGTCTTCAAGTTGCACTTCCAAAGTTGCTCTATTGTAGTTTCTTCAACAGTATGTTTACTTATGGGACACTGCACAAATACTTTTGGTTCAGATTGTCAAAGGGAAAAAAAAAACAGCTTACACATTTCTTAGCATTTCTTAGCCCTTCTCTTCTATTTTCTGCTTCTTGGCCACATGATTGAAGAAGAACAAAAGAGAGCCAAATAGGGATGAGAGGGAATTTCATGTATTTTTCTTTGCTTCATGAGTTTTCGAGGCTTTGGGATTCACTGAATGACCAGCCTAATACTCATAAATATATTGGAAGTGACCTTGACTGTTCCTCTGAAGTCAGTATATGTTCCTAAGACATTACCTGAAATCCCTGTAACGTGATGCAATCTATCAAAGAACACCCCAAGCTTGCAGTCTGTGAGAATCAAGGGTCACCTATATCCCACAATAAGACATTCCAATAGAACATTATGAAGAAATGATAGATAGATTAGATAGATAGATAGATAGACAGACAGACAGACAGACAGACAGACAGAGAGACAGACAGACAGACAGATAGATAGATAGATAGATAGATAGATAGATAGATAGATAAATAGACAGGTAGATAGATAGATGGATAGGTAGATAGATAGGTAGATAGATAGATAGATAGATAGATAGATAGATAGATAGATAGATAGATAGATAGATGATAGATACTTTCTGAGAAAGAAGAGTGGAAATATAACCAGACTATCCATGTCAATCTGGACTATCTTTCTCTCTTATTCCAGCAAATCTTTAGTGGACCATGCAGATTTTCTTTTTCTTTTCTGCTTTTTGCAGTAAATCACAAACATTTTCACTTTGTTTTTAATCTTCTACCTCCTGTCCAATTATCAATTGATTAAATTTCTCTCATCGTTTCACACTCAGAATGATGAAATGGTCCATTGTTAAATTATCCCTCCAATGGGAATCCATGATAATTTTCATTAATCAATTAACATTTAATCAGTACTAATCAATACTTAAGTCCTTGTTATCTGACAATGACATAGAAAACTTAAAATAATGCTATCAATGCAATGAATTATAATAAATATTAAAAACATCTATTGAGTGTAATTCAGTGGGCTAAGCCTGATATCTAGCACAGTCTCAGAGCTAAAACACTTCCTTAGAAGTCATCCGGTCCAACATACATATGAAAAAGTATCTTCTTTATAGCATCTCTGGCAAGCAGGCTTTAAGTTTGCTTAAAGCTCTGCCTACTTAAAGATAATGTTAAAGATAGCCAATGAAGAAAAGTCCACTATGTACTGAGGCAGCCCATTCCCCTGTGTGGCAACTCTCATCGTTAGGTAGTTTTGCTCTGTATCCAGCCTTATTGGTATATCCCTTTGCAAAGCCTGTCACTTACTGTGAGTCCTGCCCTGTACAGCTAAAGAGAAGAGGCAGTAGCTAAGATACCACAGGTCCTTGATCTGAGAGAATTTTCAGTTTATTAAGGGGATGAGGAACAAAATACAGAAAGCATAAATGTTCAGTGTTATACGATTGTTGCTGTTTCCCCTTCATTTTTGAAGACAACCAATGAAATAGTGACATCTTGACATGTGAATGAAATGCATTTAATTGAGGCAGAGTTGCACAAAGTTCTCTTCTCCAGAGACAGCAAAGTCCGGTAACAAGACAAAAATCAGGACTTCAGGTTATGGCCTGATATGCAGTTGATGATCTTCACATCTTTGGTGTCTGACCAAGCTCTAAAAAAAAAAAAATGTACATTGTGCCAGAGAAAATGTTCAGATGTTTAGAGTAGACACTCCCATAATCCGTAAATATATTTGGGGGCTGTCAATCACACTCAACCTGGTTTTGTCTGTCTCTTGAGATGTTTTACAGGGGTTTGAGAAACACATGTTAGAGGTGAATGTGTGGTGGATGAATAACCCTCACACCACAGGTGCTAGTCTTCCTTGAACAACCCACATATACCATGTATATAATTACATGCAGAAGTTTCAAAATGAAGTCTGGAGCTCAGATGGAGAGAAAGAGAGCACATCCATACTGTATCCCAATGCATTATGATCTAAAAGGTGATATTGGGATAGGGCTAGGACAGAAATGTAGAAATGGTCCTTTGCAGGCAAGAGTCTAAGGACTCATTACAGAAAATATATAAGATGAGGGTCTGAGGTTGTCTCTGTCTCTGAAGCCAAGGGAAAGGAGAAGTTAGCTAATTACAAGTAAAGTCTGAAAATATTCAAGAAGAAATGACCTCCTACTCACTCCTTCAGCTAAGTTGTGGAAACTTGTCCATTTGCATAGGGTTAAGGACAGACTGAGCAATAGTAGAGAATTTTCTTGATAAAACGACCCAAATATAATTTCCCTTAGTTTGCACATGAGTTGAGTCTCACTTCACTATGAACAGTCCTTATAGTCAGTCACTCATCATGTCTATTGATTCCAAATTTAATATTCTTTCCAACACTGCAAGCTGCCTGGAAAAATAAGTCAGAGTAATATTAGTACATATGTATTTTAAGTATGTGGCATTTCCTCTGTGGGGAAAAAAAACCAAATGTCATTATTAGCTTTTAGTATAATTATAACTTCATAAGGGTGTATGATATTTGCTTCCATTGATTAAAAAAAAGTATAATGAGATGTATTAATTTTAGAAATCTGTACATGCCCCTGAAGACTATTGTTTCCCTTTGTTTACTTGACTGCAGGGTAGTGACTCTCACTTCTTAAAATGTATTCTTTATCATTAAGTTAACAAGATCCAACCAAAAACCAAAATAATTCCAATATGTCAAGTAGAACAAAAAGGAGTTTTCTATAACAAATGTTGAAATTTCAATACATATATGTTCTGGAAGTGCTCACGTATCTCAATACATTTGATTCTCCAAATGAGGATTGTCATGTGCAGTTTGGGTGATTTTTCAAAAAGCCAAGTATATATGGACATAACTTTATCTGGATTAAAATTAATTGGGTTATTCAAACAGCTTCAAAATGCATTCATATCCAAGAGATGAGATGGCTGTGTAAGATTTATTTTTATAACCAATTTTCTACAAACATTATTTCTTTTGGATACAATTGCATTGGGATATCTGAACACCTCCTAACTGTATTCCAATCCATTCTAATGCAGAAGTGATTGACATTCATAGCTTGTATATTAGAAAGGAAAGAAGGAAGGAATCAATGAAGGAAGGAAGGAAGGAAGGAAGGAAGGAAGGAAGGAAGGAAGGAAGGAAGGAAGGAAGGAAGGAAGGAAGGAAGGAAGGAAGGAAAGGAGGGAGGGAGGGAGGGAGGGAGGAAGAAACCATTAGAAACTATGCATGGCCAGGTCTATTTTTAGATTGAAATGTTTTGGGATAAGTGAGCATTCCCGAAGGGGTATGCATCTGTGTGCATGTGTGTGTGTGTGTGTGTGTTGGAATTGGCTGAGGATATTTTTAAATGAAAAGGAGTCCATTTTGCTCAATTTTAGCAGTTCTGGTTAATGGCAATGATAGAAAGGCTGCTGAAATGACTAACCAAAATTTAGTTTGGCCATTATATCACCATCGATCATCACTGTGGAGAATAAGATTTTCAATGGGCCAGTAAGTAAACTTTTCCATACCTATCTTCACATACTTAATCCTGAGTACTGGGATAGACACAATATGCCAAAAGAAAAAAAAAAGGAAGGGACTTTAAGAGAATATGTGGTAGTGATACTGGAATTCAAACCTCTATATTTGTAGCATCAAGCACCATACATATGAAAAGACTGATAGTGTGAATTGAGTGTAAAGGAGCTCTAATAATGTACTACCTCATATTGTTAAGACACAGTCTTGCTTTATTCTGATCAGACCACATTTGGACTATGGTATTTAGTTTGAAAACTACATTAGAGGAAGAACATTGATGTACTGGGTAGTGTCCAGAGAAGGGTGACCAGGGTCATAAAGAGTCTCAAGCATATATCTTCAAATCAACAGGAAGAACAAGAGGGTGCTTATGCTAGAGAAGGCAGGAATGCTAATTGCAGAAGTTGAAGAAAGGCATAATAATTTTCTTCAAGCACTGCAAGTTCTTCAATTTAGAAGATGGATAAGACAGTTCTGATTTAACATAGAGGTCAGATCAATTGCTGAAGGGAAAAAAATGGAAGGTTTTGCTCAATTAAAAAAGGGATATCCAGGTAGAGCCTTCCCCAGATGAAATGTACTTCTAAGTAGAGTGGTGAATTCTGCTTAATTTAGAATTTTTTGGAGAAAAATCCAAGATGGTGGAGTAAAAGCAGGGACTTTATTGAGTTCTCCCCCAAACCCCTGCAAATACCTGTAAAAAATGGCTCTCAACCAATTCTAGAGCAGCATAACCCACAAAAACAGAGAGTGAAACAAATTTCCAACCCAAGACAAACTGGATATTTAATTGAAAAGGTCTATGTCACAGGACTGGGAGAGGAGCATGGTTCAGCATGGGCCATGCAGGCAAGTACTGGGCCTCAGTGAAGCTAGAGTAGGCCTGAGGGGAATGAGCCAAGGGACGTCGTGGTGGTTTCCAGACTTCTCAATGATCAAACAGCAAAGACAACTGAGAAGGTCAGTAGGAAAGGTCTGTCTGACCATGGCGAAAGAGGAGCTTGGTCTGGCCCCAGCACAGGCTCAGCCCCAGGGCAGTGGCTGCTTCCAGGGCTCTTGATGTAGGGTGAATCAAATGGCTGATCAGAGGGCGACTGCAGGGAACTCTTTCCTGGTGCTCAGGCAGGATTCTCTTGCTTTGCCCACGCTTGGATCTGGGTTGCGGTACAGGTAGTAGGCCTGGGTCAAGGAAGAGTGCTGACATGGTGACGCTTGTGGTGGCAGTGGAGAGGGAATCTTCCTTACACTTCCAAAACAGAAAAGAGTGCTTGTGGTCACTCGTAGACACGATCCCAGGCCAGGAAAAGAGTAAACACTTCGTCCTTGATCACACCACCTTGGAAAAACTGAAAATTTACAGGTCCCTAGAAGTATCTCTAAAAAGAGCTGCACAAAATCCCCAATGCTTGGGACAGTGTCATCTCCACACTGGAAGCAGACCTGTACCTGAACAAAGAGTCTATGACTCAAGTAATTGGCTGGGAACATGAGCAAATAGTGCAAAACAAAAAAGTCAGACCATCGATCTTACTTTGGTGACAAAGAATATCAAAATATACAAACAAGAGGACAACAAAGTCAAAGCATTTAAATCCAAAGCCTCCAAGAAAAATATGAATTGGTCCCAGGCTTGGAAGAGCTCAAAAATGATTTTGAGAAGTAAGTTAAGAGAAATAGAGGAAAAACTGGGAAGAGAAATGAGAGTGATGCAAGAAAATCATGAAAAACAAATCAACAGCTTGCTGAAGGGGACCCAAAAAATACTCAAAAAAAACCACCTTAAAAAATAGACTAATCTGAATGACAAAAGAGGTCCAAAAAGCTAATAAGAAGAATACTTTCAAAAGCACAATTGGACAAATGGAAAAGTAAGCACAAAAGGTCACTGAAGGAAATACGTGCTTAAAAATTAAAATGGAACAAATGGAAGCTAATGATATCATGGGAAATCAAGAATTTGTAAAACAAAACCGAAAGAATGAAAAAATATAAGAAAATGTAAAATACTTCCTTGGCAAACAACTGACCTGAAAAATAGATCCAGGAGAAATAATTTAAAAACTGTTAGAATACCTGAAAGCCATGATCAAAAAGGAGCCTAGATATCATCTTTAAAGAAATTATTAAGGAAAACTGTCATAATATTCTAGAACCATAGGGCAAAACAGAAATGGAAAGAATCTACCATCTCCTCCTGAAAGAGATCCCCAAAGAAAAACTCCTTGGAATATTGTAGCCAAATTCCAGAGTTCCCAGGACAAGGAGAAAATATTGCAAGCAGCCAGAAAGAAACAATTCAAATATTGTGGAAACACAATCAGGATAATACAAGATTTAGCGGCTTCTACATTAAGGGTCCAAAGGGCATGTAATGAATATTCCAAAGGGCAAAGGAGATAGGATTACAACCAAGAATCACTTACCCAGCAAAACTAAGTACAATCTTTCAGGGGGGGAAATGGATATTCAGTGAAATAGAGGACTTTCAAGAATTTTTGATGAAAAGACCAAAATAGAAAATTCATCTTTCGAACACAAGACTCAAGAGGAGCATGAAGAGGTAAACAATAAAGAGAAATCACAAAGGTGTTATTAAAGTTGAACTGCTTACATTCCTATATGGAAAGATGATATTTGTAACTCATGAGACCTTTTTCAGTATTAGGGTAGTTGGAGGGGGGAAATTATGTAGATAGATATATAGATAGATAGATAGATAGATAGATAGATAGATAGATAGATAGATAGATAGATGGATGGATGGATGGCACAGAGTGAGTTGAAGATGAAGTCATGATATGTAAAAAATAAAATTAAAGGGTGAGAGATAATTATACTGGGAAAAGGAGAAAGGGAAATGTAGAATAGGGTAAAATAGCTCACATAAAACAGAGAAGAAAAGGCTTTTACAGTGGAAGGGAAATGGGGGGAGGTGAGAGAGAATGAGTGAATCTTACTCTCTTTGGATTTGGCTTAAGGAGGGAATAACATACACACTCAATTGAGTATGGAAATCTATCTTACCCTACAGAAAAATAAAGGGCAGGGGATAAGAGAGTGGGGGAAGGGGGGAGGATAATAGAAGGGAGGGCAGATTGGGTGAGGGGGTAATTATAAGCAAAGACTTCTGAGGAGGGAGGGTGTGAAAAGACAGAATAGAATAAACGGAGGGCAGGATAGGATGAAGGGAAATATAGCTAGTTTTTCACAATGTGACTACTATGGAAGTGTTTTGCATGACTACACCTGTATAACCTATACTGATTTGCTTTCCTTCTCAATGAGGGAGGGTGGGGAGGGAGGAAGGGAGAAAATTTGAAACCCAAAGTTTTAAAAACAAATGTTAAATATTGTTTTCACATGCAACTGAGAAATAAGAAATATAGGCAATGGGGTAGAGCAATCTATCCTGCCCTACAGAATATAGAAGAGGAAGGGGAGAAGAGAAGGGGGGTGTGATAGAGGGGAGGGCAGATTAGAGGAAGTGGTGTTCAGAAAGCAAAGCATCTTGGGGTGGGGGAGGGTTGAGACATGGAGACAATTTGGAACGCAAAATATTGTGGAAGCGCATGTTGAAAAATATAAATAAATTAACTAATAAATGTTTCATATAAAAACAATTCAAAAAATTCTTTAATTGATCAATCAACAAGTATACTATGCTTCACATATTGAGGTAGTAATGGACATACAAGGAGATAAAAAAGGAACGATATTCTTGCCTTCAAATAGCTTAAATTCTAATGAAAATATTTCTCATTGCAAAGCCTTCCTCTGACAACTTTCTATGTGACTTTGGGATTTCCGCTTAATCTCTGTGAGCCTCAGTTTCTCCAAATGTCAAATAAGGAGATTGGACTAGATGATATCCAAAATACCTTCAAACTTTATAGCTATGTCATAATTCTCAGTGAGATTTTGGGGGCAAGATAATATTTCAAAAATATGTAATTAATGTGGAGTTAGAAACCCTGAGCTCTAGCAACCATTTGAAGCAACCAGTGGATAGAGTGCTGGGCCTGCAATGAGGGAGATGAGTTCAAATATGGCCTTAGACAATAACTGTTTGATTTTGGGCAAGTCACTTAGCCTCTATCAGCCTCATTTTCCTCATCTTTAAAATGGGGGAATAAGCATAAGACCTACCTCCCAGAACTATTGGGGGGATTAAATTATACCACACACACACACACACACACACACACACACACACACACATACATACATACACACATATACATATATTTATATATATTATATACCAGGTACTGTATATATATATATATATATGGTATATGGTAGACATAATATAAATACTTATTTTCTTCCTTTCTTGGCTTAAATTCCAACTTTCCCATTTCCATGTGAAAAAACTCCTAATTGCCAAGCACTGGGCCAGGTGCTCTTGGGAAAACAAAACATGGCAGTGAGAATACGATCTTGTCTCAAGTAACAAACGAGCCAAGTCTGGTTGATCAATTGCCAGCTGTGCTGTTGCGGGAATTCCTTTTTATTTTTAATATCTAATGCCCACCATTTATATAGCACTTTAAGGTTTGCAGGGGGCTTTAATAATATTAACTTATTTCATCCTCACAATTCTAAAGGGAGATGCTGTAGTAGCTCAATTTTAGAGATGAGGAAACAGAGAAAGAGAGAAATTAACTGACTTGTTTAGGGTCGTGAAGCTAAGAAATAACTGCGGTAGAACTTGTAATGACGTCTTCCCGACCCCAGATTCCTATGCCTCCCAGGTGCCTAAAGTGTTTGTGGGTTTTGCTAGCGAGCTACTAAGATCCTCTCTAAATCACAGTTACATTACTGTGGGTTTTCTTTTAGTTCAGATCACGAGTGCGCAGACACATCATCCAAACTTGCCTAATGTTTACAAATAAATGAAACTCACGCATGTTGGTGTCATAATTCCATACCTCGAATATCACCAGAAGTGTCCCAGAGGCAATTTAAACAGTAAAATTGCAAGTGAGTGTCAACTACATTTGGGCTGCAGGATCCATTGTGGACCGTGTTGGAATGGGGTCTCAGAAAGAAGAAATTGTCAGTGATGAAAGCCTATCTAAGCTTCCAAACTTATTTGGCTTACTGGCCCTTTTAAGAAAAATGCAATTACTCTGCATCCCCTGGAAATCTTACAAAGTAGGAAAGAGGTCTCAGATTAAGTATACAATCACACCAGAGGCTACTACCACATCCTGGATCATTCCAGGGCCCTCTAAGGGGCAGTATCACCCACTTCTAGTACAATAAACAACTAGCCACAACCACATGTTCCTGCTCTGAGGTCCATCCTTTCTCCCTTTTGCATTTTCCACTGTGGACCATTCTTCTGTGTCCATGTAAGTTAGCACTTTGTTCCACTTCATTATCAGTGGCTTGATGCTATACTTTTCTGTTGTTCTGAAGCTCAGTGCTCCCAGCTTCATCACCACCCTTGGTGAGGGTGTTAATGGCACTATACTATGATCTTTATGTTATACATTCATATAAGATTGATCAGTCCACATTCAAATCTGAAATCTCACGATCCTTCTGCAAGACTAAGAGATAACAGATCTTGTACACAGTGGAGAAGTATTCCTGCTGTGCTATAGAAACTCTAGTATTATAGGGTTATAGATACAGAACAGAAAGGAACATGAGAGGCCACTTAGTCTATTCTATTTTATGGACAAGGCCACTGAGGCCTGGAAATGTTAAGTGATTTCCCCAAGGACACATAAGTAGAATACGGTAGAGATAGGATACTAAGTGAGATCTCATGAGTTCAATTTTAGTACTCTGTTAATGGCATGGTACAATAAACTTACAATTCTTAACTATGAGAAAAGGGCTAGAGAGGTCTAATTAAACCATGACCGGGGAAACCTGATTCAATGCAATTAATCCTGGATCTAATAGTTTTCAACACTGGGGTTCAAAAACCTGATCTCTTATTTTTATCTGTGTGACATCAACCGGTTGTTTACTTTTCAGACTTAGTTTCCTCACCTACTTATAAAATGAGGATATTATGTAGATTAACTTAAATTAATTAACTAGATAACCCTGAAGTTTCCTGGAAGTTCTAAATCTATGAGTCTCAAATGTATCATTCTACAATCTGGAAAATACGAAGAATAGTTGTTGAGGATACGTAGATAAAGATGGACCAAATTTTCATTTAAATCAAGGTTTATTAAAGTTAGGAGGCTCCTGAGAGGAAGATGCTCTTTCTAAATAGGTCGTGGAAGTTCTGGTATTTTGATGAGATTGATGTGATGATACTTATTCTCTCAACATTGACAATCTGTATAATCCACACGTATAAGATATTTTCAGCTCTGTACAGAGCAAGAAAAAAATCATATCAAAATGGGAACATGGGTGGGGTGCTACCTAATCTGTTTTTTTTTTCCTTTATTTCTTCCGGGATTTAGAGGGTGGGTTGGTAGTTTCATGTTTTTGTTCTCTATTTAGCTTTTATTTTAAAAGATATTTCACGCACCAACCCCCTATGCCCACCTTTGCCTTATTTTTATTTGTGAAATATCACAGAAAGAATGCCTTGTACTTTATCTGAAACATAGCTCTTGTGAGATAGACTCATTTTCATCTGGGTTTTGTGACTTTTAGAAGAAGAGAGAGAGAGAGAGAGAGAGAGAGAGAGAGAGAGACAGACAGACAGACAGACAGACAGAGACAGAGAGAGACAGAGAGAACCAATTCTGAAATGGGAAGTCCATGCCACACATCATTTTGCTAAATGTAGAAAAAGATACAGATCGGTGGTTGACTCCTTTTTTTTAGCTTTTCCTACAGGATCTAGAAGCCTGAATGTAATTAAGTGTGAATCAGAATTTTCCGTTTGGCTAGAAGAAAACATATTGACAGTCAAACAAAATTAAATTTCCCTTGAAAATTAATGGTTTCAATTAAGGGAAAACCCAAACACCATGGAAGTCTCCTATTCCCAAGAATAATGAGACGTGTCTATTCTCAGAAAACCTATCAGAGAATCATAAAAATTTGCATTTTCCAGGACATCTATTGTGTTCGCTTCTTAAAAATTTCTTGTGTCCTTCTCCTTAGCATGTTCTCACTTTATGATGGATATTGTCTTTGCTTTCTAACATCTTTTTATTTGCCACTTTTCTCTTTGATTCCTCATCATGTCCAGTAACCCTGCTATCTTCTCCAAATCAAGACATTCTTCATATTTCCCAATTCATGGTTAATGTTACCTATTTTACCCAACCTTACATTTAGGTTTATCTTTCTCAGCCATAGGGGAGAATTTACTTTCTATAGACATTTACAGGATGTATCATAGGCAGATAAACATTAAGTCAAGTAAATAGCAGTACTATAGTTTTGATTCTGAGTATTGTTAATCATTATTTCTTAAATAAAATGCAGATTAAAATTATCTTCATTCCTTCAGATTTGACCTGCTCTCTTTCTTTCAAATTTTAATTGAAATTCCAAATTTGGCATTAATAAAGTCCTTAAAGAAAAATGTCTGCCTGCAGTTAGGGAGGAATGAGATAATTCTTATGAAAGAATAATATTCCACACTGTTGTCGTGTTCTAAATTATATGCATGATCATCAGACTCTCTATCTGTGCCCCTCTGTGGCTGTTACTGTGTCTTTATATCTTCAACTCTGATTCTGTCTCTCTTTTTTTCTCTGCCTTTGTTTCTGTGTTCCTCCCTCTTCTTACTCCTCTCCTCAACTCTCCCCTCCTTCTCTCTATCTCTCTCTCTTTGTCTCTCTCTGTCTCTTTCTCTCTTTCTTCTTCTTCTTCTTCTTCTTCTTCTTCTTCTTCTTCTTCTTCTTTCTTCTTCATCTCTTTTTGTCAATCTCTGGGCCACCCCCCCAAGCTTAAAGTATATAGCCCTTGTTCCAGAGGATACTCTGGCAACCATAATTTTAATTTCCCTCCAGACCTTTCCTCAGGAGATGCAAGAATCTTGTTATTACTAAGGTTAAAGGTCCCAGTTAATGAGATGAAAGAATCTGAGTTTTTTTTTTTACCTTTCTCTCTCTCTTTCTCTGAACTGTCACTTGCCAACCTTTATAAAGGTTAACCAACCTGCTCCAGGGATGAGTGCTTTGTGCATCTGCGTGTATCATTTTCTTATTATTCACAGATTCTGACGCAGCTATACCTAGTCAGTCTTGTTATTCATTCCCAAATATATAGTTTGTGATTTTTTCCTCAGACATTTTTAAGACTGCAAATGTGCATGAAATAACAACCCCTGTGAGAGCCTTGTACCTCCTTAAGTACATCATTAGCCTGCCTGCCAGGGGCTTCTGAACATTGCATGTTAATTACCAGTGACCTTGTCTTTCCCGCTGCTTATTTTCAACAATCTGTTCCCACCAAGAGTTCTGGTCATCACAGCCTCTAAAACAGATTACAGGGAAAGTAGCTCCTTGGGGATCTCATGGAAAAACAAATTCCTGAATGTAAAACAAAAAATAAAAAATAAAACATTCAAGAAGGAGCAGACAGTTCATAGACAGATAAAAACAACCACAAAGTAAGTGCTTACTATGGTCCAGGCATTGTGCTAAATGCTTTAGCCTCTCTCACTGGATCCTCACAACAACTCCGGGAGGTATGTGTTAGTGTTATCCTCACCTTACATACAACGAAACTGAAGGAGACAAAAGTTCACTGACTTTTTTTCCATGGTCACACACACAATGTCTGAGACCAGATTTGAACTTAGATTTTCCTAATGCCAGGTCCAGCATTCTCTCCACTCCATGACCTGTTTAGATGCTTAGCTAGGAAAGAAAGGAAAAGAAGGAAGGAAGGCAGGCAGGAAGGAAGGAAGGAAGGAAGGAAGGAAGGCAGGAAGGCAGGAAGGAAGGCAGGAAGGCAGGAAGGCAGGAAGGAAGGAAGGAAGGAAGGAAGGAAGGAAGGAAGGAAGGAAGAAAGGAGGAAGAGATAAAAAGTATTGTTTCAGGAGAAAGCAATTATACAATGTGAATAAAGTGGTGAGCCTGAAGGCAGGAGGATCAGAGTTTCAAACCTAGCCTCAGACACTTATTAGCTGTGTGACATTTAGTAAGTCACTTAACCTCTGTTTCTTTCTATTTTTTCACTGGTAAAATAGGGAAAATAAGAGCACCTGCATCCTAGGGTTATTATCAACACCAAATAAGAGAATATTTGTAAAGTGTCTAGTACACAGTAGATGCTTAATAAATCCTTATTCATCTCAGGAGAATGTATTTTCTCTTCATTTAGCAAAACAATTTTTCAAGGACTTAGCATTCAAAATTTTCTGATCTGCAGAGTGAAAAGAGGTAATTAATGTTCATTCTTTACTTTCACCTAATGATGGACAATGGGTAAATCAAAGGACTTGGAGTCAGAAAGACACAAATTTAAATTCCTTCTCAGACACCTACTACTGTGAGACTCTGAGCAAGTCTTTAAACCTATGTATAAAATTTCTATAACTATTATAAAATTTTATAAAAAAATATAAAATGTAAAAAGTTTCTCCGTGTATAACATAAGGATAATAGTGCTTGTAACCCAGGATCACATGAGCTCATATATGAATAGTACTTCCCAAAGCTTAATGCACTCTACAAATACTAGCTGTTAAATGATTATAATCATCGCTATAGAATTAGTGGTATAAATTTTTACTCTATGTTAAATTCACTGTAAAATGGGATGGATGGCAGCAATGTTCTGATGACCATGTATAGAAAGTGAGACGAGAGACAGTTGGCATTTCATGCTTGTTGTGCCGGAAGGGTGCAGTGGAGTGGGGGGGATGTCTAACTACTGAATTTATATTATCATTCTGCTAACCAGAAATGTTGTTTTAAATTTTTTGTTCAAGTGAAAACAAAATGCTTTCAGTAGTAATTAGAAATTAAAATGTTAAATGCCCTATTTTACTACATTGTTACTTTCCCATTTGAGTGACAACAGATTATCTAATTAGGGTACTATAGTATTGTGGATAACTGTGTATAGGATTTGGAACCAGGAGAACCTGAGTTTGAATTTTCTAATATTAGCTGTGCAATCTGGGCAAGTAGTCACATAATATTTGAGACTGATTCCTCTTTTGCAAAGTGGTCATAACATCAACTATCAGCTGGGTGACAGATTGGATAGAATACTGGGCCTGGAGTCAGGAAAATTTGAATTCAAATCTAGCTTCCAAAAAATAACTGTATGACTTTAGACAAGTCACTTAACCTCTATCTGCCTCAGTTTCCTCAGCAATAAAATGTGGATCAAAGTAGCATTTACCTCCCAGGGTTTTCACAAGAAAAAAATGAGATAATATTTGTGAAAGGCATTGCTAATATTAAATGCCTGCATGTAAATATACATGCATACGTATGTAGGTATGTGTGTATGTGTGTGTGTGTATATATATATAATAATATATATATATATATATATATATATATATATATATACACGTATATGCATACACACACATATATACATACACACACGTTACTTCCTGTCTCCTCCTCCCTGTCTCTCTCTAGATCTCTCTTTCCCTTTCTGTTTCTGTCTTCTTCTGTCTTTCTGTCATTTTCACTTTCTCTGTCTTCCTTTACAAGGTTTACAAAGTCTTTTTTATCACAAAGAAACACACATGTGTGTTATTATTACTATATCATAATCAATATCATTATTACCTGTAGTAGGGAAGACAATATACAAAAGAGAGAGCTGAAGCATTGGACAGCACCACTTGGCCCCTTTGGGGGAAGGTATGATATTTGTGCAGTGAAAACCAAGCAGAGCTTCTGATAGAAAATGAAGAGATACATGGAGACTTTTGAACCTTCTATAAAAAAAGGCTGTTGGGGGACTTAGTGACTCTTCCCTCATGTCCTCCATTTGGGAGGGAAGAGGAAGCTGAGGGTTCTGAGATGATGTATCATATCAAAAATAAAGGCAATCTGATAATGAGATTTTAGGTGAGGAGCTTATCCTGGGGGAGGTAGGATATTCCTGGAGTTGAATCCAAGAAGCCCAGCGGATAGAAAATGAAGGATGAGAAGAAAGAAAAGGAAATGTTAAGGTGAAATTATGCAGGAAAAAATATGGCCATTAAATAACATTATATGTGTAGATATGTGTGTGTGTCTATATTATATATGTATATACACACATATGTATCCATATGTATGGGTGTGTGTAAACATATGTGTATATACATGCACACACACATATATACATATGTACTGTGTGTTTATGTGTGTACATATACATATACACACATATACATACATATGTGTGTATATATGTATATACATACATACATACATACATACATACATACATACATACATACATACATACACACACACACACACATAAGCATACTACCAGACTTTGAGTCAGGAATATCTGAGTTCATATCCAGCCTCAAACCCTTGTTATTTGTGTGACCCTGGTCAAGTCACTTAAACCCTATTGTCCTCAGTTGTCCATATCTAAAATGGGTACAAACTGGAAGAGAAAATAGCAAACCATCTAGTATCTTTGCCAAGAAAGCCTCATGGATAAAGTCCATGAGGTCACATAGATTGAGACTTAACTCAACCATGAACAACAACAAATATACATAAACACAAATGTATAGATATATCAGCATGTATATGTAAATTTACAATGTACACATGTATGTACATGCATACATGGAATTAAAAGTGTAAATTATACCTGTGGCTATATAAGTGAACTTAACCTCTCACTGCTCTAGGCAACACTCTGTGATTATAAATTGTCAAGAAAGTGCTACCCGACAGTGATAGAAAACAGAAGGGTTCCCCATGGTAGCCAAATAAATCATAAGTCCATTTCCTATTCAGAGTACCTGATGGGAACACAAACAATTATAAAGGAAGGCACCTATCCTTATAAGATTATAATATCACAGAAGGATGAGACATATGCATACATAAATATGGCTTGGGTAAGGATAAGAAGGGTGGAAAGGAGAAATTCAGATGTAGTATTACAAAAAAATTGGCAGAAGGAGATACAGTTAAGTTGGAATATATCATGAACATAGTATCTCATAAAGGCCTTGAGGCAGTTTCAAATTAAAAGACTTATTTTTATGAGGTAACAAGTCCATGTGGTAAAACCTTATGGTTTTACCATGAATACCAGAAATATCTCCCATTCAAAGTACTACTTACATATATGATCTAATGAACATCACAAAAGCCCTGAGAGCTAGATACTAGATAATAGCTTGGGCACTTTACAGGTAGGGAAACTAAGGTAGCAGAGTTGAAATGTTTTGCCTTGGCTTGGATTATACCACTAGTAAGAATGAGAATTAGAAGTCCAGACATCTCCTCCAACATTCCACTTGATCCACTCCCACTCCTCATGCATTTTATAATTTCACAGCACTGATCTTCATAAAATTAGTGTAAGACAAATATTATAAATCAAATTAACCCCATTTTACAGCAAAGGAAACAGGCTCAGAGAGGTTAAATGACTTATTCAAAAGCAGAGCAGAGATTTCAACCCAAATTAAACAGAATTTCTCCACTGTTACCCACCTGCTTGCAGGTTTATTGTGTAGTACAGTGAAAAGACTACAGAGTCAGAGAATGTTATTTCAAATTCTGCTACTGGCATTTATTACTCCACTACTATTTTTCTTTGTAGGGTAGATTACACAATACATACATGCATATGTGTGTGTATGTGTGCATCCTCCTACAGATGTAATTATCCCTGTACTTCTCATATTCAAGTCTTTTGTCCACACCTATCAAGAGTTGAAAATAGTACCTTGAGGAAGTCACTTAACCTCCATGGCCTTCAATTTCCTTATCTGTAAAGTGAATGTCACATAATAGTTGGCCTCCAAGGTCCGTTGAAGCTCTAGATAAATGATTTGAAGGGAGTCAAAAGACCTAGCTAGTAGCCCAAATTTTCTCCTTCACTGATGCCATAGTTTGGTTTAAAAAAAAAGGGGGAATTTGAATACACATCCTCTCTGTCTCTGTCTTTCTCTGCGTCTCTATTCCTTCCTTGTTTTTCCTTCTTTCTTTCTTTCCTTCCTTCCTTCCTTCCTTCCTTCCTTCCTTCCTTCCTTCCTTCCTTCCTTCCTTCCTTCCTTCTTTCTCTATGGTTTTGGTTCTTAATAATTGGACTCAAATAGGGACCAAGTAGATTCACCCAAACCTGTTTCCATCCCCCCAGTTCCCTCAAGGTGAGCTGCAACTCAAAGATGACATCAGAGCTTTGTGGACTTTCAATTTGGATCCTTATCCTAGTACCCATCTTTGGTCACAAGGATTATTGGATTTCCTTATTCTATATGTCTGTGTATTTGGACAGTTTATTTTATTTCCTTCTGTAAATGTGTGTTCCCACATTTCTTGTCTCTCTTGTCTACACCTACCAATACTGGAAATTTTGCTTCTTATATAGAGATTACAAAATGCAGATGGGTACTAGACTGATGCCTGATATTCCACCACTGGAGACATATATGGACGTAGAGTTTGGTAGACCAAAAATTTCCTGGGTCAAGACGGCTGCTGGTCTTGATTCCTAGGTCTGGGATTCTTATAGGGAAAAATTAAGGAATAAAAAACAAAAGGTAGAAGGAAATAATCTTTAAGGTTACAGAATCTCAGAATTAGAAGCTATTTTTAAAGCCATTCCGTACATCCTATACCTGGCTGAGAATGACCTCTATAGCAGCCTTCTAAAAAGGTCATCCAGTCTCTATCCATAAACATACAATGTGAGGCAAATCATAGACCCAGAATATCATTTAATCCAGGGGTGGGGAACCTGTGGCCTTGAGGCCACATGTAGTTTTTTAGGTCCTTGGGTGTGGCCTTTTGAGTGAGTCCAAGTTTTACACATCAAATCCTTTTATTAAGGGGATTTGTTATGTGAAGTTTGGATTCAGTCCAAGAGCTGTACTTGAGGACCTAGAGGGCCACATGTGGCCTTGAGGCTGCTGCTTCCTCACCCCTGAACATGAACTTATTAAATACTGTGTGTCAAGCACCATGCCAGGTGACAGAAACACTTTGAATTTTAATGAAAAACCTCTTGTTTTCAAAAACAAATTACATTTTCTAAGGAAATGATAATAAATCTGAGGTCATCGATTTTGAGCTGAAAAGGACATTTGAGGCCACCTAGGCTAACTTACTCATTTTACAGATGGGGAAATAAAGCATGTTAACTTACTTGTTCAAGTTCAAAAATATAATAAATATAGTTGAGATGATTTGAACCTGGGAAATAAGGTCACTGGTCTAGAACTTGAAAGGATATTAGAGACAATTTAATGTAATCTTCTATTTTATAGAGAAGGAAACTTAGGCTTAGGTTATTAAGCGCTGTAACTGGGATTTGAATATAGGTCTCTGACTCTAGACACAGTACCTTTTCCCATGTATCACATTTGTTTAATTATTATCCCATGAAAGAGTCCATTCCACTTTTTGATATCTTTAAATATTAGGAAGAGTTTACCTATTTTTTTCTCCTTTGACATCTTATTAAACATAAATGCATTTCTCTACCATTTCTACTCATTCTTTCAGTCTATCCTCTAGAGTCAAAGAAAGAATATCCCATTCTCAGCACAAATACCTTCTCTCTTCTACATAGTAGCCCTTCAAATAAATAATAACAGCTACAATTTGTTCCTTCTCTCCCATATTTCCTTCTTCACGCTGAGGAATTTCCTCATTTCTTTCAACCAATATGTTTTGTCCAAAGGATCTCAAATTGAAGTCTGAGAATATGCATACATATACATATGCACATACACATACATATATGTGCATATATGTGTATATATGCATATATACATAGAAATATACACATAATGCTATTTTAGTATATTTTGTTCCCTTTTGAATCTTATGTATTTAGTGTTATATTATATATGCACAGTATTATTAATATTATTATTAGAAGGTATTCACAGGCCTAGGGGTCTATGAGACACAAAAATGTTAAGGTCCTCTGTTCTATGGCATGAGATTGTTTCTTCACATCCCAGGGACAAGCTGAACAATCCTAATCATTTTCCTAGGACAGTCCTTCAAATACTTGGTGCCAGTAACCATGTCCCTACTAGGCCATCTTTTCTCTGTGCTAGAGTTCTCTATTTCTTCAAATGTGTATCATGTGTATCCAAGGCCTTCACCTACCATATTTGTTCTCCTGCAGGCTCCTTCCAACTTATCAACAGCATTTCCTGAAATGGGGCTAGAATGGAATTCAAAACTTAAAAATAAATCCATTTATGAAACATTTGATGGCATATCAACCTGGATACCTCCACCCCCAAGGAAAATTCCAGCACTTTCTTCATTTGAAACTCAAGTCTATTTCCTCAAGCTCTTCCCAGCCTGGGATGGTTGCCATTTTTTTTTCCTTCTACTTTGTCCTCCCCAGCTGGCATCTCGAGTAAATCTGTTAAAACATAACATCTTCCTGGAACAAGAATGGGTGTAAAAGTGACTGGTGAAACTGCAACAGACACATGGTTTCAGAGGAGTGGCATCCACAAGCCTCTTGGATCACAAGGGGTGCTGAGAGATGGGCTGGGAAGGACTTGTTAGAGTATTCAGAGCAAGTGTGAATGGGAGCCAACAGATGGAAGGCTTGCACAGATCCTTATCACCTAGAGAGGAGCTGCAATATTCTGATAAACTCAAGCTGCTTCCCTTCTCTGGAGTGGGAGGATATTTACATAACAAAAAAATGGTAGGTGAATTTCAAAAGGTTTGCCTGGAGAGGTAGGAGTGTGTTCTCCCCTTTATCACCTGGAGTACAAGTGGCCTGAGGCTCACCTGGAACATTTCAAGGGCAAGCCTTTTCCTCTGGTTCCAGGGTATCTATCTTGGTTTTCTCAAAGGGTGATTGATGTGGAAGGCATGAGCAGGAAGATGGGTGAGAACACCCCAGCACTGTGTTGTGTGTCTCTTCTTCCTTGGAAATTTTTCGGGGTGATGAACACTAGTGATGCATACCTTCTAACAAAACTGTGAGATTGGCAACAAATTATATTTCCTTCTAGAAAACAAAGCTTTCCTCAGCAGTGACTTCGTATTAAAAAAAAAGTGGCATTGAACTTGTTTCAAAGAGAGCCCAAAATCAACCAATCAACAAACATTTGTTGAAAACCTACTGTGTGCCAGGCATTGTGTTAAGGGAGCAGAACACCAATACAAAGAATGGAATTATTATTATTATTATTATTATTATTATTATTATTTTATTATCAAGGTACTTACATTGTCAGAAAAGACCTAAGATCAAGTTCAGACTCTTCCCTAACTAGCTTTGGGACCATGATCAAGTCTCCTTCACATTTTTGATGGTCAGTTTGATCATTTTTTAAAATGACAGAAGATCCTATTTGCTCAACTGCCTCACAGAATTTTGGTGATGGCAATGTTTTGTAATTGCAAATATAAAAAGCGTTAACCTTGTCTTTGACATTCAGGATTGTTTCATTCTTCATATCTGTGAAAAGGAAACAAATAACGATTAAAATAGCCCCTAGTATTTATATATCACCAAGGTTTGCAAAGAACTTTATACGTGTTATTACATTAGGCAGCTGGGGGTAGCCAGATAGACTGCAGGACCTAGGGTCAGAAAATCTGAGTTCAAATCCAGTCTCAGACACATACTTGCTGTGTGCCATTGGGCTAGTCTTTTAACTTCTATTTATCTTAGTTTCCTCATCCATAAAATGGGCATAATAATAGCACCTTTCTTCCAGAGCTGTTATGAGGAACAAATGAAATAATAATTGTGAAGCACTTAGCACTGTGGCTGGTACATTGTAAGCAATAAATACATGTTTATTATTGTTATCACTATTATCATCATCATTATTATTATCATGTCATTTATTTTTAAACTCATAACAACCATGAGGAGTAGGTGCTATTATTATGCAGTACTTCTTAGGGTCACACAGCTAGTTTAAAAATGGATTTGAAAATATATGAGCTCCTATTTATACTATCTCAACTTGACATCTCAAACATCCCATATTACTTCAAATTTATGTGACCTGACTCAAGATACCTTACCTACCCTATTTATTCTTTTCTGCACTCTCTCTAACTTATCAACAACCTTCTTGAAATGGGGCAACCAGAATTAAACAGAAGACTTCATGGTTGGTCCTTAAATCTCAAATATTATGTCTATAAAATAGTTGGTGGTCTATCTCAATGAAAAGTCAGAGATGTGTTGGAAAAAGCTAAGAAGCATTTAACAAAGACATCAACAGCATTTTTTGACTTGCCTTCTTATCTTATACTTTATCTTCCCATTCTTTTCAACACTTAGGCAAGTTTCTGGGGACAGTGTTCAGTACTCTGTGTTTGACATGAGTATAAAGAATTTTTAAGAAAATAAATTTTTATTTGCTTCTCATGACCAGGATGGATAAAAAAAAAAAGATGAAGATAAGACATGTGATAGGACATCACTGGACATGTGATTTTAATTAGTACAGAAAACACCCAAGTGAGGAAACTTCCTCTTCTGATGCAGGTCAGCACTGACTTTCTCTATGACAAGTGTGTTCCTTGTTCCTTGTGGCCATGAGAAATTAAAAGACTCTCCAGTGGTCACACAGTGAGTATGTATGAGAGGTGATTCTTTAACTAATCTCTCTCTCTGTGTCTCTCTGTGTCTCTCTGTCTCTCTGTCTCTCTCTCTCTCTCTGTCTCTCTCTCTCTCTCTCTCTCTCTCTCTCTTTCACACACACACACACACACACACACACACACACACACATTCAATTGACTACAATGGTTCCTTTTCTCTTTGGTATCAAATACAATTTTTTCTTTTGGTTTTTAATGCCCTTCTCAAGCTCACCTCTTTCTAGTTTTGTTGTTTGATATACCTTACTCCCCTCAACATATACCATGAAACAGTGACATTGTCCTCCTTGCTGTTACTTGCATAAAACACTCCACCTTTTAACTTTGTTCCTTTTCACTGGCTTTTCCTCATGCTTGAGAGGCTCTCTGTTTTCATCTTTGGCTCCTTGGTCCCCTGGCTTCCTTGCTGTACTGGCCAAAATCTGTCCCTCTATAATAGACTTTTCCTGTTCCCCCTTACTTAAAGTGCCTTCTCTCAGAAATTTCCTATGCTGTATTTATGTTGTATGTACAAACACTATCATTATTTGAATTTCATAACCCTTGTTAGAATATCAACTTCTTAGGGCAAGGTCCATTTCCCCCCCTTTCTTTTCTTACCCATCACACACTGACATATAAGTATTGAGTTCTGACTAAAAGGTATGTAAACATTCTCAGATGGATTGTTTATACTCTGCTTTCACTCAGATTAGAATTTTGGAACTATAAAAGACCCTTTAGATCATCTAATGCATTATTCCCATTATAGCAGAGGTATGATATGTAAAGGCCAATTATTTATATGATCAGCATTGTTAAAATGGTTGGTTAATCCTTATTTAACCTTGATTCAAAAGGTGGCATACTGCCTGTGATGTCACGGTACTTGTTCACATAATGACATAAGTAATATGTCATCTAGAGGAGTCTGTCAACTATAAGTCTAGAGCTGCTTGGGATTTCTGCCGGTGCTTTCCACATCCATTGATTTTAATCTCCCTTGGGGGAATGCCCTATTTGAGACTTTCCATGTCACATCTTGTCCTTCCTCCTTGAGTTCCCTTTCTCTAAGATGCATAGCCCAGGCAGAGCTAATATTGTCACATAACTCACACTCTAAATACTTGAATCATCTTAGTTTTCCACTGCTGTGCCTTCTCAATCTCTGTAATGTCCTTCTTATAACAGTGCCCAATATTACATACAATATTTCAAAAGTCATAGCTACTCACACATGTTTTAGATCTAAAAGAGCTTTTAATAACTCATGTCCTAAATGACAATTTTCAGCATTTCCCTCAAGAGGAAGACCGTCTCTTACACCTTGCCCTGGATAGAGGTGAGTTCAATGATCAAATCAGGCTCCCCTTCTTTCTCTAAATGTTATAACCCTATGAATGACAATCAGTTTACTTAATGTGTTTCAGCTAATTCAAGGCCTTGACTTCAAATAGGGCTATGAACTCACCACACTATTTATTCATACTTCCTCTCTTTTTTTTAAGGTATTCCAGGCACGACATTAACATTATACATTACAGAGAAGATGATTTGCATCAGTAGTGAATGTCTCCTTATCCTGAAATTCCCCATATAAGTGAAAGCATAGATGCACTCTAAAAATGGTACTAAAATAACCGCTGTTATAACAAGGACTGAAAATCTGGCTAGACTTAAAGGACATGTGAGTTATAGGGGTCTTTAAAAATATCCCAGTCGTTGGACTCAAAATTTCCAAGGAGACAACACTAAATCTCAGAGTTGTAGATGATCTCAGAGGTCATCTTTTCCAACCCCCTCATTTTATAGATAAGGAGACAGATATGAAATAAGGTTTATTGATGTGAATGAATCATTCACACAGGTAATAAATGTAAGAAATAGGATTAGAACTCAGTATTTTTCCTTATTCTAAAAGCCTCCAATCTACCTTACCACTGCTGCGTATGTTTCCTGCTGCACTAACACTGCTTTCTCCCCTACATTTGTAATCTGTCACCTCTCACTGTACTTCATCATTGATCCTTATGACCAATAGGCCATTCTATCAACCCTGTAGATGAAATTTCCTTTTATACATTATCTCCTTTAATTAGAGTGTGAGCTTCTTGAGAGTGAGAACTACCTAGATTTTATTTTTCTATTTGTATTCCTAGTATTTGACACATTACTTGGCACATAGAAAATGTTTAATAATTTCTTATTCATTTATTCATTAATTCATTGTGCCAAGATACCTGATAAGCAACCATACAGTCTCTGCTTGAAGATCTTCATTAAAAGGAAATATCTGAATGTCTAAAGGCAAGTCATTACACTTTGGGAGAGCTTTGATTGTTAAGTAATTTTCTTTTTCTTATTTTTTTAACTCAAACTCAAAAGTTGCTCTGCAATTATTACCTTTTGCTTTGCATCCTACTTTATGGGGTTAAGTAGAGTGAAAACTGATCACTTTTCTACCAGGAAATCTTTCAAATACTTGAAGTTGACTATCATAATCCCAGTTTGTATCCTCTATTTTCCCAGCATCCTCAATCCTTTCAACTAATGCTTTCTAGAGTCCTCTGAGTATTTCATCTTTATTGCTAAGTATTCATTGGTGGTTTTACTTTTTCTAGGATTTGTAACTTACAGAGAAAGAGTGTCCTTTCACTGAAACAAATCATTAAGTTTTTCCTTATCTCCATAAAGATAGTGATATCAGATCTTAAGTGCAGGAGATGTTATGTGCAATTTACTCTTGTTATGTTAATTAAGTTTAATATGCATATAAAAATGTGAACTAAGGTTAAGGCCATTCAGCTGAAGCCCAGAAATGAATAAGCGCGTGTGAGAGGCTCTGTAGTACTGATGGTGCTTGGGGCTTGAAGAAAGGGCCCATAGATATGCTGGAAACAGTTGATTTCCACTTTCAAGATTTGAAGTTTAGTTATTCATAGCAGTCATTCTTATGTACTGATAGCAGCTACCATTTATATCCAACTTCAAGATTTGCAAAGCACTATAAGTATAGCATCTCATTTGGTCTTCACAATACTCTGGGATGTTGGTGTTACAAAGTATGATAATATACTGTGTTGTTGGAGGGCTTCTTACGAGCCTCTCCTATCCTCAACCTTATAATTAATGAAATGAAAAGTTCAAAGCTTTCTTGCTTTATTTTCTTGCTTTGATACTGTTAAATTAAAACACAAAATAGCATCCTAAGATTCCACAATCAGAGCTGGAAAGTCATTTAAAGGATATCTAATCCAATTTCCTAATTTTACAAAGGAGCAAACTGAAATAAAGCAAATTGAGTAGTTTTCCCAGATTCCTCTTAAGTAGCAGATCAAGTATTTAAATACCTTTCCACTAACTAAATCCCAAACTATTTCCACTACAATATAGCTCCTCATTATACAAGCAGATTACATTCTTGAGAGATGATCTCTCAAAAGTGAAGCTTCCTCAGGAGGTCAATGATTCTTGGTATTATTTTTTGATTGTTGCTTTCAAAACCCTCCCCCTCTCAGACCCTGTTTTTAAGCACACATCAGAAAGAATAAGCCCTGCCCCCAACCTGAACTGCTTGCCCTTAGCTTCCCACCTTCTCTTGTCTCTGGGATAAGGGGGAAGGGGTTTAGGGAAGGGAAATTGTATTAAATTTAGATTTCCTAGGAATTACCTAACTCATGGGAATTCAGCCCTAAACCCCCTCCTGATCACCACACCACTGCTATGTCAGCATTAGGTTTACTAAATAAGGACATGTATATTTGGATTGGCTATACCCTGCTTCCTTGTTCTTTGTCTTTGAATTTTCATGCCTAGAATGTAAGACCCGCCTCCCAGCTAATGGGATAGGAAGATTTTCTTTGGGGCCTAGACTGTGAGCTGGTAGCCCAGCTAATGGGAAGAAGAGCCAGTGAGTGGGCAGGGGGATTGCAGTTAGGATCTATGTAATCTGCTGAGCTGAACACACTTTCTCTCTCTTTGTTTGGTGCCATCTTATGAGTGCCCTAAGGGAGCCCTTTCTCAAGAAAGGCGATAGCCAAAGTATTCTTTTTTACTAATATCTCTGAGTCTCCAATTTATTGGTAAGGGTCTTCATACCCCACACACATTTAACTATTATAAGTAGTGTAGAGCATAAGGAGGACTTTTTTTCATGGTTTTTAATTTCTTTGAAAAATAGTGTTGATTTGGTAAGGACAAAAATCATAAAAAATATAATAGACTGGTAATGTTACAATATAAAGGCTTCATAATGAATGAAACTATGCATTCATAAAGAATGAAACTGTACCTCTTCTCACAGAGTACTCCTTCAGGCGTAAACTCCTTGAGTTAAGGTGTAGTTGATGAGGAAGGGAGCTAGATGCCAATAAGGAAAATCACTGGACTTTCCTACCTGGCCAAATCTCTGGTGTTCCCCTGAGGCTGTAATCTCATCAACTTGCCTTTCATTGTGACTATGCCAAATCTCTGTTACCCTTAACCTAACCTGGGCCTCCATTGTCTTACCTGCTGGGCTGGACATTTCCCACCCTTAATCCTATCTAGGCTCTATTCTCAATTGGCCACCCCTGGCATCCTATTGCTTCATAGACTACTTGGCAACTCCTAAATCCCTCTCATAATCTTTCTGTATATAAGGTCCATCTTGCTTCCATTAAGATGATGGGATTCTTGTAATCTAGCCACTGCTCAGATTCCTAAAATCTAACCACTGCTCAGATTTTTACAAACTACCCAATAGTCCACAGATGCTCAGATTTCTTAAGAGTCAGGCTAATATGGCAAATCTTCAACAAGAAGATTTTTGTTTTTTACAGAAAGAAGACTTGAGTCAAATTCTTTTGGGCAGGACCCGCATGTCATGATTTTAGGATTCCAGGACTCCCAAACTCTACACCTCATCACAGTTTTATTCTTGGTAGTTGTGTTTCCAGTACATAGTATACTGCTAGGTACAAAGTAGTTGCTTTATAAATGTTTTTTGCCACATTGTTATTCATATGGGACTTATTCCTGAGTCAACTGTCTGTTGACCAGGCCAACTCCTCAGAGCCAATTTTTTAAAAAGAAAAAATAAATTTGAAAAATTGCTTACAGTGGAAATAACGTTAACTTTTCAAAATAGCAAAAGACAATCAAAACTGGGAAATGGACAATATAAAAGACATTGACACAGACTATCAATTTTTTTCACAAATCTAAAAATTATTAGTTGTATGGGACAGGGACCTCAACCCAAATTAAACTCAAAGACTTCTCAAAGTGGAAAGCAAAGATTACCTTTATTACAATCTCGAGAGGGTGGGCTTACATTCTGAACTTGAAAGTTTCTTCCTATCCCCTTAACCCGGGAGGTGGGGCATTCCAGGCACGAAATTCAAAGACAAGGACAAAGGGCTCAAGTTGGGGGTGGGGCAAGGCTCATTCTTTCTGTTAAGTGCTTAAAAACAGTGTCTGAGTGGGGGAGGATTTTGAAAGTAGTAACCAAGAATTATTTGACCCTTTGAGGAGCCTTCACTTCTGAGAGTTCATTTCTCACATTACCTTCTGAACTCATTACCTTAATTACACCGAGAAGTCTTCACTGGGACATCCCATTCAATCCCTCCTCTTGTTATATACTAGCTGAAGACTTCTCACATCCCACTAAATCTCAGTAATCATCAGGGTGGTCTCAAAGTGGCACTCAACCCTGACTCTTCAGAACCATGATCCTGATTTCTTTCCCTTCTATCTTAACCAAAATGGGACAAGGAGTCCTGCATAAAGGGGAGACACAGCGGGAGTAGGATAATTCCCTTCAAATGTTACAATCTAAGTGTTTTTAGAAATACAATACAATTTAGAAACAGTAATAACTTGTAATACTAACAATAAACTTAAGATAACATCAATTACATTTCCATATAATCACATATAAAAATTATCATTCTTATGATAGCTTTAACACTTGGCACCTTTTACATTCAATCTGAATTCAAATTCTTCTCAGCTCTCTTTTCCTCTCTATCACCCCTGTATATACAGGCATTGACAAATCAAGGGGACAGCCCTTCATAATACAGATACAGAGACCCAAAAGGAAACAATAATAACGCAATTGTCCCTTTGAGATTCAAAAAGTCTTTTCTTCTACAGCTGTGTGGCAGGGAACATCATCAGTGAAGTCCTCTGGTCCTTGGTATGTGTTCCAGCCATCTCCAGCACAGCATCTCAGCATCTTCTTCTTCTTGTCTTCTTGTAGGAGCCAGCTTTCTGTCCATTCTCCTACAAAAGTGATCTTAGCACAATTTTCAATTACTATGTCTGTCTATCTATCTATCTATCTATCTATCTATCTATCTATCTATCTATCTATCTATTCTATTTATCTATCTATATCTATCTATCTATATCTATCTATCTATCTATCTATATCTATCTATCTATATCTATCTATATCTATCTATCTATCTATCTATTCTATTTATCTATCTATCTATATCTATCCATCTATATCTATCTATCTATCTATCTATCTATCTATCTATCTATCTATATGTATATATATTATCCTTATGACACTGATCATTTTTACAAACTTAAAATTGAAATCGTGGCCAATGTCATATTCAAGAAATTCACATCAGAACCCAGTGTCTCATACTTTACTTTAATCCACAGGCTCCAGTACATACATAGATATATTAAATAATCCATTTTAACACAGTACATATAAAATCATAAACTTTCAGTCATGCCATGTTTCTCTGGTGACATTTACAAATGAACCACAATCCATTCTCTTTTTAACATTATTAGTTGTAACAAAACTTTAAACAAGTTTGATGTTATCCAAATAACAAAATAACATTCTCACAAACCCCTGACCTAATTGTAAAGAACCCTAACTCATTTGGGAACACACACAGAAACTAGTTCCAGTTCTGTAGTAACCTAAGATGTTCCATAATCTCACATTGCCTAAGGAACATCTCTAAAATGAGCCCTAAATAGCTAGCATGCCTTTCCACTCTTGTTCATAAAACCTTACTAAATTGGTATAAAAGTTCTTAAATAACACAAATTCCAGAGTATTATTAAGGACCACTGAATTCCTAGTTATCACAGAATCCCTCATAAATCTTTAGTTAAAGGCACAGAGATGGTTCAGTTTTCCCAGGGACATGGGACTAGGCCCAAACAATACAACAAAGTTTTCTCATAATTCACAAAATCGCATAATTACATTAAATCAGGTACAGATTAAACTAATCAGAGAGCCCACAATAGACTAGTTTTGAAAAGAGACTTACATGTAATCAAGATAACAAAGAAAACCTTAGACATGAACCATACAAATCAATACAGTCAATATTACCAATGTTAACTAACATTAAGTTCCTTGCTCATGTACAATAGGTTTAATTTATAGGCAGTTCAAAAAGGAAGCTCAACTTCTCTGGCTTAGTGTAAAAATCCAAATCTGTGATCTCTTACCTAAACATGCTTAAAGCTTGGATTTCCATGACAGATACATTTTGGAAGCCAATCATATACATTTGTATATAATTCTTAGAGGAATCAGTCTAATCCTGTTGCTTTTCTCAAAATTTGCTATCCTATTTAATTAGACATCTATCACATTACACCTTTGTCTTATTATTTTGTCTAAATATTTCCTCTCTAGGAGGATGTTATCCCTTTATTATTATTTGTTCATGAAAGTAAATTAAAATTGTAAGCTATTCATACTTGCATTGTATTATGATAACTCAGAGATATTATTGCAGAGGGAAAAGGTCATATATCATATCAGAAGGAAAGAACTTCCATAGCTCTATTTGATTCCAGGCATGAGTCATATCTGATAGCCAATCTTGCAGTCACTGGATGTTAAAAGCAGGGCTTAGGATTAATCAGGTGGGAATTTTTTCCTTTTCAGAAAGGAAATAGCACAATTGGGAAATAGAGTCAGGAAGATCCTACCTAGGCTGTGTCCAAGGTCATCCTCAAAACTCTTCCCAGGCACAGACATCCACCTTTATCAGTTCTCAGCCTGCAGCACATGCCATTCTACTATTGGCTTCATGACAACTCAGACAATTATCCTGGTAATCAAAGCTCACAACAATAGTAAATTTCTGTCCCACAAAATCACATATCCTAGATAATAAGAATTTAATCTCACATTGGTAACAGTAAGAGACTGATCACAGACAAATACTACTGCTCTCATAATTCCTTTAAATAATGGATTACAGAAATTTAGATGCTTTAGTATTAATCACTAGCTTTAGATCTCTAACACTGCTCCCATTGAAACTGTTTCTCTAAAAGCACCCAGTTAAGTCCAGTCCAAGAATACAACAAACCCAGGAATGAAACTCTAAGTTCATAGTAGGCTTGGGCATAATTTTCTTGCAAATAGAAATTTAGTAGGCTCTCTAAAAAGAGTATCAAAGATTTCAAAACATTTTTTTTGTAATAGTATCTCCCTTTCTCAAAAACAGCTTACAATTTTCTAATTACCATAAAATTCCTAGTTACCTAAATTCTCTAGTCAAAAGGTGTCTGTATGAGAATTATGAGATTTGACAAAATCGGTTTTTGTTTTTGTTTTTGCATAATTATCAAGTTTCTTTTCACACATACAAAATACTTTTACCAGTGCTTGGCTTAAACAATAACTCCAAATAGCTTAGTTAACAATTTTAAGTTTCATAAGTAAAAGCAAGATAATTCCAGCTAAAACTTCCCTTTAAACAGAGAGAAAACTTGGAGGGTCTCATTTCTTAAATTACAATACTTAAAAGGAAATGTTACAAAACAGGACCATATAGAATGTCCCAACAGCCCCGATTCATTCCTTTTTTTTTTCTCTGAAGGCACAATTTTTTTTTTTAAATTTTATTTTTTTATTTTCAGGCAATTGGGGTTAAGCGACTTGCCCAGGGTCACACAGCTAGTAAGTGTCAAGTGTTGGGTCTGAGGCTGAATTTAAACTCAGGTCCTCCTGACTTCAGGGCCAGTGCTCTATCCACTGCTCCACCTAGCTGCCCCTCTGAGGGTACAATTCTTAATTTAACATTCTGGTTTATAAAATAAATTGCCCTTCCAACAACGTAACTAATACAATTACTAATTGACTACATCACATTCAGAAATATGTAAGCAGTATGTTAAAAACTTAGAACAGAGCCAGTAAAGATCTTTCTTTCTTTCTGAATTCTTTCATCAGGTCCAGTCTACTGGGGCCACTCCCACCCCACTAGACTGGCTTTTCTTTATTATCTATGCTAGCCCATCATTGTCTTTTTACTGGTCCGATATCCTAGGGCCACATCCTGATTCAACCACAATGACACTCCCAATCAGGAATTTGGTGGCTGGTAGCCTGGATTTCCCCCAGGCCTACTAGTCCCTGCCTTGAGTCTGGCCTACGTGGCCCATCCCTCAACAAACCCAGTAGTTGGCCTAAAGAAGGCCTGGGTTGAAAAACAAATATGTATACATACATACACACACACACACACACACACACACACACACACACACACACACACATTTTTTTATTTTTCCAATTTCTAATTGAGGTCCTAATATGAGAGAATACCTCATTAATTCCAAATACATATCAATAAGTTTTTTTTTACAATAAAATATGTTTGTATCACAGGGCATACATTATAAAATTATTCCCAAAATTGTAATAAACTTTGAAATAACCCATTATCAATTTAGATGTATGCACTCCCAATCACTTTGAAGAGAGAATAATTTGTCTCTTCATTAATGTGCTGAAACTATAACTTTAAACCTCCACATATATTTTTTATAATAGTCAAGATTTTAAGTGAAAATCTCCTATCAGTCTTATAATCAAATATACCTCACTTGGTATTTAACAGTTTTAAATTATCTCATCTTTATCACTAAAAGACCCATTCAAGAGTTACCTAAACACCATTTCTACCTCACAGTGGTTCCTCAAATTTTACAATCTAAGAGTTTTAGAAATACAGTACAATTTAGAAACATAGTAATAACTTAAACAATAAAGTTCAGATAACATCAGTTGCATTTCCAGATTATCACAAGTAGAAAATTATCGATCTTATTATTCTTAGTACTTTCAACAATTACATTAACTAATAATACCACATCTCATAACAACCATTTCTTAACAGTAAACTTAAATCCAATCAGATCCAAATTTATAATCATTAATAATAAATAATTTAAAACATTTTTGCTTTAAATGCAATACTCTTGGCCCTTTAAAAGGAAATATCCTCCACAAATTTATATATTCCCTTGAAAAGACACGTGGTAACAATTCTGCTCTAAATCTCCTTTTCTCTCCTACTTCCTAAAGGGAACTAAAAAAAAGTCCCAAAATTATTTATTTATTTTTATTTATTGTTTTTTTATTAATTATTTATTCTTCCAAACCTTTTATTCTCAAACCCTCCATTCACTCTCATTCACACCACGGACACAAACAGAAACACAAAACAGACATGCAACAAATTGATGCAGAGTCCTCACATCATATTTAATCCAAAAAAAATTTTTTTTTTACCTCCCCCTTTTTATTTTGGTAGTTCATTCCAATCTTGGAGTCTACTCCTTAAAAGACTATCTTCCGGAATATCAAGTGGCAGCTTCTGGTTTACTACTTCAGACTGTGGTTTGCCCATAATTTTCTTACCTATATGCAATTACACAAATGAATTTGGCTGAGACAGATTGCTCTTCCCTCCGAGTCAGTGACTCAACACATTAACTCACAGAAGAGGTCATCCTGCCCCCTTACAGTCACCCGAATGCTCTATGTCCCCGGAATTTAGTCAGGCAGGGTCGCCCCAGCCCCAAGTCAGAGACTTAGCAATTAGTTAATTTAGATGAGGGCCATTGCCTTCCCTCCAGGTCAGGGACCTACTGAATAAAGGGGACATTTGAGAGCTGCTTTTGTCAGGCTGCATGCATACAACTCGCGTGACTGATCTGATTCTTCACTCTATTTCACTCTATTCACCGCAGCTGGGCCAGCTTCACACAATCTTATAGCTTCCCTGCGTTTGCTTTCCCCCTTGAGCATCTCTCTTTGAGACCTTACCCAAATGGAGACAGGCTCCCTAAATCTGGTCTGAGGGCTATGGAGAAATCTCCAAGGGTGCCCTGACCCCCAGAATCCAGACGGTAGTCTATCTTACAGATGGATGAAAAATCTCGGTCGGACCTCCAAAGCTGTGTGGGACAGCAACCCCAACCTAAATTAAACTCAGAGACTTCTCAAAGTGGAAAGCAAAGGTTACCTTTATTACAATCTCAAGAGATAGATATCTGCTCCTCCAGTACAGGGGGGGGGGGAAGAGAGAGAGAGAGAGAGAGAGAGAGAGAGAGAGAGAGAGAGAGAGGAGAGAGAGAGAGAGAGAGAGAGAGAGAGAGAGAGAGAGAGAGAGACCGCCTAACAGGGGCCGCCTTATAAAAGCAAATCTCTGCTCACCATGAAAACAAGTCTCCACCCACCACTATCCCTTGCCCCCTTAAGTGGGGGTGGGCTTACATTCTAAGCTTGAAAGTTTCTTCCTATCCCCTTGACTGGGAGGTGTGGCTTACATTCCAAGCACAAAATTCAAAGCCAAGGACAAAGGGCTCAGGTTGGGGGTGGGGCAGGGCTTATTCTTTCTGTTAAGTGCTTTAAAACAGGGTCTGAGTGGGGGAGAATTTTGAAAGTAGTAATCAAGAATTATTTGACCCTTTGAGGAGCCTTCACTTCTGAGAGTTCATTTCTCACATTACCTTCTGAACTCATTACCTTAATTGCACTGAGAAGTCTTCACTGGGACATCCCATTCATAGTGAATTGAAACGTTGATTGAAAGATTACAGAACATACCTTAGAGAACAAACATCTGATTTATTTACCAAACAGAAAGATGGCTGCCAAAGGCAATACTGTGTTTTAAAATGACCTTATGTGTAAAACCTTACAAAGAATAGTGATATGAACACTGTAATCTCACGAAACAGAGAGGTATTGGAGAATAAATCCAATAGAAATCATGTGAAAATAGCCAACTAACCAAAGTCTTCCTCCAAAGATGAAAAGAAAGAAAAAGACAACAGAAAGAAGAAAAAAAGCAACAACAAAAAAAAGATTTTAAAATATAACATAGTTTTTACATGAATAAAAATTAATTGTTGCATGTACATCCTATTATCATAACAATAACTCCAGGTGTTTTAAAGTAGAAATAATACTAAAGAGAACACAAAAGTAAAAAGCAGATAGGAATGAGCACATGTAGAGGCAATCTGGGTTGAATACAACATAATGGGAAGAATTTGACAGAATGATACATAAGCTATCCTCAAAAAAGAAAATAATAAAATCATGGAGGAAAATCACATCATATTAATAATGAAAGCTGGCAAATCAGTCATTATAAGTAAGAATTTACATACCTGCCCTCCGAGCTACACAAAATCTTTAAGAAAAGTCATCTATATATGAATCGAGCACACCCTTGATGAGGTTATTAGTCAGGAAGAAGTAGGCTTTGAAATCAACTACATCTTTATCATTACATAATTAAGTGAGAAGATATGAAAATTGATTATTGTGATGATTATTGGGATTATTGCTTTTTAATATGAAATTGGACAGAACAAAACACTAACTTAATGATTCTTTATACATTAAAATAATTCAAGATTCTTCTAAGTGTAAACCTCAGGCAAGGCATACAACTTGGTGATGTATGCTTACCAAAGGTATTTGGCACTGTGATGGATAAGAACTAGCAGAGATACTAGACTAAAAGGAAAGTTTTGATAAATGGTGACATCCTGCAGATGATCTGATTCAGAGAAGACATTGTTTTCATACTATCAGTTGTGCAAACATTACAAAATATCTTTGAAGAGTTCTATATCACTTACAGAGACTGGTCTAAGTCTTCATATAGGAAATATCAAATGAATAATGAATACCTGTTGCTGAGATAATTACAAGCATTTGGATTGACAACCTAAATACCTTGTCAAAAATATGTATTTCTGTTATAGACATGAAAGATAGACAATGAATTAGATGAAGAATTGAATTAGCAGAAGAGAGAGGGTTGGGTTGCTTTGGGAAAATGACAAAGATCCTTTAATGAAGCTACTTCTTATAAAAGCAAAAGTCCATCTTATTTAATTGATGCATTGTAAGCATGCTTCTACGTGTTGCAGTGAGATGAAATACAATACTTTCTAAATAATTAAAAATGAATATCACAAAGACAGCAATAGGGAGGTATGTGGTCCATTTAAATACATCTAACCTATGGAGGACTTCAAAGAATGGAAGTAAAAGATCTGACCCCAAAAGAAGGGACTTTAGATATCATCATAACATACATACATGGATAAGTACATATGTTTGTATAGATGCATGCCTGTGGATACATGTAAACACTATATATCTATGACAGTATATCCACATACATGAATATATATAACATATGTTATATGTAAATATCACATAGTAGATGTTTATAAATGAATATGTACAAGTATCTTTCTTTACATTTTTATCTATCTACTTGGAAAATATGGTGATATCCAAGATCCCTTTTCTCTGTGCTATTGAAACATTATGAATATATTGAATGAATGCATGAATAATGAATGAGTTAATATCTTCATTCATTCATTCAGTCAGTCAATAAAGATTGAATAGCTTACTAAATGCCAGGCAATGTGCTAAGCTCTAGAGATACAAAAAGAGACAAAAGAAAATCCCTGCTCTGAAGGAGTTTACAATCTGATGGGAGAGACAACAAGCAAACATGTATGTACAAATAGTTATATACAAGATAAACATAAAATAATTAAGATGGCTAAGGTACTAGAATTTACAGAGGTTTGGAAAGGTTTCTTGTAAAAGATGAGATTTAATTGAGTCCTAAAGAAAGCCTGGATAATTCAGCAAGAAAATTTAGGAGGGAGACTATTTGTTCAAGGCATAGGAAACAATCAGAAAACCAGGTATTTTGCCCAGAGCTAAGAAAGGAGTGACTTATTCCAGATACAGTAAGAAGGCCAATGTCACTGGATTGAGGAGTGTATGTTAGAGGAGTAAGATGTAAGAAGAGTGCAAGGATAGCAGGAGGCCAGTGTGTACAGAGCTTTGCATGCTGGACAGATAATCATGTATTTGATCCTGGAGGTTATAAAGAGTCACTAGAGTCTATTGAGTAGAGTGGTGACTTCAGGGGATCTACAATTTAGAAAATCACTTTAGCAGCCGAATGGAGCATGTATTAACGTGGGGAGAGACTTGAGGCAGGCAAATCTGCCCCCAGGTTATTGCATTGTATATGGATTTATTTGTAGGCTGAAGTCAGATAAAAATCTAGTCATAAGTTGGTAACGTAAGTAAATAGATTGGATGTAAAAGTCAACCAGAAACTAAAGTGAGCATTCACTTTCAGGAATAGTTCTATTCTAAAACCCTGTGATAAGTATCACAAGTCTGGTCAGGAAAAGAAGGGGAAGGAGGAAGGGAAGAGAATAATTACTTAGAGCATTTGGCTATCATTTGCCAAGCATTGTGCAATCACTTTTATAATTATCTCATTTGATCCTCCCAACCACCTTCTGACATAGTTTCTATTATTATCTCCATTTTACAGCTGTAGAAACTGAGACAGAGAGTGGTTCTGTGAATTGCTCAGGGTGACAGATTTCAATTCAGGTCTTTCTTCCTGACTCCAGAACCAGCAACTGCCTTTTAGAAAGGGGTTTACAGAGAAAGAGAGACAGAGTTATAGAAGAGCTGAGGCAAAGAGGATCTTAGATACTTTGTCTTTGTTCAATTCCCTAACCAAGTAAATGATGCTATTTTGGGCTAGAGAGAAGTGACTTATCCAAAAAAGTTAGAGAGAGGAGAAAGTCTCAAACAAGGGTGGCCTGGTTCTCAGCATATTTAGTATCTTAACTCTGGCATCTAGCTTTTGAATTGAGGATGTTTCTGTGAATTTGTACCACAAAGCTTGGCATCAGTTGTCAGACATTCTGAATCTGAATGGAATAAACTGATTTCAGTTGAAAATGAATCACACGGTGTGAAGGTTTAGGCTCCTATGAAGCCTGGGTATGAGATCTACTACATGCATTGCAAAAGGACACTGTTTACATTGTTCTATTCCAGATGAGATACTGTGGTCCTCATGGTTATATTCCATTTTTATTTTAAAGTGTTTATTCATTGGTTTGGTTCTTTGTATTGCTTCCATACATGCACAGAATATTTGTTTGCCTGCTGAGATAATACTCCATTACAGTATTTATTTTTCAATACTAAGAGTTTCACCTTTTGGGCAAAAATAGGCATTATATGGTTTTGCTAGCTGACAGTTTTTCTGCATATTTAGTAAATTATGTGTTATTTCTTTTCCCCAAAGAACAATTTAATCTCAGATGAGGATTTTGTGTAATAAAAAGAAAAACTGAAGAAAATAAAGAGGAACACACACAATAATGGAGTGCACGTTAGGAATAGTGCTTGCTATTTTCCCCCCAAAGCCCAAATATAATTGTTATTTCTTAAATAATGAACGGAGCTTCATGGATGTAATTCAGCAGTAAGAAGAAAGAAATGCTCCTAAGCAGTTAGCTATAATCTGTCTGATCTAGTATTTATCCAGAACTGTGGTGAACTAGTTATGATTAAGTGAAGACTTTCATTTACCACAATTTTGTTAGCATGATTAATTGTCTGTGTTTTCTAAATTCAAGTGTATATTGCTACATTTTGCCATTCAAGGATCAGGAAAGGTTGGAGTGTGATGCAGGGGTATGAGTACTCACTAACTGCAGAGTCAGGGTACCAGAGTCCAATGCCCACCTTTGATGCTTGCTACCTGGGAGGTGCCTTTGAACTTTGACATCTTGATGTAGTGACCCAGTCAAATCTTTCTCTGATTCTCAGCTTTCTCTTCTACAGAAAGTCCTAATACAGTGTACATAATATAGAGGCAAAGGTCATGGATTCAGACGACAGTTCTGATACTCAGTACCTGTGTGACCCTGTGCAAGTTATTTAATATACCTGGGAATGAGTTTCATCCTCTCTAAAATTAGTGAATTGGAGTGGATGACCTCTATGACCAATGTCTTATCGATTTCCTCTTGCGCCTAGGACTATGCTTGGCAAGACAATGTCCTTTATTACAATCTCTAACTTTATTATTAAATGTAAAATAGCCAAATCTCAGAAATCAAAGATATATCAGAGGTCATTTATCATTACTCATCAATGAATTGCCCCAACACTATGCCAAATGAGCATCCTTCCCGCTTTTGTGTGAAGGCCTTCAGTAAAGGGAAACCCATTATGACATACTGGAAAAAGGAGTGACTTTGAAGTGAGGGAGAACTGGGATTTATTCCAACCTCTTCCCCTTCTGAACTCTTTTGCCACCAGTACATCACAGTTTTCCTGGACCTCAGTTTTATTCACAGTCAAGTGTAGAGAATGGCCCAAATAACTGCAAATGTCCCTCTTTCTTGTTAATCTATGAACCCAAGAAGCACAAGGCACTTTAGAGCAGCTTTGATTGGTAGGAAGCTTTCCCTAATATCAGCCGAAATTAATGGTCTCTCCAACTACATAAAATTGATATTGAGAACTCTAAGAAACCTCAGAGGCTGCATTCCAACTGCTTATTCATTTTGCAGATGAGCAAAATAAAGCCCTCAGATCTATTTATAAAGATACTGGAGTACTTGGTCATTTCCTTCTCCATCTCATTTTACAGATGAGGAAGAGAGCATTCAGGGCCTTGATCAGGATCACACAGCTAGTAACTGTCAGAGGCCAGATTTGAATTTAGGAAGACAAGTCTTCCTGACTGCACCACCTAGATGCTCCAAGATTAACTAGCATAAAACAATAGTGGGCACAGTCAGAATGATTTGTGATTTCCTCCAATTCTATTCAGCAACACGTGCATTAGCAGCAAAGAAGGCAATTGGTGGAAGTAATCCAGGTTTCAGGATTAACAGAGAAGGTCAATAAAACAAGTGAGTAAAAGATTAAAGAGCACAGGATAAGTGGAGAGTTGAACTGTTTCACAAGAGGGTCATGTTTGGAAAAGGAGGAGAGTGTAGCTAGATCCAGGGTGATGTCTGGGGATGGTAGTAGGAGATGGTAGGATTTTAAGTTCTAATGTTGAAAAGGTTTAATATGGAGAGATGGAAAGTTAAAATATTATATTATACAAAAAAAATTCAGAGTTTTCCATTTAGATCTTTTAAGTCTTAGAATCTCTGGATTTCTTTATGATTCCGATCACATCATTTCTCTCAAGAGACTTTTCTGACCACACCCATTTAGCTGCTAATATAACCCCTCTAAGGGAAATTTACCACTACTCTTTGTTTATCTTTTATGTGTGGAGTTATAGATTCTGCCTCCTCTAATAGGGTGTAATTTCCTCTAGGGCAGAGCTTTTTTGTTTTGTTTCGTTTTGTTTTTTGCTCTTGCATCTCAGTGCTTTTCATAATGCCTGGTGCATAGTATTTAGGTCTTAACATTCAAACAGAACACTTTGAATTTATGACCCTCTCTATTTGTATTTAATTGGCAATGGTGAAGTAAGTAATGGAGGAAGTGGAAATTTAGGAAGTTACAGAAGTTCAGAGAATATTAACATGCATGTTGAAGACCCCTAGAACCGGGGAAGCCAATTGGATGGAGACAGAATGTGACATGTCTTCCATGCCTTTATCTAATACAGTTCTTAAAAACTTATAACAGAGGTGGGCAGAGGAGCAGAAGTAATTCTTGCTGCTTTCTTCTCACTTCTGGGTGCAGTAGAACTTAATCCCAGGAATTCCATATGTCACTTAGGCATTGCTCTTTCTACCCCTGCCCCTCCATCCTTTTTCGCAGCAGAAGCTAGGGATTTGATCAGTTTTACCTCATTGCAGCAACTAGGTCAATTTTATCCTAGGGGAAATAAAGTGGCCCTCAGGTCCATATGGCAACTTTCTCTGCTGCTAAATGGAGTTTAATAAAGTTTAAGGAGTTTAAATAAAGTTCCTAGCATTCAGAAAGGTTTGTGTGTCTCTACCTAACCATTTTCATTTTTATGTTTGAGGCAAAATCTGTATATAGTAACCATATGGGTAAAAGAAGCAATATATTACAGTCTCAATATCAGAGAGTCACAAGAAGGGCAAAAGGGGGAAAGAGTAGACCTCTAGTATAAACTTTCCTTGTTCCTTGGAGAGGTGAATAATACTGATAGAATCACTCTAGGCCCTGTAGTCCAAGAAGCAGGCAGGATCATTGGCTCACCTTGTTCTTCCCTGTTCACAGTTCAGCCCTTCTTTTAATCAATCAATCAATCAAAGTTTATTAAGCACCTATTATGTTTCAGATGGTAAGCTAAGTTTTGGAGATACAACAAAAGAGGAAAGATGGCCCATGACCTCATGGAGCTTGCAATCTAGTAGAGAGACAGCCTGTAAACAAATATACACAAAGTGAGCTATGTACAAGGTAAATAGGAAATAATTGGAAAGGGAAATTCATTAGAATTAACAGAAGTTTGGAAAGGCTTATTGTAAAAGGTAAAATTGTGATTAGGACCTAAAAGAAGACTAGGAAATCAATTAGCAGGTTTGAGGAAAAAGCATGTTCTGGGCCTTGGGAAGAGCCAGAGAAAATTTCTGGAACCTAGAGGTGGAGTCTTATTGAAGAAGGCTGTTGTTGCTGGATTGAAGAATACTTGTGGAGGAGTAAGAGATAAGAAGACAGATTGGAAAGGTAGGAGTGGCTAAATTAGGAAAAGTTTGAATTCCATGCCCAACATTTTGTATTTGGTCCTGGAGGATGATTTTTTTGCTGACAATTTTCAAATCTACTTTTACTTCTCCAATTTCTCTGCTGATTTTAATTTTTCAGCTCCACCTACCTTTCATACATATCAAAGTGGATGTCCAGTAAACACCTTAAACTAGATTTCTCAAAACCACAACTCCTTCATTATCTTTTCCCCTAACTCCCCCACTTCTACTTTCCCTATTGCTGTGGAGGGCAGCATCAACTTCGCTGTCCCTTAGGATCACAACTTAGTTGGTGTCCTTATCTCCATACTATCACTCTTCCTTTATATCCAAGCTGTTGGGAAGGCCTGTTGATTTCACCCTTGTAACATCTCTCATATATGCCCCCATCTCTCCTCTGATATCTCCACCATTTTCATGCAGGCCCTCATCACCTCACACCTGGATTGTAGTCATAGCTTTCTAGTGTGTCTGCCTGCCTCAAGTCTCTCCCATTATATTCCATGTGCCATTCAGTAACTCAGGTGATTTTCCTAAAACACAGGTTCACACAACTGCCCACTCCCCAATCAATTAACTAGATTGACTTCCTCTAGCCCCCAGGATCAAATATGAAATGCTATGCTTGGAATTCTCCCTTACTCCTCCACAAGCATTCTCCAATCAAGCGACTAGAGATTATGGTGCAGATGAAGAGTAGGACTGTGTAGGGGAAGGCAGAGGGAGAAACGGAAAGTCAACATATTATGATTGGTAAAAGGGTTTCGGAGTTCTTGAACACAGTGGTGGTGTATTTGTGGGGTTTGGCAAGATCAAGGATATGATGGTCTTTGTGTGTAGCTGAAGTGGGATGGAGAAGTGGTCTCATAGGAAGTCAGTAGGTTAAGGAGCTAAGTGGTGAGGGAATGTGAGGGAGAGTCAAGTATGGGGATTGAGCAATGCAAAGGTGTAGAGTTTGAAAATGCGCTGTCCTTCCTGGGGAACAGACAAAAGCTCCTTTTGACTTGAACATTTTGTAGGAGAAGGGCTTCTATGCACTGGATCTGTAAAGGAGGATTGAGGTCAGCATGTAAATGATTTAAGGAGCTGAACAAACAAATAATATTTCAGCTTAGAAAATTCAGGCAGACACTAGTGTTTAATAATTATTGTGATGCCAGAAGTCCACTTAAGCAAAGCCGGTTTGGTAGCAGTGAGGAGAATGGATCAGAGAAGAAAAGATCTAATGTAGGGGAAGAGTTAGGAGCCATGGCAAGAGCCTCGGTGAAAAGTGAAAAGGAAGTGAACCAAAGAGTTTGCTTAATCTTTGAGCAAGGGAAGGTATCAGATATATATATATATATATATATATATATATATATCAAACATTTATTGTGTGCTTCCTTTGTGCAATGCACTAGGCTAAGCACCAAGGGATATCAAAAAAATATTATTTTGCAAAGCTTATTTATATATTCCAACTGTTATTATTGCCTTGGGATTCCATGAATTTTAGATCAAGAAGTGACTCTACCAATCCCCCATTCCACTGACTGCCATTTTTTGATGAATCTTTGACTGGAAAGAAAATACTTTGGAAATCAAGCCATCAGACAGACAGACAGACACAGACAAAGACACATACACACATGCACATGCGTGTGCACACACACACACACACAATTTTCAGATGAAATAGACCAGAGACCATAGAGGTTGCAAAACCCAGCCTACCTAATACAGTAAAATAAATCATAATGTGGGTCAGTTGTTATAAAATAAAGGATGTATTGGCCTAAGTTTCTCCTTTGTTATTTCTCTCAGGAGCCCCCAAAACTGATATTTGGTATGTTCAATTACACTCTCTCAAACTTTTTCAACATTAGAGAACAATCTTTCAAGATCTACCCTTAAGCAAGGGTACCCTAAACTTCATAAAAGGAAATTTATCTATCAACTAGCTTAATTCTGGAGTCTTCTTGGAAGACAGAAGTCAAACTTTCTCTCCTGCAGAACTATAGGCACATACACACACTATTATAAGTGCATTGTGTTTCAGGTGCTTATAAAGAATGGTTAATAGGAAGGCAAAAAGAGAAGTGCCCCAACCCTCCAGGAGCTTATATTCTATTTGGGTGGTAAAGGAGCATGAAGAAGCTGAAAAAATCATATGTTATGTAAATACATTTACAGGCATTTACAAACATATATGTGTATATATTTACTCATATACACAACATAAATGTCTTTATATGTGTGTCTATAAATATGTGTACATATCATATATATATCTCACATATATTTGTATATGACTCTTTTCAGCACCCTCATGTTCTTGCCACCATCCCCAATTCCTTTCCCCCTATCCTGCAAGTCTCCTGGTTAGCATGTATTTGATTTTATGTCTAGAGACTCCCCCTAAATTCTTTTTTTTTTTTCTGGAGGTATGAAGAAGTCAAAGATTAAAGCTTAATATTAAAGTTTGAAGCTCACCCATCTCATCATCTTTATTGTTTTATATTCATTTTACTCTTTCTCTATCATTCTTGCTCATTCATTAGTGAGCTAATAATTGGGAAAAAAATTGAGATTAGGCACAAACAATATAACAGGATGTTAAGCATATAATAAGTTTGTGAAATGGTTACAAACAAGACAATTTAAAAGGCAATAGGCTTAATCATTAAAGCAGTAAGTACAAAGTTTTGAAAATGGCACTTGAAACTTATAATGTCAAGTTCTAAAAGCTGATTGATATTAGTAAAATAAACAATCATGTATCATTTAAGAATACATCACCCCTATGGAGACTTTTGTGACTTACAAAGTGTTAGCCTTAATGACAGCCTGTGAAATTAGTTGTCCTACCTGATCATTTGTAATTAGCTATTTACAATTGAAGACATCCAATCCAAAAGAGGCTAGATGATTTATCCAAAGTAACATACCTATTTTGGGACAATATTTTCATCAAAAATTAGGTACTTCTGACAACAAATTCTTAACCTACTGAGGTCTGACACAATGTTTCCCGAGACATGTAATTGTTATTCATTTAAGGTAACTTTATAACACAACTGAATATGGCAAAGTAACCCAGAGAGCTGGCAGGCCTTGCTTGCATCTTCACAATCACAGCTTGATGAGTAGAGAAAGAGAAAGGAGTTGGCTAATACCATTCCCATATTTAAAAATGAGTAGCTTAGAAGATAGCCAAAATGCAAGGGTGAGAACTATATGAAATATTTTTTTCCTGGCTCCATTTGGAAAGCCAAAACACACTGTGAAAATGCAAGTCTTTTTTTCTGGGGATCAATTTAAGTGAAAAATGGTGCCAAGAGGATTTTTGTCCAAAAGAGCTCTATCCAGATTCCATAATGGTCTTTGTCTGAGGACTGTTAAGAGTTCTACATTTTTGACTGAAACAACTTAAGGTGGCAGGAAGGAAGGAAGGAAGGAAGGAAGGAAGGAAGAAGAAGAAGAAGAAGAAGAAGAAGAAGAAGAAGAAGAAGAAGGAAAAGAAGAAGAAGAAGAAGAAGAAGAAGAAGAAGAAGAAGAAAAAGAAGAAGAAGATGATGATGACAAAGTAGGAGAAGAAGAAGGAGGAGGAAGAGGAGGAAGAGAAGGAGGAGAGAGTGGTGGGGGCAATAATAGTAATAATTTGTTGGACTAATGATGATAACAAATGTGCTAAAGAGAAAGATGAAGTTTATAACTGACTTTTACCAAACGCTTTAAGGTGTACATTCTATCTCTCACTATTTCTGATTTTAGGTATCTCAAACTCCAATTGTTCTCAGTTGAGGTCTCTGTAATTTGAGGTCTACATCAAGTCATTGATGGGTACATTCACAGTAAAAGTTTGTGCATTGGCCTCAGTTTCACTCTAAGGCTCTCTGTAAGATAGACATTGTGATGTAAGAGAAAGAGTACTCCTTGGGATTTGGAATCACATTAGTTGGGTTCATATATCACCTGTGTAAAACAAGAGGTTTAGATCTCATCTGTAATCAGAGATGGGAAGGTAGGCATGATGAAGCAGACTGCAAAATCAACATGAGTCATTAGTGTGATCTGTACTGTACAATGTTGATTATACAATATTGCCTTACAATAATCAGATTTCATTTTCTCCTTAACTTTTTTCTTCAATAGACAAACCATCAGTAGTTCCTTCAAACAATCCTCATTTCTAAGCAACATCCTTTTTTTCTGACTGTTTTCTAGCTAATGAATGTCCTTCCTAAAATATGTTAATCAGCAATGAACTTAGTACTGATTGGGATGAGGAACCTGGGATATATCAGAGACCTTACATGCATCATTTCTCTAAATATATTATTTGAGGCTTCCAGACCATTTAAAGGTCTATTCAGATTGCAATCTACTACACTTTCTGTCTTCTTAATCAGAATAGAATTCAGCTTATGTTTCAGATCATGAAGCTTAGTGACCCTGAACAAGTCATGTAACCCCTTTCAGCCTCTGTTTTTTCATCTGCAAAATGAGAATAATAGCATCATCAACCTCATAGATTTTTTGAAATTCAAATGTCATAAGGTATGTAAAACAGTTTACCAACCTTAAAGCAACATACACAAATGCCAGCTATTGTTGTTGATTAGCTGTGCCTCTTACACTCCCTGCTTTCTACTTCGTCAAGTGGATTTTTAATGCAATTGCAAAATAAAAATTTATTCAGATTGAATTTAATGCTAATCTATTCAGGTCATCTTTCTCTCCTGCAGAGACCTTTTCAGACTCTTATGTGGTAGGGCAGCACAATGTAGTGGGAAAAGCTGGCTATAGAGTCAGAAAATCAGAAGACCTGGGCTCAAATTCCACTGCAAGAATTTGCTAATTCTGTGATGTCGCTTAACTTGTTTAATTTCTCTGCTCCTCTGTTTCTTCAACAATGAGATTCACAGGTTAAACTAAGTGAAACTGAAGGCCTCTTTCTTATCTAAATTTATGAACAAGTAAAACTATAATTAAAGCTCTGTGACACACGAATTTGGCAATGATTTTGTCCTTATCTAAATCACTAGTATATGTGTGTGTGTGTGTGTGTGTGTGTGTGTGTGTATAAGAATATATATATTCCTTAAAATAGAGCCTGAAATGTTCTTCTTTAGACCCCCTCAAATTTGCCCTTGTTATATTGATGATTGCTTCTTTTGGTGTGCTCATGTGGCTAGTTAAGAATTTTTCCAAATATATTCTCTCCTACATAATAATTCTCCATCTTATCTACAAAGTTCCAAAGAGAGGTTTGTCAAATTGCTGTTTTCTTTTTTCTTTTTTGATTCTACATAAACAATACCTACAGCATTGTTCTGATTTATTAGTTCACTTACCTTGTCAGTAAAACAATGGGATTAGGTTGGTAGAATCTAATTTTAAGGCCAATATGAGTTTTAGTGATCATGGTTCCCTTTCTAAATATTCATAAACTGTCCTTTTAATTAGGAATTCTAGAACTTTGCCAGGAATATTTCATTTTTTATCTCCTAAAAATCAGCCAATGTTTATCTAATATTAAGAAGGCAATTATTAGCCAATGTAACCAAGATTAGGAGGAAAGCAGAAAATTGGGAAAGGATTTTTACAACCAGTGTCTCTGATAAAGGCTTCATATCTAAAATATATAGACAACTGAATCAAATTAATAAGAATACAAGTCATTCCCTAATTGATAAATAGTCAAATAATATGAATAGGCAGTTTTCAGATGAAGAACTGAAACTATTTTTAACCACATGGAAAAAAATATTTAAATCATTATCGATTAGAGAAATACAAATCAAAACAACTCTGAGGTACCACAACATATCTATCAGATTGGCTAACATGACAAAATAGGAAAATAATAAATGCTGGAGAAAATGCATGAAAATTGGAATACTAATGCATTGTTGGTGGAGTTTGTGAAATGATCCAACCATTATGGAAAGCAATTTGGAACTATGCCCAAAGGGCTATAAAAATGTGCATACACTTTGAGCCAGCAATTCCACTTCTAGGGTTATATCTCAAAGAGATCATAAAAATGGGAAAAGTACCCACATGTAAAAAAATGTTTATATCAGCTCATTTGTGTGGCAGCCAAGAATTGGACATTGAGGGGATGCCCATCAATTGGGGAATGGCTGAACAAGTTGTCATATATGAATGCAATGGAATACTATTGTGCTATAAAAAGTGATGAGCAGGTGGACTTCATTAAAAAACCTGGAAAGACTTGTTTGGACTAAATATGAGTGAAGTGAACAGAACCGGGAGAAAGTTGAACACACTAACAGCCATGCTGTGCTATGACAAACTTAGATAGAATTATCTCTTCTCAGCTATACAAGTATCTAAGACAACCCCAAATGACTCATGATGGAAAATGCTATCGACTTCCAGAGAAAGAATTATGGATTCTGAATGTAGATTGAAGCATATTATTTGCTGTCTCTCTCTCTCTCTCTCTCTCTCTCTCTCTCTCTCATTCTGTTTCTTCTTTATTGTGGTTCCTCCCATTCATTCTAATTCTTCTTTACATCATGACTAATGTGAAAATACTTTTAATAAGTATGTATTTGTAGAGCCTATATTAGATTGCATGCTGTCTTGGGGAGGGAGAGGGAAGGGAGACAGAGCAAATTTAAAACTAAAAATCTTATGGAAGCAAATGTTGAAAACTAAAAATATATTAACAAATTTTGTAAAAAGAAGGCAATTATGTAATTTTGAAAGCACTATTTGTTCTTTCAAAATATTCAGGCCAAGGACAGCCCTCAAGGATAGGTCCCTTTTGCTTTATATCATAACTGTCTGTCACTGATGCAGTTTTTTTTTAATGTTTGTGAAATGCATTTAACATATTATCTATATGTCTGACAATTCCTTCCCATTCACCTTTCCTAGATTTTCTCTCAAATTGTTCCTTCTAATCCTGAGTGTCCCTCAAGACCATGTCCTGGGTCTTTTCTCTCTTCTTCTTCTACAAAATTATATTTTGCAAACCCATAAGACCTCAAAGACTACATTTCAATTCATTCTATACCTTATTCCCCTCCAGATACTCTGTTATCTGGCGACACTGGTCCCTATTTTTTTTCAAAATAAGCTCTATCTCCTAACTGTAAGCATTTGTACTGTCTATCATTCATTTCTGATACTTTCTGTCTTTAACTCTACCTCCTGCCTACCCTCAAATCCCAGGGAAAAAAAAAAAACTCTACTTTCAATTACAGTATTGATGCTAGTGTATGCCTTTACAGCCACAAATGCTTGCCTGGATTCTGAAATTCAAAGTTCACAGCTTATGGCCTCAAAATATAAACAGCTGGCTTCAAATTTTGGCATAGATGTAACTCCTAGACCTTTCAAGACTAATGAGGACATGACCACATTCTCTTTTACCTAAAATGAAAATACAAATACCAAGGCAAAGAATTGATATCCATACTACACTCCATAAGTCTTTGTTAAGTAAGGTCTTTCTTTGTATAACATGGTATACCTACTATCATAAAATATTATAAAGGTGAGGTACAGGAGAGCATAAAATACTTATTAACTGCTCACTATATCCCAGACATTGTACTAATAACTGGTGATACAAATACAAGCAAAAAGGAAGACAATACCCTCTCTCAAGGAACTTACATCCTAATGAGGGGGAACAGTACAAAAGCTGAAAACTATTTGCGGGAGTGATGAGAAGCTACTTATGTGAACTCATGTTGTTGATGTCTGAAGAATTAAATGTAGAACCAGGTGAATGAAGAATAGTCAGTCTGGGCACCTCCCCAAAATGGGAGTTATAGGTCAGTAAGGAAAAGAATATTCCAGATGAAGAGGGATTAGCAACTGAATTAATTTCCAGTGTGAGAAGGTATTTGAAGCATGGTAATGATTCCATAAAGGAAGATGCAGAGACAGGAGTGACAAAGAAGTCCCCTAAAGGAAGGGTTAAGGCTGTGATTGTCTAGTCACTTTTGAATTAATCTAAAGTTCCAGATGAAACCAATCAAAATGGTGTTTTTTTAACACGTGTTAAGTGGATAGGAAACATTTACAGAATAACTATGCTCCAAAGGTCCTACACGCCATCATGCCATCTCTAATCTCCTGGAAGCAGGCTCTCCATCTTCTTCATATGGATATTATATATATATAATATATATATATATATATATATATATATAATGTCACTGTGCACACATACACAAAAACTGGGCTCAGTGGCTGTTCTCTGTTACAGTGGAAAGAGTCCTAAAACTGAGAACAGAGTTCCCAGTTCAAATCATATCTCTTGTAATTATTGTTTATGTGATCTTACACAATATTACTTGGGCCTATGTTTACTTATTCTTAGGTTGAGTTTATTCTAGATAACCAATGAAGTCCTTTACATGGTACTATGATTTGGTTGATTATTTCAATGAAATTTTGTTGACTAGTCATGTAATGAAGAGTTTTTTTTTTTTAAGTCAGACCATTAACGGAAAAACAAAAGGGCTTCAGATAACCTTTTACTACCCAATTAATACATGTTTATCACATACCTGCTATGTGAAAGGCACTCAGCTACTCACTGGAATTACATTAAAAATAAAAAAAAATATTCCCTGTTCTCAAAGACCTTACATTCTCCTGGTCAATATAATACTAAATAAGTGTATATGAGATGATTTTGAGGATAAAAAGCTAACAGTCAGTGGTTCAAGAATGGTTTGCCATAGAATATGACATATAGGACGAATCTTGAAGGAGGTTCAGTATTCTAAGAGGTGGCAGGGAAGAGACTATGTTTTCTAGAGACTGGGCACAGCTATTATAAAGGTACAGAGGCAGGAGAGAGAATGTCAGATTTCTAGAACAGCAAGTGGACCACTTTGTCTGGGAGGTAGACAGCATGACAGGGAGTTATGTGCAATCTGTCTGAAAGGGTAGTTTTGGAGCCAGGTAGGCTGGGGAGAGCTTTAAATGCCAGCCTGAAGAGTTTCTATTTCATCCTTGAGGAAATCGGGAGCCATTGAAGCCATTTATGGAGAGCAAATGGATCTGTGTGTAAAACTGAATATTCCCCAAAGGAGCCCTTATTTGTTGCTAGCCAGGTGGCTCCCTTAAATGGCAATGCCCAGTGGGTAAATAAGAGCCCAGGCTTAGTAATTATTCTACCCTATGATGATAGAAATTCATAAACTAACCCTTTCCTAGGAATGGCCATGCACTACTGTTAAAGGATAACTCTCTCACAGTCATTCACAGATCTTAGGAGTTAGTAGTTATTTATCTTGCTCTGAGAATGTCCCAGGAGATTCCTTGAATAATAAGATCACAGGGTTAACTCCAAGCCGGGAGCTGACTAACGCTGAGTTCCTAATGTTGCACTCCTTCCCTCTTTCCAGAAATAGGCCTATTTAACTGAACAGTCTGCTATTCACCCTCTGTCCTAATGAGCATTATGGAAGGCACAGCCTCCCTGAAACTCCACTCAAGGTCCGAACCAATTAGAAGGGGAAATCCTCCCCACTTTCCTTTAAAAACATCAGTGGATACTTGGAGTAAGAGTGATATATCATCATAGTTTTTACTTTGAATATGATTATCCTTGTCTCCTTTCAGAATTTCCCCCAAATATTATTCACAAACTAGAATCATAGCTTTAGGACCACACTGTAGCAATCAGCTAGCCTTACTGCCTCATTAAACACCTTATAGAATCAGCAGAAATTAAGGCCCATGGATGTCAGGTGATAACACCAAGTCAGCCCAGCTGTGAACTGGGAGAGGCAGGATCATAGGATCATGGATTTTAAGCTCAAAGAGAGCTCAGGGTTCATCTGATCCAATCCCTTTATTTTACAGATGAGAAAACTGAAGGCAGAACAGTTAGATAAATTGCCCTGAGTCACAAAGCTAGTGATAGACAGCAAATGAGCCCAAATACCTGACACCAAATCTATGTATTTTTTTCACAGCACTGCAGTGGCCCTGGATTACTCACAATTGGACGAAAATAAAAACTAATAAGAAATGTTGATTAAATATAAGGTGATTATCATACTTTTGACTTTGGTGGACATTTGGCATCCTTAGTTTGCCATATTCTAATAAGCATCACCATCAATATATTGATGTAGTATTCTCAGTTTTCCCAAGGGCTTTGATGACTTTTTCCCATTTTAACATCAAGTGCTCTATAATGCTTAAAGCACCATATGAATGTTGCTTATCAAGTCTTGCCCGTAATTAATATTCCTTCTCATGTCTCTGTCCTCTGAAACATTAACCAAAGTAGTGCTCTGGGTGTGCTACGTGCGCCTTCCCTGCTGAGCACGTCATCCTGGAATATCTCACTCACTTTGAAGCGTAGCTGAGGGGTGATCTCTTATTGGGGGCTGCTCTTGGTCTTCCTCAAGTATTGTTCTGTCATCTAAAAAGTACTGTCTTTATTAGTGAATATATATTGTAGTTGTCTTCTTTTACTTGCCTTATTCTTGCCTCCAGTAGAAAGTAAGCTTCCTGATGGAAAGTGAATTTAAAAAAAAATCTTTACATTTTCAATTTCTCTTTAATTAATAAACATGGATAATTAATTAATTGTTCTCTGGCTTCATGTTTTCTCATATTTTGCTTAATCTGTGACTTCATTTTGGATATGGGTCCCTAAGGACAAGAATAATTGTGATTGTCTTTTTATCTCCAGTGCCAGGAATAGTAACTGGCATTTAATAACCTCTTTACAAATATTAATAGAATTGAATTTAGAAAGCACTTCACTGGAAATAAAGTTAGATTTGAAATCAAAGGCATTGAGTTCAAATTCCAGCTTTACCATCTGCTCACCTTTGTAACTTCAGGTAATTGGTTTGAATGGGATCATGGACATAGGTGTGGGAAAGACATCAGGGAAGATCTAATATAAGATTTTTCTTTACACATAATGTAGCTGAGGCACAGGAAGGTTAGATAGATCTGGTTAAATAATTAGATTTCTGCTTCTAGGGCAGTGTGAGAGAGAAAGAGGGTATATTAGGACAATAGTAGCAATGTGCTAATATCAATTAAAGGAAACTACACAGAATGATCAACCTGTAATAAAAAATGGGAGATCTGCACCCCCGCAAATAATAAATTGAACTCTTGACAGACATGAATACAGTGCTTGGCCATTAGGTTTATCATTGGAAGCTAGCCAGGAGAAGAGAAGTTTTAGCAAAGACACCAAAGATATCCGCAATCATGTACATGACTTTCATATGGAAGAAGACATGGCCTTGTTAAGATTAAGACAAGGCTAGAAATAAACATGATGTGGGGAAACGGCATACACACACAAATGCTGATTTCTCCCAAATATAAGCAGAAATCATTTCCATACAATAAGAGCTTTCCAAAACTGAATTGGCTGATTTTGGAGGCACTGGAGATCTCTTTCACTTTAAGTCTTCAGAAAAGACCAAGACACAAACTCTGGAGACAACATGAATGTTGTAGCTACAAGTAAAGCCTTAAAGGAAAAAAAAAATAAGCAAGTTGAATAAAAGCACAGCAAAAACTCCTGGAAGAGTAAAAGAAAGAGATGAGTGATAGAAGAAAAAATGGGAAAGGAAATGAGAGTGGGTAATGAAGGGAAATTATGAAAGAATAATTATTGTCTTAGTAAATAAAAAAATGGCACAAAAATACTAAAGAAAATAACATCTTAAAAAAAAACATAATTAGCCTAATGGCCTCTTTTAAGAGGCACAAAAATTCTCTCAAAAAAACAACTAAAAACACAATTGGCCAAATGGAAAAAAAAATGCAAAAACTCACTAAAGAAAACATTAAAAAAAATAGAGTAACTCAAAGTAATGATTCCATTTGACATAAAGAAATAATAAAATAAAGTGATTGTAGGGCTTGGAATACTATATTCTGGACAGCAATTAGCTAATATTACAACACAGAATTTCCTATCCAGTAAAATTAAATAAAATGTTTCAAGGGAAAAAATGGATATTTAATGAAATAGAGGACCTTCAAGCTTTCCTGATGAAAAGACCAAAGGTGAAAGAGAATTTGACTTTCATATACAAGACTCAGAAGAAACATAAAAAGGTAAACATGAAAGAGAAGTCACAAGGGAATAAATAAGATCAATGTTAACATTCCTATATGAGAATACAATGATTAAAAATCCCAAGAATTTTTATAATTTTTAGAGGAGTTAGAGGAATATGCATAGACAGAGGACACAAGTGTGAGATGACAATGATGGGATAATTTTTAAAAAATAAAATTAAGGGGAGAGAAAGAGGAATGCACTTAGAGAAAGGGAAAGGGAGAGGAAGAATAGGGAAAATAATCTGAAATAAGAGAGATGAGAAAGGAAGAACTTTTACCAGACAGACAAGGCCTGACTCTTACTTGTATTGGAATTGTCTCAAAGAAGGAGTAACATATATACTCAATGGGATATATATATCCCATTGAGTATATATATATATATATATACACACACATACAAATATATATATATATATCCCATCGAGTGTGTGTGTGTGTGTGTGTGTGTGTGTGATATATATATATAATATATATATATATATATATATAATATAATATATATATATATATATATAATGTATGTATGTATGTATCACCATACGGAGAAATAGGAGGGAAAGGAAATAAAAGAATGGGAGTGGGGTGATAAAAGGGAGGATGGATTGAAGGAGATAGTGGTCAGAATTAAAAGAAAGTTTTAAGAAAAACAAAGTAAAAAAGGGAGAAAAGTATAAACAGGGAAAGATATAACGGAGATAAATACACAGTTGATAATCATAAATGTGAATGTGAATGATATGAATTCAGTCACAAAACAAAAACAGAGAGCAGAATAGATTAACAACCAGAATCCAACAAGTTGCTGTTTACAAGAACGTACTTGAAACTAAAAGACAGAGAGAGAAAAATAAGGGGATGAGCAGAATTTATCATGCCTCATCTGAGGTTAAAACAAAACAAAACAAAACAAGGGTAGCAATCTTGATGCCAGAGAAATAAAAACAGGAAAAAATAGATTTAATTTAAAAAGATAAGAATAACAACCTCATTTTACTAAGAAGGTGCCACAGAAAATGAAGTAAAACCAATAATAAACATTTATGCATCAAATTGCATAGCATCCAAATTCTTAAATTAAAAGTTAAATTAGTTACAGGAGAAAATAGACAATAAAACATACTAGTAGGGGACCTCAATTTTCTGCTCTGAAAACTAGATAACTTTGACCACAAAATGAACAAGAAAGAAGTAAAGTAGATAAAGAAAAAAATTGAAAAAGTAGATATGACAGACCTCTGGAAAAAATTACTGAAAATTATATATATATATTCAGTTGTACACAGCACCTTCATAAAAACTGATCATGTATTAGGGCATAAAAACCTCTCAATCAAATAAAAAAATAAACAGAAATATTAAATACATCCCTATCAGACAATAATGCATCAGCATTTATATTAAATAAAGGGCCTTGGAGACATAGATTAAAATTAATTTGAAATTAAATAATCATGTCCTAAAGAATGAATAGGTTAAAGAACAAATCATAGAAATAATCAGTAATTTTGTTAAAGAGAATGACAACGAGATAACTTAACAAAATTTGAGAGAGGAAGTCAAAACAGTACTTAGAGGAAAAAATATTTCTCTAAATGCCTACATCAATAAAATGCAAAAAAAAAAAACCACACACCAATCAATTAACTGGACAGAACTTTAAAAATATATGAATAAATTAAATATCATCAATTAAACATAAAATTGAAAATGTTGAAAAGAAAGGAGAAAATGAAATTGAAAATGAGAACAAACAATCTAATAAACCTAGTAGCTGGTTTGCTGAAAAATCAATAAAACAGATAAACCATCAATTAATTTGATTTAAAAAAAAAAAGATTACCAGTTCCAAAAATGAAAAGAATGACTCAACAACCAATAAAGATGGAATTAAAACAATTTTAAGAGCTATTTTGCCCAATTATATTCTGTTAACACTGATATGAAATGGATGAATACTTATAAAAATATAAATTGCCCAGATTAACTGAAGAAGAAATGGAATATTTTCACACCCCTATATTAGAAAAATAAATTTAACAAGCTATCAATGAGTTCTCTAAGGAAAAAAAAAATCCACAGAAACAGATGGATTCACAAGTGAATTCTACCAGACTTTTAAGAAACAATTAATTCCAATACTGTGTGAAATACTTAGAAAAGTAGGCAAAGGCATTCTACCAAATTCCTTTCATGACACAAATACAATGCTTATACCTAAATTAGGAAGAGCAAAAATAGAGAAAGAAATCTAAAGACCAATTTTCCTAATGAATATTAATGCAAAACTGTTAAATAAAATACTAGTGAGGATATCACAACAATATATCACAAAAATCATAAGTAGGATTTATACTAGGAATGCAGGGCTTATCTAATATTAGGAGATCCATTAGCATAATTGACCATATCAATAAAATTCAACAAAAAATAGTAGTATTATCTAAATAGATTCAGAAAAAAAATATTTTGCAAAATGCAACCCTTATTCCTTTTAAAAACCCTAAAATAACCTAAAAAATAGGGAAAAGTGGATCTTTCCTTAAAATTATAAGTAGTATCTACATAAGGATAAATGAGAATCCTTCCCAGGAGATCAGTTTTAAAGAAAAATGACCGTTATCACTGCTGTAATTTAGTTATTTATTATTGTCCTAGGAATGCTAGATAGAACACATATTTGTATATATGCATATGTATATGTTTGTATGTATGTGCATACGTCTATATATATGCATATATGTATGTATTTATACATATATGCGTATGTATATATATTTATATATATATATATACACATATATATCTCATGATTAAAGAAAGAGCATTGACATGACATCATATTTCAGGAAATTATAAAGGAAAACTGCTAATATTTAAGGATCAGAGGGTAAATTGGAAATTGAAAGAATACACTTTTTGTCTTCAGAATGATATTCCGAAATGAAAACTTTTAGGAATATTGTTGCCAATTCCAGAGCTACCAGATCAAGGAGAAAATATTTCAAGGAAACAGAAAGAAACCAATTAAAGCCACAGTCAGAATTATACAAGATTTAGTAGCTTCCATGTTGAAGGAGCAGAACTCTTGAAATATGATATTCCTGAATATAAATGAGCTAGGATTACAACCTAGCAATAACCTAGCCATCAAAACTGGAGCATAATCCATCTGGGGAAAAATGGGTATTTAATGAAATAAAATACTTTTGAGGATCATGATGAAAAGAACAGAGGTAAATAGAAAATTTGGCATTCCAACACAAAATTCAAAAGAAGCATAATAATGCCAACATGAAAGAGAAATCCTACGGGACTCAATACAGATGACATGCTCAGGCTTATGCTTTAGAAAAATTGGTTTGGGGGAAGGAGCCAAGATGGCAGAGTGAAAGCAATGACTTGCTTGAGCTCTCCACCAAAACCCTCCAAATACACATAAAAAAGTCTCTAAACAAATTCTAAAGGAACAGAACCCACAAAAAGACAGAGTGAAACAAGCTTCCAGCTAAAGACAGCCTGGATGATTGATCAGAAAGGTATATCATACTGGGCTGGGAGACGAGCGCAGTCCGGCATGGGCATGTACGCCTCAGAAAACCTGGAGCAGGCCTTAGAGGACTAAATCCCTGGTAGCTGTGGTGATTTCCAGACTTCTCAACCCAGGCACGCCAAAGACAACTTAGAAAGTCAGTGGGAAAACTCTGTTTCTGTGGTGAGAGAAGCACAGGTTCTCAGCCTCATTTCCAGAGGAGGTTGGTTCTGGGGCAGGTGGCTGCCTCCTGAGCTTCCAGCCCACAGACTAAGGGAGAATCAGGTGGCTGATCAGAGGGGGACTGCAGGGATCTCTTTGCCAGTGCTGAGGCAGGAATCTCTTGCTTTGCCTGTGCTTGGATATGGGTCACAGTTCTGGGTGGCAGTCTTGGGGCAAGGAGGAGTACGCTCATGGTGCAGCTTCTAGTGCATGGGGAGAGAAAATTCTTCTCACGGTTCCAAGACAGAAAAGAGTTCTTGTGGTCACTCGTAGACCACAGCATAGGCCAGGAAAGGAGTAAACACCTCACCCCTTATCATACCACCTTGGAAGAAGTGAAAATTTACAACTCCCTATAAGTATCTCTGAAAACAGCTACACAAACCCCCAAAGCTTGGGACAGTACATTCTCCACATTGAAAGCAGACTCTTACCTTAGCAAGGAGTTTAAAACTCCAGTAATTGGCTGGGATAATGAGCAAACCTCACAAAAAGAGTCAGACTATATTAACTTACTTTGGTGACAAAGAAGATCAAAACATGTAACCAAATGAAGATAACAAAGTCAAAGCTCCTACATCCAAAGCTTCCAGGAAAAATATGAATCAGTCCCATGCCTTGGAAGACCTCAAAAGGGATATTGAGAAGCAAGTAAGAGAAGTACAGTTAAAACTGGGAAGAGAAATGAGAGTGATACAGCAAATCATGAAAAACAGGTCAACAGCTTGCTAAAGGAGACCCAAAAAAATACTCAAGAAAATAACACCTTAAAAGGAGGTAGCCTAATGGACTTTTGCTTCTGGGAGCCAAGATAGTGGAGTGAAAAGGTAGTCCTTCTCACTGTCCCCTATCAACCTCTGAAAACCCAGAAAATATCACCCCAGAAAAAAAAAAACACCTGGAACATCTGAACTAGAAGAAACACAGAGAGCAGCAGTGCAGCAGCACAGCAAACGGGTCTCCCAGTGCCTCAGCAAAAATAAGGGAGGCAGAACTACAAGGGGCCCCAAGCAGATAATTACCCTGTGGCATTCATCTGAAAGGAGGTGAAGAAAACAACCTGAAAGCTTCCTAAAGCCCCAGCTTTGCTGATTCCAACCCAACACCAGGTGAGCTGCTGGAGTCCTGTAGCCTCCAATTGTGAAGAAATCCTGAAGCCCAGGTGGTAGAGCAGGCAAACACCAACACCTGGACCTCCGAGTGCCTCAGTGAGGGGGGGGAACGGTGGAAACCAGCTCAGAAAACCACCAGGTGCCTCATCACTGCAAAGGAATCTCCCAGTGCATTAGCAGAAACTAGGGAGACAACACTGCAGGGGGCCCCAGGCAGATAAACACCCTGCAGCCCATCTAAAAGGAGCTGAAGAAAGCTAAAGGAAAGGAAAAGCAGGCAACCTAGAATTGCCTGAAAGTTCCAGCCTTGCTGATTCCAGCCCAAACAGGTAAGCTGCCAGAAACCTACAGCCTCCAATTGCCAGCATAAGAGGCCCCAGCACCAAAGCCAGTGACCAAGACCTAGGCTCCCAACACAAGAAGCTTGGGTCAGTACCCTCTGTTCCCCAGCAGGAGAGCTCAATCTCTTTAAAGGCCAGGGAATAAAGAAACACCATGAGTAAAAAGAAATACCATAGATTCATATTATGAGAAGAGTGAAGATCAAGACAGAAATTCTGAAGAGGACAACATTGTCAACAAACCCACATCTGCAACAACAAAAGGGAATATGAACTGGTCTGAAGCCCAAAAAGCCTTCTTAGAAGAGCTCAAGAAGGATTTTAATAGTCAAATGAGAGAGGTAGAAGAGTCCTTCAAAAATACAATTGGTCAATTGGAAAAAAAATACACTGAAGAAAACAAGTCCCTAAAAAACACAATTGGCCAACTGAAGAAGGAAGGACAAAAACTAACAGAAGAGTATACTGAAGAAACAAGTCCCTAAAAAACACAATTGGCCAGTTGAAGAAGGAAGTACAAAAACTAACAGAAGAAAACAATCTGTTAAAAACTAGAATTGGACAAATGGAAACTAATGTCTCTATGAGAGAGCAAGAATCAGTCAAACAGAAACAAAAAAATGAAAAAATAGATGAAAATGTAAAATACCTCATCAGTAAAACAACCGACCTGGAAAATCGACTCAGGAGAGACAATTTAAAAATTATTGGACTACCTGAAAATCATGATGAAAAAAAGAGCCTGGACAGTATCTTTCAGGAAATCATAAAGGAAAACTGCCCAGAAGTCCTAGAACCAGAAGGGAAAATAACCATAGAAAGAATCCACTGATCACCACCTGAAAGAGATCCCAAATTGACAATGCCAAGGAATATAATAGCAAAATTCCAAAATTACCAGATGAAAGAGAAGGTGCTGCAAGCAGCCAGAAAAAAACAATTTAAATATCATGGAACCACAGTCAGGATTACACAGGACCTTGCAGCTTCTACATTAAAAGACCACAGGGCATGGAACATGATATTCCCTAAGGCAAAGGAGCTTGGAATGCAGCCAAGGATCAATTACCCAGCAAAAATGAGCATCATTTTTCAAGGGAGGAGGTGGATATTCAACAAAATAGGAGACTTCCAAACTTTCCTGATAAAAAGACCAGAGCTCAACAAAAAATTTGATCTTCAAGTACAGGACTCAAGAAGGACTTAAAAAGGTAAATGGGACAGAAGGATACAATAACTTGTTAATAAGGGGGGGCTGTTTAAACCCCTACAAGGGAATATGAGACTTGCAACCCTTGAGAACTGTATTGTTATTACACCTTGTTAAAGGAGTATACATAAAGAGGGTGGATATTAGTTGACTTTGATGTAATGATAAAAAAAAATCTAATCAAGTGGGTTAAATGGATCCAAATAAGTGGATCAATCTGATCTTAGAAAATGTACTGAGAAAGGAGGAGGCAGACAAGGGTAAATTACATTACAGGAAAAGACACAAAATCCTATTACAGCAGAGGGAAAGAAGGGGGGGAGCATTGTTTGAACCTTACTCTCATCAGATTTGGCTCAAGAAGGGCATAATATAATAAGTTAGGTATAGAAATCTAACTTGCCCTATAGGCAGTAGGAGGGAAAAGGGGAAAGAAAAGGGAGGGGGAAAGAAAAGGAGGGGGGAAGAAGGGAGGGAAGAAGCAGTAAGACTAAAGGGGAAGAAAAGGGAAAGGGATAATAAAAGGGGGAAGGGACTGAAGGAGGCATGGTCAAAAGCAAAACACTAGTGAAGGGGGAAAGGAAAAAGGAGAAAGAAAAGCAAAAGGGGGAAAAGGATGGAGAAAAAGACACAGATAGTAATCATAACTGTGAATGTGAATGGGATGAACTCTCCCATAAAACGGAAACGGATTGCAGAATGGAGTAAAAACCATAATCCTACAATATGTTGTTTACAGGAAACACATTTGAAAAAGAGTGACACATACAGGGTAAAGGTAAAAGGCTGGAGCAGAATATATTATGCTCAGCTGAAGTAAAAAAAGCAGGGGTAGCAATCCTGATCTCAGACAAAGCAAAAGCAAAAATAGATCTAATCAAAAGAGATAAGGAAGGAAACTACATCCTGCTAAAAGACACCATAGACAATGAAGTAATATCATTACTAAACATATATGCACCAAATGGTATAGCATCCAAATTCTTACAGGAGAAGTTCAGGGAGTTACAGGAAGAAATAGACAGCAAAACTATACTAGTGGGGGACCTGAACCTCCCCTCTCAGCACTAGATAAGTCTAACCACAAAATAAACAAGAAAGAAGTTAAGGAGGTGAATAGAACATTAGAAAAGTTAGGTATGATAGACCTCTGGAGAAAACTGAATGGGGATAGAAAGGAATATACTTTTTTCTCAGCAGTACATGGCACATACAAAAAATTGACCATGTACTAGGGCATAAAAACCTCACAATCCAATGCAGAAAGGCAGAAATATTAAATGCATCCTTTTCAGATCATGATGCAATAAAAATTATATGTAATAAAGGGCCATGGAAAGATAGACTAAAAAATAATTGGAAACTAAATAATCTAATCCTAAAAAATGATTGGGTCAAACAACAAATCATAGAAACAATCAATAATTTCATTCAAGAGAATGACAATAATGAGACAACATACCAAACCTATGGATGCAGCAAAAGCAGTTCTTAGGGAAGTTTTATATCTCTAAATGCTTACATAAATAAAATAGAAAAAGAGGAGATTAATGAATTGGGCATACAACTAAAAAAACTAGAAAAAGAACAAATTAAAAATCCTCAACTAAACACCAAATTAGAAATATTGAAAACCAAAGGAAAAATTAATAAAATTGAAATTAAGAAAACTATTGAACTAATAAATAAAACTAAGAGCTGGTTTTATGAAAAAAACAATAAAATAGATAAACCTTTGGTTAATTTAATTAAAAAAAGAAAGAAGAAAACCAAATTACTAGTATCAAGAATGAAAAGGGTGAAGCTACCACCAAGGAAGAGGAAATTAAAACAATAATTAGGAATTATTTTGCCCAACTATATGCCAACAAATTTGACAATCTTAGTGAAATGGATACATATTTACAAAAATATAAATTGCCCAGATTAACGAAGAGGAAGTAAAATACTTAAATAACCCAATATCAGAAAAAGAAATTGAACAAGCCATTGATGAACTCCCTAGGAAAAAATCTCCAGGGCCAGATGGATTTACATGTGAATTCTATCAAACATTTAAAGAACAATTAATTCCAATACTATATAGACTATTTGGGAAAATAGGTGAAGAAGGAGTCTTACCAAATTCTTTTTATGATACAAATATGGTGCTGATACCTAAACCAGGAACAGTCAAAATAGAGAAAGAAAATTATAGACCAATTTCTCTAATGAATATAGATGCAAAAATTTTAAACAAAATACTAGCAAGTAGATTGCAGCAACTTATCAGAATAATACACTATGACCAGGTAGGATTTATACCAGGAATGCAGGGTTGGTTCAATATTAGGAAAACTATCAGCATCATTGAGCATATCAACACAAAACCAACAGAAACCACATGATCATCTCAATAGATGCAGAAAAAGCTTTTGATAAAATACAACACCCATTCCTATTAAAAACACTAGAAAGCATAGGTATAAATGGAGTCTTCCTTAAAATAATAAATAGCATTATCTAAAACCTTCAGCAAGCATTATATGTAATGGGGACAGGCTAGAAGCATTTCCAATAAGATCGGGGTGAAACAAGGATGTCCATTATCACCACTGTTATTCAATATTGTACTGGAAACCTTAGCTTTAGCAATAAGAGAAGAAAAAGAAATTGAAGGCATTAGAATAGGCAAAGAAGAAACAAAGCTATCACTCTTTGCAGATGACATGATGACATACGTAGAGAATCCTAGAGAATCAAGTAAAAAACTACTTGAAATAATAAACAACTTTAGCAAAGTTGCAGGCTATAAAATAAACCCACATAAATCATCAGCATTTCTATATATTACCAACAAAGCCCAACAGCAAGAGATAGAAAGAGAAATACCATTTAAACTTACTGTAGACATTATAAAATATTTAGGAGTCTACCTCCTGAAACAAACCCAGGAACTCTATGAACACAATTACAAAACACTTTTCACACAAATAAAATCAGATCTAAATAATTGGAAAAATCAGTTGCTCATGGGTAGGCCGAGCTAATATAATAAAAATGACAATCCTACCTAAGCTAATTTACTTATTCAGTGCCATACCAATCAAACTACCAAAAAATTATTTTATAGAGTTAGAAAAAATAATAACAAGATTCATTTGGAAAAACAAAAGGTCCAGAATATCAAAGGAACTAATGAAAGGAAATGCAGGGGAAGGTGGCCTAGCAATTCCAGATCTTAAATTGTATTATAAAGCAGCAATCATCAAAACTGCTTGGTACTGGCTAAGAAATAGGGAGGTGGATCAGTGGAATAGGTTAAATATGCAAGACACAGTAGTCAATGACTATAGTAATCTATTATTTGATAAACCCAAAGACCCCAGCTTCTGGGATAAGAACCCACTCTTTGAAAAAAACTGCTGGGAAAACTGGAAAAGAGTATGGCAGAAACTAGGCATAGACCCAAATCTCACACCATATACCAAAATAAAGTCAAAATGGGTTCAGACTTAGATATAAAGGCTGATACCATAAGTAAACTGGGAGAACAAGGAATAGTTTACCTATCAGATCTATGGAGAACAGAAGAATTCATGACCAAACAGGAGATAGAGAACATTATGAAAAGCAAAATGGATAATTTTGATTACATTAAATTGAAAAGTTTTTGCACAAACAAAGCCAATGCAACTAAGATTAGAAGGAAGGTAGAAAATTGGGAAAGAATTTTTACAACCAGTCTCTCTGATAAAGGCCTCATTTCTAAAATATATAGAGAATTAAGACAAATTTATAAGAACACAAGCCATTCCCCAATTGATAAATGGTCAAAGGATATGAACAGACAGTTCTCAGATGAAGAAATTAAAGCCATCTATAGTCATATGAAAAAATGCTCTAAATCATTATTGATTAGAGAAATGCAAATCAAAACAACTCTGAGGTACCACATCACACCTATCAGATTGGCCAACATGACAAAACAGGAAAATGATAAATGTTGGAGAAGATGTGGGAAAATTGGAACACTAATACATTGTTGGTGGAGTTGTGAAATGATCCAACCATTTTGGAGAACAATTTGGAACTATGCCCAAAGGGCTACAAAAATGTGCATACCCTTTGATCCAGCAATAGCACTTCTAGGGCTATATCCCAAAGAGATCAACAAATGGGAAAAGGACCCACATGTACAAAAATATTCATAGCAGCTCTTTTTGTGGTGGCAAAGAATTGGAAATTGAGAGGATGCCCATCAATTGGGGAATGGCTGAGCAAGTTGTGGTATATGAATGTAATGGAATACTATTGTGCTATAAGAAATGATAAACAGGCTGACTTCAGAAAAACCTGGAAAGACTTATATGGTCCAATGCTGAGTGAAGTGAGCAAAACCAAGAGGACTTTGTACACAATAACAGCCATGTTATGCAATGACTAAGATTGTTAAACTGAACCCTTCTCAGCATTACAAGGATCTAAGACATCTCCAGAGGCCTAGGGATGGAAAATGCTGTCCACATCCAAAGAAAGAACTATGGAGGTTGAATTACTATCACTTATCTTTTCCTTCTGTTGAGTTTTGTTTCATCTTTCTGATGGTTCCTCCTATTGGTTTTTATTTTTATTTACAACTTCACTAATGTAAAAATATGTTTAATGGGTATGTAAATGTAAAGCCTATATCAGATTATGCGCCATCTTGGAGAGGGTGGGGGGAGGAAGGGGCAGAAAAATTTTCAACTCAAAAGAATATGGAAGTGATTGTTGATAAATCAAAATAAATTAATAAAATTTTAAAAAAGAACCCCCCCCAAAACAAATGTCCTAACCCAACTGGCAAAAGAGGTCCAAAAAGCCAGTTAGGAGAATGCCCTAAAAAGAAAAATTGTCCAAATTGAAAAGGAATTCCAAAAGAGTACTAAAGAAAACACTTCCTTAAAAATTAGAATAGAGCAATTGGAAGCTATTGAGTTAATAAGAAATCAAAACACTGTAAAACAAATCCAAAAGAATGAAAAATTAGAAAACAATGTCTCATTGGAAAAACAACTGACCTGGAAAATAGATCCAGGAGAGAGAATTTAAAAATTATTGGACTATCTGAAAGAGATCTCCTGAAAGAGATCCCCAAAGTAAAACTCCTAGGAATATTGTAGCCAAATTCCAGAGTTCCTAGGTCAAGGAGAAAATATTACAAGCAGCCAGAAAGAAACAATTCAAGTATTGTGGAAACACAATCAGGATAGCACAAGATTTAGGAGCTTCTACATTAAGGGGCCAGAGGGCATGGGATATAATATTCCAGGGGGCAAATGAGATAGGATTACAACCAAGAATCACCTACCTAGCAAAACTGAAGTATAATCCTTCAGGGGAAAAAATGATCATTCAGTGAAATAGAGGACTTTCAAGCATTCTTGATGAAAAGAACAGAGCTAAATAGAATATTTGCCTTTCAAATACAAGACTCCAGTGGAACGTGAAGAGGTAAACAGGAAAGAGAAATCATTAGAGACCTATTAAGGTTGAACTGTTTACATTCCTGCATGAAAAGATGATATTTTTAACTTATGAGATGTTTGTCAGTGTTAGGGTAGTTGGAGGGAAAACTTATATGTATGTATGTACATAGATAAATAGATAAAATAGATAGATAGATAGATAGATAGATAGAGGGCATAGGATGAGTTGAAGATGAAGTGGTCATATCTGGGGAATAAAATTAAAGGATGAGAGAGGATTACACTAGGAGAAAGAGAAAGGGAGAGGTATAACAGGGTAAATCATCTCACAAGAAAACAGAAAAGAAAAGGCTCTTACATTGGAGAGGAAACAGAGGAAGGTGAGGGGGAATGACTGAATCTTATTCTCATAGAATTTGGCTTAAGGAGGGAATAATGTACACACTCAGTGTGATATGGAAATTTGTTTTACCCTACAGGAAGACAAGGGTAGAAAAGGACAAGAGAGCAGGGGGATGATAGAGAGGAGGGCAGATTGGGAAAGGAGGTAATCAGAAGCGAATACTTCTAACTAGGGACAGGGTCAAAAGAAAGAATAGAATAAATGGAGGATCAGGGTAGGATTAAGAGAAATAGAGTTAGTATTTCACAACATGTCTACTATGGAAGTGTTTTGCATAAGTGCACATGTACAACCTATATTGAGTTGCTTGCCTTTTCAATGAGGGTGGGTGGGGAAGGAGGAAGGGAGAAAATTTGAAACCCAAAGTTTTAAAAGCATATGTTTAAAAATTATTTTCACATGCAACTGGGAAATAAGAAATACAGAAAATGGGGTACAGTAATCTATCCTGCCCTACAGGAAGATAGAAGAGGAAGGGGATAAGAGAAGGGAGTGGGAGAGATAGAAGAGAGGGGAGACTAGGGGAATGGGTATTCAGAAAAAGTAGTAAAAATAAAAAAAAGTTGTTTTGGCAATTGAGTGGATACCCTTCTGGTTAACCTCTTCTCAAATGTTTCTCTCCTGCTTCTATTACCAATCTGACTCATCATTCTTATTCTACTTAGTTATATATTTATGCTGGTTGCATCAAAAAAAAAAGGTGAGTCCTTCAAGGGCCTCTTTTTGGCCCTTTAATCTTCTATATGATTACTCTCTCCTTTGTTAATTTCATAAACTTCCATTTAATCATTTACCATCTCTATGCAGGTGATGGATGGATTCTTTCTATTTCTATTTTACCCTTTTCTTTGAGAATATTCTATAAGTTTTCCTTGACAATTTCTTGAAAGACTATTTCTAGGCACTTTTTTGGATCAAGGCTTTCAGGTAGTCCAATAATTTTTAAGTTGTCTCTCCTGGATCTATTTTCCAGGTCAGTTGTTTTCTAATGAGATATTTCACATTTTCTTCTACTTTTTGGTTTTCTTTTAATTTTGTTTTATAATTTCTTATTTTCTCATAGAGTTACTAGCTTCAATTGTTCCATTGTAATTTTAAAAGAATTATTTTCTTCAGTAAGCTATTGGATCTCCTTTTCATTTGGCCAATTCTGCTTTTTATGTCATTCTTCTCCTCATTGGCTTTTTGGACCTCTCTTGCCATTTGGTTTAGGCTATTTTAAAGACTATTTTAATTTTTTTCAACATGTTTGAGATCTCCTTTAGTAAGCTGTTGACTTATTTTTTATCACTTTCTTTCATCAGTCTCATTTTCTTCCAATTTTTCCTGTACTTCTCTTACTTGATTTTCACATTTTTACTTGAGTTCTTCTACAGCCTGAGATGAATTAATATTTCTCTTATGGGCTTTGGATGCAGAGGCTTAACTTTGTTGTCTTCTTCTGGTTGCATGTTTTGATCTTCCTTGTCACCAAAGTAAGATTCTATAGTCTGACTTTTTTTTCTCTGTTTGCTCATCTTGCAAGACAATTGCTTGAATTTTAAATTCTTTGTTAAGGCAGGGATCTGCTTCTACTGTTTAGAGTGTACTGTCTCAAGCTTCAGGAGTTTTGTGCAGCTGTTTTCAGATATACTTCTAGGGGACTGTAAGTTTTCAGTTCTTCCAAGGTGGTATATTCTAAAGAGAGGTGTTTACTCCTCTCCTGGCCTGTGTTCTGCTCTATGAGTGACCACAAGCACTCCTTTCTGCCTTGGAACTGTAAGGAGGATTTTCTCTTCATCACTGCAAGCTGAACCACATCAGTGCTCCTCTCTGCCTTAGGACCACCACTCAGGACTGCAATCCAAATCCAAGCGTGGGCAAGACAAGAGAATCCTGCCTCAGCACTTGCAAAGAGATCCCTGCAATCCTCCTCTGATCAGCTGCTTGATCCTCCCACTGTCTGTTGGTAAAGAGCTCCAGAAGCAGAGGCTGCCACTGTGGCCATCACTATGAAACTGTGCTAGGACCAGGGATGGACCACACTCCTCTATCTCCCATATGTGACAGACCTTTCCCACTGACCTTCTATTTTGTCTTTGGCATTTGTGGGTTGAGAAGTCTGGAAATGCCACAGCTCCCCTTGATTCAGTCTCCTGAGGCCTATTCCAAGTTGGCCGGGTCCAAGTATTTCCCTGAACTGTGCTCCTCTCCCAGCCTGGCACAACAGCCATTTCCCATCAACTATCCAGGTTGCTTTGGGCTGGAAATTTGTTTCACTCTGTCTTTTTTGTGGCTTCTGATGTTCTAGAATTCACAGGGGAGAACCTAAGGGAATGCCTTGTTTTGTTGAACCATTTTGGCTCTGCCCACTCTCACTTTCATTTCCCCCCAATTTCTCCTCTACCTTTCTAATTTGACTTTTTGAGCTCTTCCAGGAATTCATTTTGGGCCTGAGACCAATTCACTATTTTTTTTTTTGAGGATTTGGATATAGTACTTTTGCCTTCATTGTATTTTTCTGAGTTTGTGTCTTCTTCTTTCTTATCACCATAGCTACTTTCTATGGTCAAGTTCTTTTTTGTTTGGTTGGAGTTGTCTAATTTTTCAGCCCATTTCTTGATTTTGAACTTTATTCTAAAGTTGGACTCTACTCCTAAGGTGGAGGGGACACTGTGCCAAGCTTCAGGTTTTTTTTCTGAGGGTTTCTAAGTTTTCAATTCTTCTAAGATGGTATGACCTAAGGATACATTTTGTCAATAATTTTCTCACCTGTGCTCTGCTCTGTGAGTAATCACAAGTACTCTTTTTCACCCTGCAATTTTTACCAGGGTCCTTCCCCCACTGTGGCTAGAAGTTCCAGTGTGGTAGTGCTCTTTCTTGTCCTGAGACTGTGATGCAGAATCATGTATGGCAAATGTGATAGTCTTCCCTCCAGTGCCAGCACAGGGGTCCTCTTAATTCCCTTCTGAGCAGTTGTTCAACCCTCTTCTTGTCTGTGAGCTGAGAGCTCCAGAAGCTGCTACTACAAATTCAGTCACACACACAAACACACACACACCCCACGACCACCAACACCACCACCAGCAAGGCGTGCTGCTGGCTTGCACTAACCACGGTCTACTGATAGCTGCCTGGTGCAGTCCTAGAGCCTTGCTGCTGGCTTCCACTGGGCTTCACACACACACTTCTGCCTTGCTGGGGACAGCCTGCAATGGACTGCACTCCAATTTTACCCCAGTGAGACAGACCTTCCCTTTCAAATTTTAAATTATCTTCATCTGGAAAATCATTTCATTTCCTATGTTTGTTCATTCTGCCACTCCAGAATTCATTTTGAGTCATTATATTAAAGTTATTTGGAGGGGAATTTGGGAAGGCTCATGTGAGTCCCTTATTTACTTTGTCATGTTGCCCCCCCCGAGTTGTGCTTTGAAGGAAAACATAGATTAAGAAATATGAAGCATCAGAGTTTGATAGATGTAGACCTTGAAGACATATGAGAAGTCATAGAATTTAGCTCATTCATTTTGAAGAGGAAGAAAGTGAAGCATTAAGCAGGTAAAATGATAGGATGAGGGAACGAATACAAGACAAAACTGTGGAAAAGAAACAAAAAGATTTCATTGCAAAGTCTCCTAGAATTTCAACATTCCAGACTCCTAATAGGAAAACCTACATTTCTCTAAGTTCTTGGCTGGAGGTGATGGATGCTGAGGGAAGGAAGAATGCTCCTATTCAAAGCCAGGGGCTAATACCTAATTATAGTCCTCTTACATTTGTGATGTTATCTAGAAGATTCTTAGCCCATGTAGCTGTCCTCTCTATACCTTCATCTGGCTCTTAATCAGGTAGTAATAATGAATTCTGCCACTTACATTATGTAGACTGTCAGAACATGAAGCAAGTCAGGCACATTCCAGGGGTTTAGTACAGATAATGGTGGTATTTTAGTTGCTCATCTCTCAGCACAGACATTTTTATTCATACTACTTCTCACTTAAAATAGCTCAGAGATTAATTCAGGGACAAAACCATTGTCTACACAGACAATGACACCATAAACAGTCATCTGAGAGCTGTTGTTTCGCTTCTAAAAACATGGGTTGTGAGCATTAACACAAAGAAGAAAAAAATCCCTAAGGACAACATTTGATAAACTTCAGCAGAAATTCCTTATTGTCGGTCCTGAATCAATTTGATTTTATGAGTTCTAGAAAGAAATTGGGCATAATCAAATGAATACTTAACCTATGAAAATAAGGGGAAACATGATATGTTCTTGTCTTCATTTACCAAGTGACTTCCTAAATGTCCTTTGGAATGGATTACTCTAATCCAAAAAAGAAACATAATTGCCAGAAATGAAAGTCAAAGTGATCAGACAATATCTCAGGTATGCTGTGTTCTATTTTGGGTAGCCAATTATAGGCAACTCATTAGCAAGTTGGAAAGAATTTGATAGGATGACCAAAATGGGGAAGGGCTTCAAGTTTCTATCATACAAAAGTTTGTTGAGACACTGGACATGTTTAAACATGGGAAGGGAAGCCTTGAGCTGTGGGTAGTTTGGCAGTCAGCTATAGGACTGGGATTCACATAAGCTCCAAAATAACTCCATAATGAATATAAATTAGATATTTATTTGAAAGTAGCAAAAATTTTGAAAGTAATCCAAGCTGTATTTCTCCATGTCAAATTACTTTTAAAAAAGAAAACAATCAAAATCATATTTTATCTTATACTAAATTCAATTCACTTTACAATATACTACACTATCTCATTTAAGATCCCCTTCCACTCCTCAGCCCATTGCTGGTGGGTGGCCTGAGCACCCTTTCTCTCATCTCCACTTCTTCTAATCCATTTCCCATGGACAATTTTCTACAAGGCACAGACCTTACCAGGCAGGTGCTAACTCCTGCCTCACTGCCCTCCCACCATATATATATATACACTCAAAGTCAGTCAAGGCCTTGCTGAACTCTCATCCTAAGTCTCCTTACTCCTTCCCAATGATCATTGATTAGTGAGTCAGTCAGGACACTCACACCACCCAGATAAGCAGGGAGCCACTGCTCTCTGCTTAACAATTGTTCTGGTAAGATAGTAGACCACAAGACCAAATATTTCTCCTTGCTTTTAATCCTAAGGACCATTGGATCTTACTATTTGACTGCTTCTATGTCCAAAAAAATTCCCCACAAAACAACTAGACACTGATATCTTAATTTCAAGTTTGCCTTGAGCATACTAGAGCCTTGTAATACACTCTGATGCTAGTGATTACCTAACCTAAGGTCCACAATTTTCATTTGTCCTGTAGTTGAACCTATGTACTATCTCCCCTAATTAGAATGTCAGCTCTTTGAAAGGAGTTTTTTTTTTTTGTATCCACAGTACTTCGCACATTTCTTGGTATATATTAAGCATTAATATGTGCTTTTCTATTCCCATTTCTTCCATCCCTGCTAACTAGCTTCCTATATCTCTCCTGCCCTTTGTAGATAAATTCTTCAAAAAGATCATCTGCAATAGGTGCTCCCAGTTTTTCTCCTCCCACTCCCTTATTAACTGGTACAAACTGGGTTCGGACCTTATCGCTCCACTGAAATTGTTCTTTCCAAAGTTAATAAGGATCTCTTAATTAATTTATATGTCTAGGTCATCACTAGTATGGATAATAAATCCCATGAAATGTTACATTTTTGGTATTCACATTATACAAAGTTATGCTTATGCATAAAATAAGGCAATTGGTTCAAATTTAATGGTATATGGTGTGAGAATGCAAATCTTCATAGAATTCAAAAGGAGAGGTAGAGTTTCTTGGGTGAAGACAATAGCTTCCATGTGTTGACTCAGTTTCTCTTTATGCTTACATTTAATCACAAAGTTCAAAGTATGCCATCAGGCCAAGTGGACATTTTTTTTCAATGCAAAGCAAATGAAGATGATTCTAAGACACAGGGAGGGCTTCATATTATAGTTTTCCCCATAGGAAAAAAATGTGTAGTTTTAGGAGCAATACAAACAGAACAACAACAAAACAAGAATGATAATATTAAAACTGCACTGAAGTTGGGATTGTTTGAAATATGTTGACCCCAATAATTCTGCACACACAATGAAAAGAGAGATAGTATGGCATGTGGGTGATATTCAATCACTCAATAAACATTTATTAAGCATATATAATATTTCCAGGTGTTGTGCTAAATGCTGGAGATACAAAAAGAGGCCAAAAAACAAAATAAAAACAGAAACAAAATCAGTTCCTGCTCTCAAGGAGTTTATAGCCTAATGGCGAGACATGCCAACAAATTTATACAAAACGAGATAAGAGAGCTTCGGTAAGGCTTCCAGTAAAAGAAAAGATTTTATTTGTTATTTAAAAGAAGCTACGAAGGTCAATAAACAGAATGGGAAAGGAAGAATGTTCCAGGCAGGATGTCCCCTTCCTGCTCTCGATTCACGATCCTAAACTATGAAGGATCATGCAGATGTCAGAAGACCTCGGATGATGATGATGATGATGATGATAACGATGACGATGATGATGATGATGACGATGACGATGATCATGATAATGATTAGCCAAAATATGTACTTACTAATGATAATTAGATAATTACTGTAAATATAAATATATTAGTCAATTTCTCTGAGACTTTTTTTTTCTTTCACTCACTGGCAAGGGAAAATAATACATCATTAGTTGGGTAGAGTAATAAAATAAAGAACCAAAATGCCTTGCAACTTTCACATTTTTTAATACGCATAATAAATAAAACAGTTAAATATTATAGTGCATAGATCACCTCACAATCTACTTTTTAGCAGTCAAGCTACACACACACACATACACACACATGCACACGTATATAAGAGACAGTGAGAGAGAGGAGAGGGAAAGAAATATGGGGACAGAGATTGAGAGAGAGAGGGGGAGAGAGAGAGAGAGAGAGAGAGAGGGAAAGAAGCTAAGAATGATTTTATGAAGAATTCATGTAAAAGAAAGATCATTATGGAATAGGGTTAATTGGTCAGATAATGGATAAGCATAACAATATACTACCTAACCTGCAAAAACTTAAGTACCTACTATGTGCTAGTCACTATGCTATTGCTGTTCCAGGGATACTGCTGGGATGATAATGAAATATTTACATGTGTTGACCTTCCAAAGCTTATGAGGTCCTTTTATGGGCAGGCTAAGGGCTGCATCACATCATCAAATGAATTTCAAGGATTTGTTAAAAGTAGGTAATACTCTTGATAAATCTATTGAATAGAGTCTTCCTTATTGTATAATGAAAGCGATTACTTTAAGTGGGGTATGGTGTCTGTTTGAAGGTTTTAACAGAGATATTTAGGCCTTATTCGCACCTAAGTTATGGTTCTGTTAGATAGAGGCAATTGAAAACTCAGGGTTATTTCCTGTACATAAGGCATTTTATAGAGGGAGAATGTACTAACGCCTGGGGTGGATATTTGAAAAAAGTCACGTGTAATAAATGACTCCTGGGCTGTGCTTTGGAGAATATTAAAATGTTTTGGAACTTCCTTTCAAAAAATGACAACTAAATAAGCATTATTTAGGGAAGGTGAAGTATATGAGTAAGAAGGGAAGAGTGAAGAAACTCTGTACAAGACCAGACATGCATAAAATTATACATCAAAGAGCCCTTATTTTTTTCAAAGCTATAATCACAATAAAAGTGTGAAATAATAAGGGGACTGGTAAAAGCAGAAAAATGAGGTGAGAATATTTCAAATTTTCACTTGAAATTTACAATATGGCATAGAGTATATCTAGCCAATAACTATTATAATTCAGGTATTTCTCCATAATGTTTTGTGTGGATAAAAATATCATGAATTGTCAGATACATGAATATGGTTTTAGAACTTATTTAAGTGAATGATACTATTTCACTGATAGAGTCTAGATGAAATAATTATTCCATACAGCTGTGTATTTGAAATTTGAATGACTTGGATTCAAATTCCATATCACATATTCACTAGCTGTGAGATCTTGGATAAATCACTTAAACAATTTTTATATCAAGCAATGATCTAATGTTTATCTGGGCATTTAGAGCTCATCAAAATTTTTGTCCCATTTATCTTCTAATTATTATACAATAAATTTGATAAAGCTGAAATGTCATTGTTTTATCTTCTTCATGAAATCTCATCAACTCCCCATGTTTTGTCATGGGTTTTATCCCATTTCTAAAATATTCTTTCCCATACCTGCCTTTCAGCTATCTTCTAGGCTCAGTTTAAGAGCTACATGAGGCCTACACTGTTCCTGTTAGTTTCTAGAGTACTCCCTATTGCCCATCCTCAGAAAATGCTTTGCATTTTCCTAGTATGTATTTTGCAGTTACCAATCCATTTTTAGGTTTTCTCTCTCCCTTCTTGTCTTTTTATATCTGATGTAAGCTATTTAAAGGAAAATTATATCTTTTTTTGTCTTGGTATTACCCAGTCTAGCTATAATACATGGTTCAAAACAGGTTCTTAAAAATAAAGAAAAAAAAAGAAGAGAGGAGGGATGAAGAAGGGAGATTGGAAGAAAGAAAGGAAATGAAAGAAAGAAAGAAAGAAAGAAAGAAAGAAAGAAAGAAAGAAAGAGAAGAAAGGAAGGAAGGATGGAAAGCAGAAGAAAATAATGTAGTAATCATAGACAAGGATATTGCAGATTCTTTGTGTTTGTATTTCTGTATTTAAATGAAAGTGAATGGGCACACTTTACCTGTCAGATCTATGGAGAAGGAAGATGTTATGACTGAACAAGAGATAGAAAGTGCTACTTGATATAAAACTGATAATTTTCATTATATTATTTTTTTAAAAAAAATTGAACAAACAAAAACAATGCAACCATGATTAGAAGGAAAATAAAAAAAAACTGGAAAAAAAATTTTATAACAAGTGTCTCTGATAAAGGTCTCATTTCTTACATGTATAGAGAACTAAGTCAAATTTATAAGAATACAAGTCATTCTTCAACTGATACATGGTAGAAGGAAATGAAAAGACAATTTTCAAAAGAAGAAATGAAAGCTATCTATGGTCACATAGAAAAAGGTTCAAAATCATTTTTGATTAAAGAAATATAAATTAAAACAACTCTGATGTACTATTTCATGTCTATTAGATTGACTAATATGAAAGAAAACAACAATGATGCATGTTAGAGTGGATATGGGGAAATTGGGACACTTATGCTCTGTTGGTGGAATTGTGAATTGATCCAAGCATTCCGAAGAGATTTCCGAAGGGCTATAAAACTGTGTATACCCTTTGATCCAGCAGTACCACTACTAGGTCTATATCCCAAAGAGATAAGAAGGGGAAAGGAACTATTTGTACAAAAATATTTATGGCTGATTTATTTTGTGTGTGTGTGTGTATGTGTGTGGTGGCAAAGAATCAGAAACTGAGGGGATGTCCATCAGTTGGGGAATGACTCAATAAGTTGTGGTTAATGATTGTGATGGAATAACCTTGTGCTGTAAGAAATTACAAACAGGTTGATTTCAGGAAAACCTGGAAAGAGTTGCACAAAATGATACAAAGTGACTTGGGCAAAACCAGGAGGACATCATACACGGTTAAAGCAAAATTGCATTACTGTGAATAACTTAGTTATTCTCAGCAATACCACGATCCAAGGCAATTCCAAAGGATTCATGATGAAAAATGATATCCATAACGAGAGAAAGAACTGATGAAGTCCAGATCAAAGTATACTATTTTTCACCTTCTTTTTTGTCTGACTTCTTTCACAACATGACTATATGAAAATATGATTTGCATGATTGCACATGTATATATCAATTTTTTTTACTATCTCAGGAAGTGGTGAAGGGAAGGAGGGAGAGAATTTGGAACTAAATGCACACACACATATATGCATGTGTGTGTGTGTGTATACATACATATACATATATATACATATATATACATATATATATATATATATATATATATATCTTAAAATTGTCTTCACATGTAATTGGAAAAATATTATTTAAAATAAATATTCTGTTTATGTGGGAAAAAAGGAACTGAGCCTAAGGGAGAGGAAACAAATGTCGACCATTCCATAGTGAACTTCAGTATACTGAGCAATTACTATGTCTTTGTATTTCATTTTCCAATATTCTTTCTACTGGATCTCTCTAAATTTCCAACCTATAAAAGATTCAAAAAGCAGCCATAAAGTGGTATCAGTTGTTGACTATTCTGACTTACCTTGAATGTATCTACATATTTATGTGTGTTTCTAGGGGATCATTGTGATACAAAGAGTCCCTGACTTTGGAGTTAGAGGTCCAGCATTCAAATCTGGATTCTGATACTTTCTGGCATGAACTGTTGGCCTCAGTTTCCTCATCTGAAAAAATGTGCTTTAAGTTTCCCTGTAATTCTAGATCTATGGCTCCATGCTTCTCTTCCCAAGCCACACACAGGTAATTTTGTCCAGGAAATGGAGATATTCACATTCTCGTAGCTATAAAATAGGAGAAATGACAGAACAAGACATCTCCTGACTTGGATTTCCTGGGTGTATACATTGACAATTCATTTTAATCACCTTTGAATTGCAATTTTGGTTTTTCCTTTGTTGCACATTTTTATAAGGATTTTCTTTTATTATTTTCCAATAATTTATCTGTTCATTTTCACCTTTTTGTCTTCTCCTCTCTCCCATCTACACACAGCTGCTGCCAGTAACAGAATTCACTGATGTGAAGGCTAGTTGGGTGGTTTTTAGCAATTCTTTGAGAAATTTGAGAAGGATATTATTTTCTCAATGGAAATACATGAGCCAGATCTATATAGGATTTCTCAGGATTTCACTTTGGCATTAATTAACTGAGATTTAAACGGTTTTGAAGGCGTTTTGGCATTTAGTACTACTCCCTTAGCCAAATTCCAATATGGTTAATTACATTCTGATTCCTAACAAACATCCCCCTTGTGGTTTCATTTGGATCCAGTACTCTTCTCATTTCTTTCCCTAAGTAAATATGCAGTGGTACATGGAACAATGAACTGCCCAATTAACTTCCCATGCTTGCTTCTGAATCAATTCATTTCAACAAGGATTTGTGAAGCTCTTACTATGTGCAAAGCATCATGCTAAAAACTGGGGATATAGACGCAAGAAATAGTACGAGCTGTGCCCACCAGATTTAGTCATTTTGTTTTGATTGTCCAGATTCTTCTTGTATTTTCTCATAACATGTACACACACACACACGACAAATTAACTACTTGCTAGTTTTTCATTTGTGTTTCCTTTTTGTACACAAATATGTGTATCTATATGGTGTTGTATTATATTATAACAACAATAGAATACATTGCAATTAGCAAACAGTATTAGCATAATATAGTGACTGATTATTGATACATCAATCAATGGAGAAAAAAAGCAAGAAGGAAGGAGAGAGAGACAGAAAGACAGAAAGAAAGGAAGGAAGAAAGGAAGGAAGGAAGGAAGGAAGGAAGGAAGGAAGGAAGGAAGGAAGGAAGGAAGGAAGGAAGGAAGGAAGAAATGTCATCAGAGTAAGCTGAGATGCAGCTTTTGTTGTGAATAGAGGTAGTGGATTCCATTTTCCATCAACAAGATCTGATTTTGTGTTTTACTTATGATGGTTACAGACCCTGGTAAAGTTGTTTAGGCTTTCATTACCCCCAGGATCGATCTCTCTCTCTCTCTGTCACTCTCTGTCTCTCTCTGTCTCTCTCTGTCTCTCTCTCTCTCTGTCTCTCTCTCTCTCTCTCTCTCTCTCTCTCTCTCTCTCTCTTTCTCTCTTTCTTTTTTCCCCTCCCTCCCTCCTTCCCTCCCTCTCTGTCATTATAGGTTATAAGCCATGGAAGATTAGAAAGAGTGCTGAGCTTAGATTAAGGATTTGAATTCAAATTCTGACACAATCTCTGTGTGCAGGAGACAAATTCAAGTCACTTTACCTCTTGGGGTCTTTGTTTGCTCTTCTGTGAAATGAAAGTTTTAAACTAAATTACCTCTTAGGCCACAGTCCAGCTCTCATGCTGTGATTATATGATCCTATGATCTTCATTGATGGAGAGAATTGCTGAGTTTGGTGTTCTTCACACTAAAGTAATTACAAGTAAGAAATATCTTTATTACCTTCCCCTCCCCGCTACACAATAGCTTCATTTTTACTCTCTGTTTCTCTGTATCAAGGATAAAATTTAAATGCTGCCTGGTCAAGGAATTATTACATAGGGACTACATCACTGAATGGCTCAGTATGATAAATACACAAATGTGTCTTCTGTAGCCAGAACACAGAATCCCCCAAGCACACATATTCTACTACTATTTTTCAAGCTTGTGCTGGTTCTATCAATGAATAAAATATAAATTCATTTTTAAAAGCTCTAGTGAAACCATAATAATTCAATGGGTTATTGAGATGCATCCTGGCTGGATGGGTTCTTGGGAGGTGTAGTTTGAAGAAAACAAGATTCAGCTTCTTCCCATTCTGGGAGAGATTTAATTCTACAAAGAGAGTAGCATATACACGTGTGCTGGGTATTCAAAATAAAGTGAAAGTGGGAGAGAAAGGGGCACCTGGCTGCAAAGGTGGCTGCGGTAGAAGTAGCAGTTGAGACACATGTAACTATATCCTCAGGGCTAAGCAAGTTCCTACCTCACAATAAGCATTTAACAAATGTTTATTGACTGATGATCAATGACTGGCTCATTGACTCACTAACTTACTGACAAATGAACTGTAAGAAAAAGGAGCAACAGGGTGCCTGGCACCATTACCATCTATGAGACATGGACAGCTATGAACTGGGCATGAAGAGCTTCTAATCATTGATTAACTTTCCACTTATTGAGAATCCAGGTAGTCCTCTCCTTTCTACCTTTGTTTCTAAGATGACAATACACAATCCAAAGTTGTCTATTCATTCAATTTATCTGCTGTTTTAAGTAATACTTTTAAAGACACAAATCACTCTATTCCAAATCTGACCAATTTTGATGGTTTTTGTTTAATTGTTAAACAATTGTAATTGTTAAATTTATGGCAATAATTGCAAATAGAAGCTTTAGTGGGGAATACTTTTGCTTATTTTTAGTAGATAGAGATACAAAAAAGACCAAAATTTGAATCCTGGTTCTTTCAAAGTTTCAGTATGTCTTATGATTCAAGGCATACTTATTGCAACAAAATTGTATATGATTTGAAGTTCTTGATTTTAGCTAAAATTCCCAAAAGGCAAAATTAAAGTGAATTCAGAATTTTTCATCTTTCTTTCTCTTCAAAATGAGACAGAGTGCCATGATTTGCTTCCAAGGTAAGAGTGAGTTGCCAGAGACTACCGAATCACTCATTCATCCTACCCTGATGCAATAGCATGTCATCAATGTAAATTTGCCTAATCAACATAAACTTAATAGAAGAACTATTATCATACATAAATGTGGGTGAAAATGATGCTGAAATACATTCTTCATACTCAAAAAGTTTTGGAATTGCTTCATTTTTATATGAGAAACAAGAGGGCAGGGGCTTATTTTATTTAAATTTGATGTTGCATCTAATATTGTTTTGGGGATGCTCAGTAAATGTCAATACAGAAAAGAGGACAAAGAAGGTGAGTGAAGTTCTGGGTTCAAATCCTAACTCAGATATGATTAGCTATGTGACCTTTAGGATGTCTCTTGATGTTGTCATGTCTCAGTCAACTCTCTAAGACTAGAAAAGATAACTTGCATTGGAGTAGCTCCTTAAGAGATCTCTTTAGAGGTGAATTTAGAAGTCAAAGACATGAGAGATGCAAGAACGGAAGGGCAGATGGATGGATGGATGGATGGATGGATGGATGGGTCGGTGGATGGGTGGTTGGGTAGATGCGCATGTATGTTTATAGAGAGATGATAGTTGGATAAGTGATAGAGATGTACATAGCTAGATGATGATAAATTCTAGAGAAAGATATGTAGCATTAATATATAATACAATGATAGATATGCAGAAATGAATAGCTAGGTCATATAATAGATACATACACACATACACACAGACATACATGCAGATATATTGATAAGTAGCCTGACAAACATGATACATAAAAATGTATTTCAGGATGAATAAGTAGATTCATAGATGACATATGAATAGAGATAGAGATGATGGATACAGACATATAGAATTTATATATAAAGATATAGACTTAGATATAGATACAGAAAGAGATCATGCAATCTCATACTTTTCCCCATTTTTATTCAATAACTTATTTCACACACACACACACACACACAGATATCTGTATGTATGTATATACAAATATATAGATGCACATTGTAGTTACAAATCTATATGCAAAAATAGATATTTATAGATGCATTTCACTGTAAATTATTCCAACCAAGACTCTACATTCAAATGTGTTTTGCTCCTGAAACCTTTTGGAATTCCAGAAAATGTAAGACATTATCCACACATCTAACTCATTCTTATTTTCATTATCTGTTTATTGCAGTGAGTTTAGGAGCAAACTATTATTCTTATGCTTCAATAAATTATATGTAATAGAAATTTGCCTTTCCTCTTAGTCATATAAAGTGTATTCACACTCAATGGCACCCTTGTAAATCTTGCATGTAAATGAATAGAGAAAATGCATAGGCTTCATTCCTGGGTACTGAATAATGAACTGACTTAGGGCTGTTACATTGAACTTATGGCCGCTTATGGTTGAAGTTAAGTTGTTTTCTTAATAGGTCTTCTAGTTTGGTAACTTGTCTTCCTGAGTCTAAGTCTCTGTGTTGAATTCCCCTGAAACAATGGAAATAGTCAGTAGCATCACATTAATAATATAGTTTTGAGGGGAAGAAAAAAATGTTTTTCAGATATCAGAAGTTAGGAGTCAAGTTATACAATGTTTGTCAGTCCTTGAGGCTATAACAAAGGAAAGCTGCATAGCTGTGCTTATGAGGTAATGGAGATGTGAAGCTGCTCCATATTGTTCTGCATTTATGATTTCATCAATGTGGAGAATTCAGCAAAGAAATTCCAACTACCAAAGCATATTGGCAACTGCGCTGTTATTTATAGTTTAAGAGTTTTGTGCAGGGCACTGTGAGGTTCAGCTATTTGCCCAGGCTAACTCAACCAATAAGAGAGTTCTAATAGAAAGGACATGGAATATGGAATAATGGGACCTGCATTTGAATCCTGGTTCTGCCATTTGCTCAAACTGGAATTTTGCACAAGTTCATTATGAATTCTGGTATTCACTTTTCTCAACTGTAAAATGAGAGAGTTAGAATAAATGACTTCATGAGGTATAGAGTCAAGATGGCAGAGTCAAAGCAGTAATTTGATTGAGCTTTCCCCCAGATCCCTCCAAATACCTGTAAAACATGGTGCTAAACTAATTCTACAGCAGCAGAACCCACAAAAAGACAAGTGAAACAAATCTCCAGTCTAAGACAACCTGGAAGGTCAACAGGACCCTGTTGTGCTGAGCTGGGAGAGGAGCACAGTTCAGTGTGGGCCTCACAGGCAAAGACCAGGCCTAAGACAACCTGCAGCAGGCCTAAGGGGACTGAATTACAGGAAGCTTTGGTGGTCTCCAGACCTCTCAACCCACTAATGCCAAAGACAGCTTAGAAGGTCAATAGGAAAGGTCTGTTGGACCATGGTGAGAGAGGATTTCAGTCTGGGCCCAGTTCTGGTGCAGCCCTGGGCTGTTTCTGGAGCTCAGCCCACAGATGGAGTGGGTAATAAAATGGCTGATCAGAGGGGCATTGAAGGGATGCCTTTGCTGGTGCTGAGACAGGATTCTTTATTGTACCTCTGCTTGGAGCTAGGTTTCAGTTCTGGATGGTGGTCCTGTGGTGAGTAACATCATTGGCAAGGTGAAGCTTGTACTAGTGGTGTAGAGAGAATACTCCTCAGAGTTCTAAGGACAAAAAGAGGGCTTGTGGTCACTCATAGACCACAGAGCACAGACTAGTAAAGGAGTAAACATATCTCCTTAGAATGTACCACCTTGGAAGAACCAAAAATGTATAGGTCCTTAGATGTATCTCTGAAAACAGCTGCATAAAAGCCCTGAGGCTTGGGACAGTACATTCTCCACACTGAAAGCAGACCCCTACCTTAAAAAAGACTTTATAACTCAAGTAATTGCCTGGGATCATGAGCCAACAGCACAAAAAAAGCCAGACAATAGAATGTTTCTTTGGTGACAAAGAAAAACAAAACATACAACCAGAAGACAACAAAGTCAAAGCTCTTACATCCAAAGCCTCTAAGAAAAATATGAATTGGTCCCAGGCCATGGAAGAGGTCAGAAGGGATTTTGAGAAACAAGTAAGAGAAGTGGAGGAAAAACTGGGAAGATAAATGAGAGTGATGCAAGAAAATCATGAAAAACAAGTCAACAGCTTGATAAAGTAGGCCCCCCAAAATACTAAAGAAAATAACAATTTGAAAAATAAACTAACCCAAATGCAAAAGAGGTCCAAAAAGCCAGTGAGGAGAAGAATGTCTTCAAAAGCAGAATTTGCCAAATGGAAAAGGAAGTCCAAAAGCTCACTGAAGAAAACACTTCCTTAAAACTTAGAATGGAATGACTTTATGAGAAATCAAGATGTTGCAAAACAAAACCTAAAGAATGAAAAAGTAGAAGACAATGTGAAATATATCCTTGGCGGACAACTGACCTGGAAAATATATCCAGGAGAGATAACTTAAAAATTATTGGAGTACCTGAAAGCCATGATCAAAAAATATCCTACACATCATCTTTCAAGAAATTATCAAGGAAAACTTCCGTAATATTCTAGAACCAGAGGGTAAAATAGAAATGGAAAGAATCTACCAATCACCTTCTGAAAGAAATCCCCAAAGGAAAATTCCTAGGAATATTGTAGCCAAATTCCAGAGTTCCCAGGTCAAGGAGAAAATGTTACAAGCATCCAGAAAAAAAAGATTCAAGTATTGTGGAAACACAATCAGGATAACACAAGATTTAGCAGCTTCTACATTAAGCGACCAGGGGGCTTGGAATATGATATTCCAGAGGGCAAAGGAGCTAGGATTAAAACCAAGAATTGCCTACCCAGAAAAAAAAAATCTGAGTATAATCCTTCAGGGGGAAAAGAGACATTCAGTGGACTTTGAAGCATTCTTGAAGAAAAGACTAGAGCTGAATAGAAAATTTGACTTTCAAATACAAGACTTAAGTGAAACATGAAAGGTAAACTGGAAAGAGAAATCATAAGGGGCTTATTAAAATTGAACTGTTTATATTCCTACATGGAAAGAAGATATTTATAACTCATGAGACCTTTGTCAGTATTAGGGTAGTAGGAGAGAAAATATATGGATACATAGATAGATAGATAGATTGATTGATAGATAGGTAGATAGATAGATAGATGGCACAGGATGAGTTGAAGATGAAAGGGCGATATCTAAAAAATAAAATTCAGAGGTGAAAGAGGATTATACTTGGAGAAAGAGAGAAACAAAAGTAGAATGTCATAAAATATCTCACATAAAATGGACAAGAAAAAAAAGATTTTACAGTGTTGGGAAATTGGGGGAAGATGAGAGGGAATGAATGAATCTTATTCTCATTGGATTTGGCTTAAGGAGAGAATAACATACACACTCAGCTGCTTAAGGAAATTTATCTTACCCTACAGGAAAATAAGGGGGATGGGGATAAGAGGAGGGAGATGATAGAAGGGAGGACAGATTAGGGCAGGGGATAATCAGAAGCAAACATTTCTAAGGAGGGACAGGGTTATAAGAGAGAATAGAATAAATGGTGTGGGGAATGAGATAGGATGAAGGGAAATACAGTCCATTTTTCACAACATGACTACTATGGAAGTGTTTTGCACAACTATACTTGTATAAACTCTATCATGTTGCTTGCCATCTCAATGATGATGGTTGGGGAGGGAGGAAGAGAGAGAATTTGGAACCAAAACTTTAAAAACAAGTCTTAAAAAATTATTTTTACTTACAACTGGGAAATAAGATATACAGGTAATGGGGTATAGAAATCTATCCTGCCCTATAGGAAAATAGAAGGGGAAGGGGATAAGAGAAAGGGGGTTGATAGAAGAGAGGGCAGATTAGGGGGAGGGATATTCAGAATGCATGGTGTCTTGGGGTGAGGGGAGTGGCGAGATAGGGAGAAAATTTAGAACTCAAGATACTGTGGAAATGAATGTTGAAAACCAAAAATAAATAAATTAATTAAAATACTAAATGCCTTCAAATATCCATTCTACTCATATAATGATCCTATGAAATGTCAAAGGAAATGCTTTCAACCATTCTCAGTACTGTCTCTAGACCAGAGGATACAGGTTCAAATATGACTTCTGAACCATACTACCTGTTAACTTTGGAGAATTTACTTAATGTTCCTCGTCATCATTTTTATGTTCTGTAAAATAAGATAATGAATGAGATGACCTTTGAGGACCTTTCCAGCTCTTGCTCTAGGGGATCAATTACTCCTGTTCTTTTTTTTTTATTGATTGAACAATTGATTGCTATATCTATAATATAATAGCTATCATTTGATCAAGATATACAAAAATAAACATAAAGTAAGAACTGAGAGAGGCCTCAGGGCCATCTGGCTCATTAATCTCATTTTATAGATTGGGAATCTGGAATCTAGAGAAATTTAATGACATAAATAAGCTTATTGTTATAGTAACTATAGTATTAGAAACTCTGTAATTGTGTGTACATATAAGTATGAGCATGTATATGTGAGTGTGCGTTTGCATTTATGTATTTTAGAGCAGCCATGTGGATTAGTGGATAATGTGCTAGGCTTGGAATCAAGAAGATTCACCTTCCTGCATTCAAATCTGGCCTCAGACACTTACTAGCTGTGTGACCCTAACCAAGTCACTTAACTGTTTGCCTTAGTTCCTCACATGTAAAATTAACTGGAAAAGATAATGGCAAACCACTCCAGTATCTTTGCCAATAAAACCCCAAATTAAGACCACAATCAGATATAACTGTAACAAAGACAGAACAACAACCACATGTATGCATATGTATATGTATGTGTACACACACACACACATATATACCTACACGTATATTCTACTTATTAAAGAGTAATCATTGTTAACTAACTCATTATTGCTAATTCATTATTCAAACGCTGTATAATGGATAGAGTGCCTGGCTGGGAGTCAGAAAGCCATCAGTTTAAATCTAGTCTCAGACACTTACTAGCTATGTGGCCCCGGGCAAGTTATTTAACTTATTTCCCTCAGTTTCCTCATCTTTAAAATAGTATTAATAGTAACACCTAGCTCATAGGGTTATTGTTAGCTTCAAATGAAATATTAATCATCCCACTGTGTGGCCCATTGTAAGCACAATATAAATGCCAGTTATTATCATTGTTGTTGTCATCGTCATTATTGTTGTTCTTGTTATTATTATTATTATTTTTAATTGTATCTAACCATGGAAAAGAAACAATAACTGGAAGCAGTGTAGCTATCTTCAAAGGTCTTACTGGATGTCAGGAGGAAGAGAGAACAGACCTGTTGCTTCATTTTAATACAATAAGCATTTATTAAATATCTATCGTGTGCAAGGCCTTGTAAAGGACATCATAGGTATAAAGATTACAAACACTTAAAGTCTTTGTGCTTATGAATTTTATACACCATGGATAGAGATAAATACATATAATAGATACCAAAATTTAAATTGGGAATTTCAAGAAGAGGGATTAAGAAATCTGAGAAACAATGAAAGGCCTTAAGTAAAAAAAAGGACAACTAAAGTGTACTTGAAGAAAGCTGGTCATTCTAAGATGTGGCTATGAGAATTTTATAAATAAATCAATGCTTTGACAAATGCATGAGCACAGGAAGAATTGTTCATCTTTCATACTCAAAGAGAAGCAAAATACATCACTATGTCGGAATCATGGTACAGTGTGTTCAACTCCAGTGAGCTTGGAAAGCTCTATCACAAGTTGGGCACAAATAGTCTCCAGGGACATTTGGGGTGGAAATGGCTCTAGATTTGCCCATCTCAAGCTTCCTTTTTGCTGCTGTGATTCTCTTTTCCTCATGGAAGCCAGCACCTTTTTTGATGTGAGCATATCATGCTGAGTGGTCCTGTGCCAGCATCTCCCATGTCTCACAATCAACAATAAAGTTCCTCAGAGACTTTGAGAGTGTCCTTATAATGCTTCTTCTGACCTCATGTGAGTTCTTAATTTGTGTGAGCTGTCTGTAAACTAGTCTTTCAGGTAAATGTATATGGATATTTGGTCACAGCGGCGAACCTATTTGAGTTGTGCTCTCTGTAATAAAGTTTGAATACTTAGTAGTTCAGTTCTACAGAGGAGCTCAGTCTCTAGCACCTAATTTTTTTTTTTTTGGTGAGGCAATCGGGGTTAAGTGACTTGCCCAGGGTCACACAGCTAGTAAATGTTGTGTGTCTGAGGTCAGATTTGAACTTAGGTCCTCCTGATTCCAAGGCTGGTGCTCTATCCTCTCTACCACCTAACTGCCCCTCTAGCACCTAATCTTGCCAGGTGATCTTCAGGATCTTCTGGGGATAATTCAACTAGAAACAATCCAGTTTTCTGGAATGGGGCTGATAGACTGTTCAGGTTTCATAAGCACACAACAGTAAAATCAACACAGTGGCTCTGTAGATCTTCAGTTTGTTATGCAGCCTAATATTTCTTTTCTTTCATTCTTTCACTGCCTCCCAAACACTAAACTAGCTCCAGGAATGTGAGCACCTACCTCGTCATCTCTGTGGACATCTCAGCAAAGTATACTGCCAAGGTAAACTGCTCCACAGTATCCATAATGGAGGAATACTGTGTATGAAATCCACCAGTGATTAGCAACCAGCCACGAGTTAGACAGAAGATCTGAGGCTTTAGTACAGAGTGACTTGATTTGATTCTATAGCTCTGGGAGCTTCTCTCTTTAGTGTATTCACTATAAAGTGGAGGTAATGGAGAAGACAAACTTTATGGTACATCACCAAAATCATAGAAACCTCTAACTAATACTGACACTAACTAGACCTCTAACTGAAATGTCTGTAGGACATCTAGAATCCAAATGGGGCAGGTAGGTGGCACAGTGGATAGAGTGCTGAACATAGAGGCAACAGGACTGAAGTTTAAATCCAGCCTCAGACATTTACTAAGCTGTGTGATTCTGGATAAATTGCTTCACTCTATCGGCTTCAGTTTTCTCATAAAATGAGCTTGAGAAGAAAATGGGAAACCACTCCAGTATGTTAGCTAAAAACCCCAAATGGGATCAAGAAAATCAGACAGAACTGAACAACATGAAGATGAAAATCCAAACTTCAGATGATATTTAGACAACAAAGCAGAGAGCCCTGAGAAAGCTACGAAGTTAACTCTGTTGCTAATATCAATATATTAGGTGAGACATGATTGTCAGTAAGTCAATTTGCTGAGGCAGAACTTCATGTGTACCAAAACAAATAGAATAATTCTGGTCCAGTTATCATTGCAAAGGCAACTATAGGAACTCAGAAAGGGGGAAAAATAGCCCATAGTAATTCAAAGAAATACAAATTTTAATGTAAAACTCCTAGACAATCTGGCATAAATACCACAGCCATGCACACAAGTATCTAATAAAATTGGCCTTAAATGAACATTACACATTTCCAATCACCAGGAGAAACACTTCTCTTATCTTCCAGATAGTAATGTTAATATAAAATAATCAAGTATTCATATGAAAGCACTTTGTAAATTTATCCCATTTGGTGTTTTCTTGGCAAAGATACTTCAATGGTTTGCCATTTCCTTTTCAACTTCATTTTATAGAGGAGGAACTAAGGCAAACAGGGCTAAGTGACTTGACCAAAGTCATACAGCTAGAATGTGTCTGAGGCCAGATTTGACAACAGGAACATGAGTCTTTCTGATTCCTGGCCTTGTGCTCTATCCACTGCACCATGTAGCTGACCATCTAGTCTTTTTATGTTTTGTGTGGTTTTCCATGGTGACTGGTTCCTTGAGACACCATTTGAGGTTTTCTTGGCAAAGATAATGGAGTGGTTTGCCATTTTCTTCTCCAGCTCATTTTATAAATGAGGAAACTGTGATTTCCCCAGGGTCACACAGCTAATAAGTTTCTGAGGCCAGATTTGAACTCAGGAAGATGAATCTTCCGGACTCCAGTCCAGGAACTCTCTCCACTGCTGTCTACCTTCCCAAATTCTTTTAAGGTCATTTAAGGTAGTAGTGAAAAAAAATCAGCTTAGGGTAAATGTTTTATTTTACTGTGCCTTAGTAGTTCATTACAGTAGGATGAGTGGGAACTCAAAGAGTATCTGTCTTAGTATTGTGTATTTATTGAACAGTTCTACCTATACTATTTTTAGTCAAACCTTGAAAATAACCTTTTTTTCACTTATTTACTAGTTGAATGATAGTTGTAGTCCATATAATGAATTTCAGATTCTATTTCTAGTTTGTGAAACTCCAGAATTCCTGTGATCTTCACTTTAGCACCTGGAAAAAAAAATTTTATTCAAACTCAGAAGTTCTAGGTTCAGGTCTGATCCCTGACATTTAGTAGATCAGGGATTATTCAGCATCTTTGAAAGTGTCAATTTCATCATTCTGCACATAGAAAAATAAACTAAAACTACAGTCACAATAAATTCATATTACTTCTTAGTTAGGGCAGCTAGGTTTTGCAGTACATAGGGTCCTTGTCCTGGTGTCAGGAAGACATCTTCCTGAGTTCAAATCTGGCCTCAGACTCTTACAAGCTGTGTGACTCTAGGCAAGTCACTTGGCCCTTTTTGCCTCAGTTTCTTCATCTGTAAAATGGGGTGGAGAAGAAATTGGCAAACCACTTTAGTATGTTCACCAAGAAAATCCCAAGGGGGGTCATGAAGAGTAAGATATGCCTGAAAAATGACTCAAGAACAACAAATACACCAGGTTCTAGTGGGGTGAAGGTCCTTACCATTAGGGACATCGAGAAATGGTTCATATGAAAGGAGGTAGCACCTGGCAGAGGTGAAGAGGGGGAGAGTTGTGGTAGAAATGAGACTCCAACCCTGCTAGGGCATTCAATTCACATCTACTTAGAATTACAAAGTATTATAATATAGATTCAGAGATTTCAAACTGGAAACAGCCTTATAGGACATAGAGCCCCACTTCCTCCAATTTTACAGATTCAGAAACTGAGGTTCAGAAAGTTTGACTTATCCAGAGTCACCTACTAGTAAGCGTCTGAGGAGCACTTGAACTCAGGCTCCCTGACTCTAAGGCCAGTATTCTATTGCTTCCCTGGTGTGATCTCTCAATTATTTTCAGGGTTATAGGCAAAGCATCCACATTCACTGCTACTTCTATATCCACAGAATAGAAAAATGATGAACAAAGAAACAAGAAAACATTTCAAGGCTTCCTGGGGCGTATTTTTTAGAGAATTGATTCTCAGTGCCTTCAAGTCTTCCCATCTTTGAAGGATCAAATCAGAACCAGATGTCTATGCTTTATATGCACTTATCAAACACATGTTTTTACACCGATCTGCAAGGAATTATTTTCAGACTTTTTTCTTGCTCATATATTGCATGTACCTGTGTGTATGTGAGTGTCTATGTATGTGGCTCTTTATAAAGATTTTTTTTGGAGGCGGCATGAAAGAAGACCACTGAGGGCTATTATTGGCATAATAATATTTTCATCTTTTACCAAATGGCTTTCTCCTAAAACAGAGTTTGAAAAAAAAAGACAGTGGGTAACTGAGAATTGCCCCTGAATACAAAATTACCAGCAGGCATTGAAGTATCAGTGAATGCATGGTCCCAGTGGGCCCTGGCTCTAGCTGTTCTTTTGCCAGAAGCTGAGCTTCTCATTTTGATGGAGATGCTAATGACAAGGTCTTCTCTAGTTTTCCACAGCTGCCTCTCTTTCTTTTCAAAGATACTTAACAAATTAGGGCAAATGAGTAGGAGGCAATGATCAATGGAACTAAATGGCTGGTGCCCCAGGACATTTGTCTGCCTGCCTGAGAGTGTCTGTTTGCATTAAGCCCCAGATGTGTTTATATCTATATACACGTTGATATAAATATGTCCTCCTGACAATGGAGTTGGATTAATTACATCAGTGATTATAGGCTTGGCTTTCCAGTAAAGCCAGCAATGGTGTCTTCTCTGGTTTGGATTACTGGGACCAGGAAGGAAACAGCCCTGCTGACAGAAGGGTGGCAGCTAAATAAATACTACAATTGAAGGTACTTGTTCTATGTCAAATGTCAAAACAAATTCACTTGTTTGAGAAGCCATATTATTTTACCATTTTTGTCCATTGAGTTTAAATGACAGTAATTTCAGCTGATGATTTCCTCTAAGTCTTTGAGTTTAAGGGACTAAAATTGTGAGATAAGCATGAAGGTAAGGTAAATGATGAAAGAAAGAAAACGACAGAGGGAGAAATCGCAAACTTCCCAGAACAAATATCTGTAAGACTTTTTTAAGCAACTAAGAATACTTACTGAGTAGTTTCCACTATGTGTATGTGTTTGTGTGTTTAAGTTGTCAAGTTGATTTTTAATCGGCAATTAGAGGAGATAGAGCCTATCATCTTTTGTCTCATTTTCCCCTTCCTTCTCAGTCCTTGCATACCTCTGTCTACTGTAACGGAAGATAGAGGGAAGATGGCAATGATATTTGGGGCAAGTTTACCACTGATTATTGCCTAATGAAAGGGAAGAAAGCCTGGTTTTACTGCTAAATAGAAGGCCAGAGTAACATCCAGGAAAAAAAAGGAGAGGATTAAAGCTTTATGAGTCCTGGCTGATAGACTAGTGAGGTTTAGCCCACAGGAAAAAAAGAAGACGGCAGGGGGAAATGTACCTATTTTCAAATATTTAAGTTTTATGCTGTCATAAGAGAAAAAAAAAACATTAGATTTCTTCAACCTGAACACTGAAAATCATGCTAGGACAAAGCACGGAAGTGTCAAAGAGGTAGATGCTCCTCCTAGATGGAATACAGGTATATCTTGGAGATATTGTGGATTTAGTTCCAGACCACTGCAATAAAGCAAATATCACAATAAGTGAGTCACATTAATTTTTTTTTTGTTTTTCTAGTGCATATAAAAGTTTTGTTTACAAAATACTATAGTCTAATAAGTGTGCAATAGTATTATATTTAAAAAGTATATACTTTAATTTAAAAATATTTATTGATAAAAAATGCTAATCATCATCTGAGCCTTCAGAAAGTCATAATTGTTTTTTGCTGGTGGAGGGTCTTGCCTTCATGTTAATAGCTGCTGACTGATTAGTGTGGTGGTTGCTGGAGTCTGGGGTGCTGTGGCAATTTTTTAAAGTAAGACAAAAATCAAAATTGCTGAATGGATTAACTCTTCCTTTCATTTGAACTCTTAAAGGTAATTGTATGGTTATTAATTAGGCTAATTTCAATACTGTTGTGTCTGGAAGAATATGAAGACCTGAGGAGAGGGAGGGAGATGAGGTGGGGATAGCTGGTCAGGGGAGCAGACAGAACACACAACACTTTTCAATTAAATTTGCTGTCACATATTGACACTCTTCATAGCATGCCAAAACAATAATAATGTTACCATAAAAGATCACTGAGCACAAATCACCATAAGGGATATAATAATAATGAAGAAGTGTGAAATATTGCACGAATCACCAAAATACAATGCAGAGACATTATGTGAGCTCATGTTGTTGGGGAAAAAAATGGTGCTGATGGATTGCTCATATGCAGGGTTGCCACAAAATTTAAATTTTTTAGCACTGCAGTATGTGCCAAGCACAAGAAAATAAGGTATATCTACAGAGGGGAATCTTTACCCAGACTGGAGCTGTCCAACAATGGAATGGATTGCCTACTGAGGGCAGAGCTACCCCTGAGGCTTTTGAAAAAAAAAATAATTTTTTTGTGGGGGTGTTTTTCAGGGCATCCATAATTAAGTCCAGGCTATAATGCATAGTCTTTTCTAAATCTAGGGTTCTAGGATGATAGATTATAAATGATTTTCTTTAGTTTTCAAGATAAGATAGGTAGATAGATGATAGATTGATAAAAATATGTGTGAGTGTGTGTGTGTATGTGTGTGTGTGTGTGCATGTGTGTTTGTCTTTGTCCGAGAATTATAGAATACTAGAGATAGAAGGGATAAGAGGTCCAGGGGTTACTAAACATGTTTGTGTGTGTGTGTGTGTGTGTGTGTGCGTGTGTGATATCACGAGAGTGTGTGTGCATGTGTCTGTGTGGTAAACTCATTTACTAGTCTGGTAAATGCTAAATTTTTGTTAAGAATTAGTGAAAATGAGAATCGGCATTCATCAAAACCATCTGGTATTGGTCAAACAATAGATGTAGATCAATGGAACAAACCAGTCAAAAACAAAATCAGAAACAATGGAGGTCAGCAATCCGATGTTCAGTGAATAGGAATGTTTGTAACATTCACAGTTCACAAACTGCTTTACATGAATAATTTCACCTCAGTTTTAAAATCACCCTAAGAGTTAGTTTGTCAGCATCTCTCTATCCATTTTCCAAGTGAGGAAATTGGGGTTCAGAGAGCTGAAGGCAAATGGTTAAGTATCCTCAGTAAGTTGTCAGGCCTGGGATTGGAACTCTGCTCTTTCTCACACTAATCTATGACCATCCGCTAAGCAGTGCTGTTTAAAAATGGTGGTAGTGGGAGATTACATAGCATATTTCTACTAAGCTGTCATAGTAATATGCATGCCATTGCACTTGACTGTTGGCTAGTCAATTTCTACCTTTTCAGAAGAAAGAAATCACATAATAAACTTGCAGAGTTTGCATCTTTTCAGAGAACATATTCTGAAAGAGATTAGATTAACTTTGTGCCCTTCGAATGATGTCAAATAGACAAGTATTTCTTCTACATCTTAATGAATGTTATGTGTTTTACCACATATGCTTATGTAGTCAGGTACACATGGAGTATTCTTTCCTTTGTGTGTTCATTTATTTGTTTCCATTCAAAGAATCACAGAAATGCTAACTTTGAAGGAATCACAGTGACCAAGTAGCCAAATCAGTGTTGGGGCAAGGATCTCCTCTATAACAGACTGCATGTTATTATCAGATCCCCATATAATTGCCTTCAATGATGGGAAAATAGTATTTCCAGATCTCACTAATTGTCATCTATCTATCTACTTCATCTATCACCTATCTATTTCTCTATGTATCATAACTCTATCATGTATAATCTATACATAATTAATACAAGATCAATAATTATATCCTATTGATATATGTATTATCTGTTTATACATGCATTCATATGTGCATGTATCTGTATGTGTATGTGCAAATATATATTGCCTGAGGTCAAGCTTAAATCATCTGTCTGCAACTTTAATCCATTTTACATAATTTTGCCCTCTGTGGCCAAACAGAATAAGTTTACAGTAAGTTTTCTTAACATAACCTTCAAAGACTTGAGAGAGGTATCATGAAACTCATCATAGTTTCCTTTCCATGTCCTTAAAATGACCTTCATTGGCTATAAAATTCATACCCTTTAATATTCATGATGACCTTAAGTCCCTCTCTAGTTTTTCAGTGGACTTCATCAGATACAAAATCCAGATCTGAACACAATACTCTAGAAATGGCTTGAGCAGAACAGAGTTTAAATGAACTCTCTGTCTCTGGTCTCTGGCATTGTGCATGTTGGCTCTATATGAAATATTCCGTTTTCATTAGCTTTCTTCATTGGTGTATTCTATAAGAGGCCCAGGCTTCCCACCCCCCCAAAAAATGATCTCTAACCAAGCTTTCCACAACAAGGCTTTATAAAATATTTTAGCCAAATTTATAACTTGCAATTATCTCCATTAAACTTGTGCTTTTCAGAATCACCGCTCGGTTTGGCTGATTTTTTTTCCCTAAATCCTCATTTAATATGCCTGGTATTTATAGGACTTATACTGCTGGGCTGTTAAGGGGATGAAATTAAATAATAACATTCTTAACAGAGTGCCTTGCAGGTAGTAAGCAACATGTAAAAGTTATCTTTTATTATTGTTATTATTATGATTATAACATTTCTGCGATCTGTCCATTTAGTAGCCTTAATGCTCCAGCCCACCTTGTCCCCTCAAATAATGTAAACAAGGAAAAGAGTTTAGTTTGTCAAGAGGTTTTCTTTTTCCTTTTTCTCTTTTTTATATTTACTTTTTTCCACTCAATAGTATTTTGTTTTTTTTCCAAATACATGCAAATATAGTTTTCAACATTAGCTTTTACCAGATTTTGAATTCTATTTTTTTCTCCCTCCTTCCCCTTCCCCTTCCCCAAGATGGTATGTAATCTCATGTAGGCTGTACGTGTTTTATCATATTAAGCATATTTCCATATTAGTCATGTGCAAAGAAAAGTCAGAGCAAAAGGGAAAAAAAACACAAGAAAGAAAAAAAGAGAAAAGCAGTGTGTTTCAATCTGAATTCAGTCTCCATAGTACTTTCTATGGATGTAGCTAGATTTTCCATCATGAGTCTTTTGGAATTGTCTTAGATCATTGCATTGCTGAGAAGAGCAAAGTCTATCAAAGTTAGTCCTTGCACCATGTTGCTATTACTGTGTGCGGCATTCTCCTGGTGCTGCTCACTGCACTCAGCATCAGTTCATACAAGTCTTTCAGGTTTTTCTGAAATCTAGCTGCTCATCATTTCTTATGGAACAATAGTATTGCATTACATTCATATATCACAACTTGTTCAGGCCATTTCCCAAGTGATGGGCATCCCCTCAATTTCCAAGGAGATTTTCTTGATGGAGCTATCTTGCCAATGATTTTTTCCAAGTATTCCCTAACCAGCCATTTAACAACACATTTTAATATTTTGCCAAGAATCAAAAGGAAATGTAATGGTATTCAATTTATAAATCACTGTTTCTTTCTCTCTTTTTTTTTTATCAAATTGGGAGCTCATTGAGCCTTCTTTCATCATGAGGTGCCTCTATTGTTCTTGCTGATCAATGACAAGTCAATCACATGGGCTCAGGAATCATGCCAACTAGTTTTTTTTTTCCAGACATGTAGTTCATACAGGCCTCATGACTTGAACTCATCAAGGTCATCTAGGATAAGAATCTACTTCATTTAAATTATTAGAAATTTGTGTACTGTCCTTTCCTGTTCAAACACCATTATCCTTGGCAGAGTAAGTAGAAGTGAAGTGAGAAATAAGCAGGTCTGCCTTCTCTCCATCATCAGCATGAATACATCAGTATATCAGTTATTCAATTATCAGTATATCAATTTTATCAATATCAGTATATCAATTATATCAATATATCAGTTATTCAATATATCAGTATATCAATTATTTCTGAAGTGACTACTATATTGCAGAAACTGATGAACATGCACAATGAATGTATGAAGCATTAAATGCATCTTCATCATTTCAAATCTTCTGCAAAAAAACTGTCATCTTGAAATAGAATGTTGTAGTCACATCTGACCATTCATGTCTACCCCTCTTTTGTGCCCAGTGCACAGAGAGGCTTGGCCATGACTGTTGGGCATGAGGGAGCTTCTTTCTAACTGATGACTCTCCACTCACCTAGCCTGGGATTCACAAAACCCTAGTAGCCTTAGAATTTACCTGTGAAACATTGCTCATAGTACCTCTGGCCTTGAACTTGAGCCAAATTTTTCTGATGAAAACAAGAAACAAAGACTAGAGGAGACCAGGACAAGTAAGAGAAGCAAGAAGCCATCACAAGGAAATGATGAAAGTGTAGAGCAATGGAGAGTGCACAGGAGTGTTCTAACCAGCATAACTGATTTCATTGACCTCTCAGCTGGAGGGAGGGTGATCAACTATAATAACTTGTGATCTAGGTACAAATCCACTGTAGCCTGATGGAGGGATGTGAAGAGAGATGGTTATGTACACTTTCTTTCCCCTCCATCTCTACATGGGGATATTTCCATAGGACATTTTCTCACTTTATATATCATTGCTCCCCATTGTTTTATGTGGCCTGTTTTAGAAGGGAAGATTGGGACGTGATAGTATTGTTCTTCTCACTTAAATGTTCACTTCAATTTGCAAACTTTTATCTGTGATCATAAAGGAGGGGAATATTGGCCAGCATAATCCTGACCTTGTTTTTCTTATGATTTTCTTACGTAAAGTGATACATACACATAAAGGGATGACATAAAAAAAACTATTGATTTCCTTTTTCATATATGGGATAATATCTGTTAATCAGAAATTGAACTGGGAACTAGAGTTATAATGGAAAATGGGGAGAAAGCTTGTAAATTTTGTGCAAATGACAATGAATCAGAAATTGAGATACTCCTGGGGAAAAATATATTCTGAGAAGCAAGCAAAAAGTTTGAGAGCTTGGTTTGTATCCCATGGAAGGTAACACAAGTTTAGAAAGGAACTCTATACTCAAGAAAGGGATTAATTTGCTAGGGAAATTGTATCCACATGAAGGAAGGTAGAGAGTGATAACAAATCTGTCCATCTTCAAAGTCATTAAAAGTTTAGCGGCCAGGGGTGAGGACCTTGTTACCTCAAGTTCATATATGGCCCTCTAGGTCCTCAAGTGTGGGCCTTTGAATGAATCCAAACTTCACAGAACAATCCCTTTTAAAAAAAATGTTTATTCTGTAAAACTTGGCCTCAATGAAAAGGCCACACCCAAGGACCTAGAAGGCCACATGTGGCTTTGAGGCCACAGGTTCCCCACCCCTGATAGCCTATCTTACCATTCAAAACCATGTAGTGATTAGATTAACATCAACCATGCATCCTTCCATTTCTTCTTTCAAGCCTTTTGCAAAAGCTGCTTCCTATCACTGGAAAGGCCTCATCATATTCAATGCACTTATTGTCATCATGCTTCTCTTCCAAGGCTTAGTTAAGATGACAACTCCCATGGAACCACATTTGATCCTTCTTATTTTTCCTTATTTATATCTCTCAGGATGTTCAATTTGACCTCATTTATAGGTTTAGTTGCCTTTTAACTTGCATTAAAATTCTGTATCTCCTTTACTCATACCCCTACTGATCTTTCTTTTTTTTCAGTTCATGTGTGATCTTAAGTATATGTAGCACCAGCATGTAGTATATGGGCCTCTTGCAAAGGAAGACATAAATAACATGCTTGCTGGAGAATTCCCACTGTTTATTGCTGGCAGCTAAGGGTCCATTTTCCTGGCAGTGAAAGACTGGAGAAACCCAGATTTAAAGAAGAAGAAGGAGGAGGAGGAAGAGGAGAAGAAGAAGAAGAAGAAGAAGAAGAAGAAGAAGCAGCCGCCATCTGCTTACACAATTCCAGAGAATAATTTCTTTGCCTTTCATAGCTATAACTATTTAATATTTCTGATAAAATATGAGATAATAAGATTTAAATAGCAACAAATACAATGATGACAACAACAAAAGTTATGGACTGAGGAAAAGCAGCCTAGTGTAGTGGAAAGGTCATCGAATTTGAGTTCAGAAGACTTTGGTTCAAATCTTGCCTCTATTATGTGAATGTATGCTGTGACCAGGAAGTTATCTTGATGAAACTCTCAATCTGTCCTGGCCCTCCTTCATTTTGTATGCTAAGGTAAAACTCGATTGTAATTCAAATTATCTTTTGATTTGTTATGTTAGCATTCCAATAACCTATGATGAGTATGACATCATTTTTTGGTATTATTTCTAGATATTGCAGGTCTTCATAGAACCAATCAGCTCTGGCCTCTTTGACATCAGTGGCTGAAACATAAATTTGTATAACTGTGATGTTGAGCAGTTTGCCTTGGATTCACACATATTCTATCACTTTTTATATTATACCACAGCACTACTTTTCTCACCCTTTAATTGTGAAGGCTACTCTATTTCTTTTAAGAGCTTTTGGCCCATAATAGTCTATGTAATGATCACATGATTTAATTTACCCATTTTCTTCCCTTTAATTTCACTGAAACCCAAGACGTTTCTATTTAATCTCTCCATTCTTTGACCACATCCAGCTTACCTTAGTTCATAGATCTTGCCTTCTTAGGTACTAAGTGATATTGGTCTTTATACCTTTGGACTTCCCTTTCCTAACCTGACATAGCCACATTCTTTTTGGCTTTGGCCCAGTTACTTCATTAGTCCTTGAGTCATGCAGTCATTTTCTGCTTTTCCCCAGTAGTGTGTCAGATACCTTCTAACTGGAGGGGCTCATCTTCCAATGTCATACTTTTTATCATTCTAATATTGTCCAAGAGGTTTTCTTGACAAAGATGCTAGAGCATTTTGTCATTTCCTTCTCTAGTAGAACACTTTTATTTTGTCAGAATGCTCTATTATGATTTGTGCGTATTAGATAACCTCGTATAGCATAGGCCATGGTTTCATTGAGCTATCCAAGTCCAATGAGAGGAGGGAATAGAGTTTTGTCAAGATAACTCTATGGTCATAGCAAGCAATCATTTTCAAAACCCAAAATGTGACTGTACATATGGACATCACCATATGGTCAATATTGAAATCAGATTGATCATATACTTTGCAGTCAAAGGTGAAGTTCTATAAAGTCAGTTAAAACAAAACCTGGACGTGAAAATGGCTGAGATCATTAACTTATTATTACAAAATTAAAGAAAGTAGGGAAAACCATCAGACCATGTGAGTATGACCCTTATAAGTATGGCCTAAATAACATACCTTATGAATATGAAGTTGAGGTGATAAATAGACTTAAGGATGGAGATCTGGTTGAGTATCTGAACAACTATGGACAGAGGTTCACAATATTGTAGGAGGAAGAAAAAAACATAAAAATCAAGAAAGCAAAATGAAAGCTTTACAAATATCATGGGAAAGAAGAAAATCAAAAGGTAAAGGAGAAACAGTAAGATATATGCAACTGATAGCAGAATTCCAGAAAATAGCAAGGAAAGGTAAAGTTTTCTTAAATGAGCTTTGCAAAGAAATAGAAGAAAAAAATAAAATGGGAAAGACAAGAGACATCTTCAAGAAAATTGGAGATATCAAGGGAATGTTTCCTGCAAAAATGGGCATTATATGGGGCAGCTAGGTGGTATAATGGATAGAGCATCGGCCCTGAAGTCAGAAGGACCTGAGTTCAAATGCAGCCTCAGACCAAATACTTGACACTTACTAGCCGTGTGACCCTGGGCAAGTCACTTAACTCCAAATACCAAAAAAAAGGCATATAAATTAAAAAAAATGGAAGTCTTAACAGAAGTAGAAGAAATTAAGAAGAAGTGACAAGAATATATGGAAGAGCTATACAAGAAATGTCTTAATATCACTGATAACCACAATGAAGTGGTTACTGATCTACAGCCATGCATGCTGAAGAATAAAGTGAAGTGCATCTTAGGAAGCATTGTGAACACTAAGGTTAATGAAGGTGATGAAATTTCAGCTGAGCTATTTAAAATCCTAAAGATAATGCTGTTAGTTTTATTCAGGCAATGCTAAAAAGCTGATGCTTAAATACTTTGGGCACATAATGAAGAAGACAAAAGTCATTGTAAAAGACCCCGATGATGGGAAAGATGAAAAAAGAAAAGGAGACATCACAGGATGTGACAGGTAGATTGTGTCATGGAAGCAATGAATATGAATTTGGACAGACTTTGGGAGCTACTGCAGGAGAGAAAGGCCTAGTGTACTGTCGTCCTTGGTTTCACAGAGTCAGACAATTGAATAACTAAACAACAATGGTATGTGTGTGACCATGGACAAGTCATCTCTAGACTTAAGTTGCATGTTCTATAAAATAAAGAAATTAAGAGAGATATAGTCTGAAGGGATCTAGCAGCTCCAAATTTCAGCAGATACTCAATATTTATATAAGGATTATGGGTTCACTCAGGTATGGAAACAGATTCTCTCTCTCTCTCTTTCTCTCTCTCTCTCTCTCTCTCTCTCTCTGTGTCTCTGTGTCTCTGTGTCTCTCTCTCTCTTTCTTTCTCTCTCTCAGTCTGTCTCTATCTTTGTCTCTCTGTCTGCCTTTGTCTTTTGTCTCTATTTCTCTGTCTCTATTTTTTCCTGTCTCTGAGTTATTTTATCTGTCTTTATCTCTCAATCTCCCTTCCTCTCTGTCTCTCTCTTTCTCTCTCTCTCTATATTTCTTTCTTTGTATCTCTATTTGACTTTCTGACTCTTTCTTTTGTTCTCTCCTTCTCTTCCTCCCTCTCTCTCTCTCTCTCGCACTGGGCTACTAAATGAGGTGGGGATGAATAGGGAAAAAAGATGGTTCTGCTTACAAAGTGTGTTCTTAGAGATGTTTTGAATCTGGGGTTTCTGAGGTTTTTATATAAAATAAATTGCTTATCCATTATAAGAAGATACAGAGCAAATAAGATTAGTAAGAGTAAAGCATGAAAGAAAATGGTTGTTTCTAAAAAAGGGAGGGCCTTTTAAAATCTTAAAGTGTGGTAGATATACCAGTAGTTATCATTGTTACTATTTTTTATTTATCACATTCTCAACCTTTTTGTAGCTTTTAAATAGGAATGTTATTATTGCCATTGGCATGATTATTGGTGTCATTATTACAACATCATAAAATCACAGAATCATCATCATTACAATTCTTGATGTGTTTGCTGGTGCCTTCTTTCATCTCCAAGTACTTCTAATTCCTTGGTATTGCAGTACCTGGAAGAAAAAAAATCCTGAGGCTATAAATAGGTATCGTGTCTCTATCTCCTTTATTTTTTTTGCCTTTTTTGTCTGACCTGTCATTTGTCCCTCAGTACTGGACAGCCTCAACTCTCAGCAGTGCAGCTGAGATCATTTCTCCTTTGTAGAGACAGGTAAAAGGAAGGAAAAGAATTGAAAGCCACTTTTGCATGCACATACACATATGTATGTATGTAGATGTATGTGGATGTGTATATGGATATGGAAATAGATATTTACATGTATGTATGTATACCAAGCATTGTTGCCAGCCTTTAGTTATTTTGTTCTATTCTGTCGTGCTTCTCCATCCCTCTCATATTTTGGAAACAAGATTCACTGAAAAGAAGTTTTCTTTCTAAATAGTACATATTTCTCTGCAGTACTGTCAACAGATGCACAGATATGTGGTGGAGCTGCTGACTTAACAAACTGTATCTTTGGGGGCATTATATATACAAAAGGGTAAGATCATGGATTTAGATATGGAAGAGACTTTAGTGATCATCCAGTCCAACCCTCAAATTGACAGAGGAAGAAACTGAGGCCCGGAAGGATTTACCTGACTTCCCCAAGGATACACAGATAGTAGAGTCGGGAGGTAAATCTAGGTCCTTTGAGGCCAAATACAGCTCTTTTTATTCAATATTATCCCTGCTGTCTTAGCTTTTATCTTTCTCTTCTTACATTAGTGGAATCAAAGAGAACAAATCTTTTTGGGAAATGTTTTGAGCCTCATAGTTCTCCCAGCTCCATTTGTATGCTTCTGTCCCCAGTGTTAAGCAGAGCTTAGCATTCTCCTCTGCTAAGATACTGTGACTCTTATGTCTAGCTGTGGAATTTGGTAAGGGGGTAGAATGTGCCTGGCCATAATAAAAATGCTTTAAAAGTATGGAAATTACAGTGTCTGTGGATTGCTCACAGGCTGAACTATGGGTGTGTGTGTGTGTGTGTGTGTGTGTGTGTGTGTGTGTGTGTGTGTTCAAGACAATGAGTTCTCTATCTAGAGAATTTCTGGAGTCCATACCTGAAGGATCTAGGGATCTTGCCACACACATGGTTGCTTCATTGTTCATCACTGTCATCATTTGGTTCTTACCATTTTCATTGCTTTTGAGATAGAAATGCTTGGCTGTCAAGTCACAATCTTGCTATCTTTTCATATTGAATTTCATGTTAAATGATACCTCAAATTTATGAATCACTTTAGGATTTGCAAACCAATTTACATGTGTAAATCTATAAATATACTTACAACACACCTATCCAGTAAATGTATTTATCCTGATTATACATGAAGAAACTAATGATGATAGGTTGTTGTTTTCAAAATCACAGGAGTAGTAAATAAGTGAGGAAAGGATTCAAATCCTGGTCCTCTTAGTTATAAGGTTAAAATTCTAACTGTAATGCCATGATGTCAATCAAATTGGAAGTTGGACTCGGTTTCTAAGAGGTAGACTTTACCTTCTAAGAGAGGTTACACATAATTGGGATCTTTCATCATCTTACAATATGTGGCTCACCTTGCTGGTCACACATCCTCCACAACCTCTTCCTCACTGAGAGGAGGATGAATAAACTCCTCCATTTAAGGAATATAAACAGAACTCACTTCTACATAGACATCTCCTTTCCATCCCGGATGTACCTTTATTGGACTTATTGGACTTCTCCACCATGCCTTTGCACCAGGTACCTACTCCTGCACCTCACTTATTCAACTTTATTTCATATTTTGTTTTCTCCCATGATATTATAAGCCCTTGAGGGCAGAGACAGTTGCTTTTTTTTTAATACATTTGTATTTGCAATGCATTGTATAATCATTGATACACAGTAGACATTTAATAAATGTTTATTGATTAATAAAAATAGAAGTTCTCATCATATAGAAAGTACTTAATAAGCACTTTACATCCATCCATCCATACATCTATCCATCCATCCATCCATCCATCCATCCATCCATCATCAGCCCATCTATTCATTCAGTCATTGCAAATCCACAATTGCCAGTTGTTAATATGATGTTCTTCCTAAATCACATTATAAGTCCTTTGTCACTTGGTTCAGTTTACTACATAATAAGATTTATAACAGGAAGGGCAAAGTTTAATTTTTATCTTCATGACACAAATAAGAGAGATCTAGGCTTAAAGCAAATATGAAATTCTGGATTACTTACTCAATAATTCAATCATCCTTTTCCTCTTAAGGCAGAGAATTCTCTAAAGAGAGTTTTTAACTTTGAGGGAATCACATGCCATGTATGTATATATATGTGTATGCATATGTATACATTGATATATTTGAATATATGTACATATGTATATAGGCATGTTTTTCTATGCACAGCAGGTATATTTATGTACATACACGTTTTTGTGTTCTTGGTGATGGGGCAGTGAGGTGGCACAATGGATGGAAAAATGAGCCTAGATTTAGGAAAACCTGAGTTCAAATCTAACCTCAGACAGAGGTGGTAATGACTGAAAAATAATAACAATTCATGGTGATCTCTATACTTTTTCATTGCTCGATACTTAATGTCATTAATGAGGAAGCTAGTAGCATTGACAACACATCCAGACCTCTCCATCCTCTGAAGCTATTGTCCGTTTCTTCCCATGAAGCCTCTACAATGGGCAGTCCATATCACATGATTGAGCCAGTCCTGTAATTTCTTCTTTTTTGGATTGGGATCAAAGGAACACATGTGCCGTATACTGACTATTCCTCAGTTTTCTTGGCAAAGATGCTGGAGTGGTTTGCCATTCATTTGCTCCTCTAGCTCATTTTACAAATGAGGAAACTGAGGCAAATAGGGTTAAGGGACTTACCTAGGGTCACAAAGGTAGTAAGTGTCTGAAGCTGGATTTGAAATCAGGGAGAAGAGTCTTCCTCACACTAAGCCCAGCACTCTATTCACTGTACAACCTAGCTACTCACCTGTTATATAGTAGTCATTTAATGTTTATTGAATTGAATTGTTTTTCTGTTGTCATATCTTCTTTATATCATATTTTCTATGCAATCTGTCATTGCTGATGCCTCAGTCTTCTCATCTCAGTGACGTACTTCATTTCTATTTGAGGGACTCTCAATTGTATTTCTTTAGATACAATAGCCTCATAATTCCCTGAGAATCTTGGTCTTTTCATAGAGAGAAAGCTTTGTCATACAATGGAAAAATCTGGATTTTGAGTCAGAGAACCTGAATTTAAATCCTGGCTCTACAACTGATGTCTGTATAACTATTGATAACTGACTTCAAATCTCAGTTCCCCTGTTTCCTCATCTGTTAAATGGAGTATGGCAATACGGCTTCTAATTTTTCTTCTAGTCCTACTTCTATCATATTCTGACATGCAGCCTTTAGTTTCATTATCGCCAACAGGATTTGACTAAATTGGACTAAATAATCTCTTAAGCCTCCTTCAAACTATAGATTGGTGATTTTATAAGCCTATCATCTTCTGAGAGGGTAATTATTCTGATTAATTTACTGTAGAAAAACATAGTGGGTTTAGAGGGGAAAGAACAATGTAAATCATATTTTTTTTTCCTCCTGGATAATGGAGAACTATGAGGCCATGATGACTGTTTAAGTATTTCAAAATCTGTATGGAAGATGGCTTAAATTTGTTTTGCTTAGCCTCAGAAAGGAAAACCAGAAGCCAAGAAAAGAAGTCACAGGGTAGAAAATATGGTCCTAGTCTAGAGAAGACATGTCCTACAATTAGATCAATCAACAGCTGAAAGAGCGTCCCCTGGGAGGCAATGAGTTCCCTCTCCCTGGAGGGGCTTAAGCAGAGCTTGGAAGACCACTTATCAAATATGTTGCGGTGAGGATTCTTTGGGGCATGGATTGAACTCAATGGCCATTGTGGTGCCTTCTAACTCCCAAATTCTTTAATTCTGATTCTACAATTTTACATTTTGCTCAATTTAAAGACAATAGAAATATATTAGCACCACTTTCTGCCTCCAGTTTCCAGTGACTTGTGCTCTACCTATCAAATCTAACATTTTTGTGGTTTTGTTGCTGGTTTTGCCTTTGTAAGCTTTCCAAGGGCAAGGACTGTTTTCTTATCTACCTCTATATTCCAAATGGCTAAAGGTGCCTGGAATATAGTATATGCTTAATAATTACTGAGTAGAATATAAATCCTTGAGGGAAGCTCCTGTTTTGCTCTTATTTCTGAATTCCCAAGCACTAGCAAATAATACAGACCTTCATGCATAGTAGATGCTCAATAAATTACTATGGAGTGAAATTGAAGTTCTTAAAAATTCAGTAACAGTTTACTTTTATTTTCTTCAGGGCCTAGTACAGTGGTTGACAGAAAGCAAATACGTACTTGGGGAATGACCCATTTATTGATGCAAATGCAGAGGGGATCTAGCTTATCCCCTTCATGTTACATAGGAGGAAGCTGATATTGTAAGAGGTGACGTGGCTTCTCCACAGTCCTACAGGTCATAAATGGCAGGATTGGGATTTGAATGTAGATTCGTCAACTTAAAATGGAGAGATCTGTTTACATCACACTTGCTGGCTCAGATATTTTGCACGTGAAAAGCAATAGAAAGTTGCTTTGAATTGGTGATGCTTTGTCAAAAACATAAACAAATCAAAGAAGTGGTTCATTGGCGCTCTCTAGGAGACATGCCATTTTGCCCTGGAGATGGTGGGCTTCTAAGAAAGAAGAAAAGAAACAAAAATCTCCTTCCATTGATGGCTGTTCTGTTGCCTTTAAAGGAGATTGTTGAGAGAGTGTCAGTTCTCCAAGGAGACAAAATATACTGAAGTATTTCCTTGTTGATGCTAAAAAATGTAGCCATGTCGAAATAATATTGGAGGTGATGCCTCTGTCCCCTGCCTTCCATGCATTTCTCCTTTTCCTTTTTTAACATTGAAAAGAAAGAAATGCTATAAAGGATGTAATGTTATTAAGAAATACAAGGAAAATCAAAGTTGAAAGTTTTCCATTCAGAGGATGCTCAGAGGAGTAACCCAGGAAACGTGGGCACTGCTTCTGGGGAGGTCAGAGAGATCACAGTGCTCTCCCTGTCAAACAAAGAAGTTAATTGCAGGCTTCTATGTTCCCTTCTATCTAGGTCAGAAGAATCTTCCTCTATGTGCCCTGGTCTTATAAGAGTCTTGGGACTGATGTACTAGAGGTTAATTTTCAGTACTGAATGTCTGTTCATAAATTGCTCCAATGGGAATATTTAAAATCTGGCATCTATAACTTTTGCTCAGCAAAGAAGTACAATTGAATTTGAGACCTTGATTCAAATAGAGCTAGGGTTCATTGGATCAAAGAAGAGGGAAGGAAACTTGAAAGATATGTAGTCCAACTTACTCATTGTACAGATGAAGAAATGGAGGCTTAGAGACATTAAATACTATTCTAGGATTTACATAGGTATTATGTATCAAAGCTTTGAACTCAGGTCTTCCTGACTCCCAGTCCCGTACCCTAACAAATCTGGCACACTGTCTCTCCAATTCATTCTTCATTGTGGTCAAGTACCATAATTTCTGTGTACCTCTTTTTTCTCATCTATAAAATGGTGATAACCTTTGCAGGACTGGCTTCAAATTGTGAGAATAAAATGAGGTAATTTATGTATTTTTTTTTTGCTAATTTCAAAATATTCTATAATTGCAGAGTATTATCACTATTAAGTCTAGTTCTTTGAATTCAATTGTTTCGGCAGGTCTTGGTATCAAAACTCACCTACCACTCAGAGTTGTAAGGAAGCTCTGATGCATATGCAGAGTACCTGATATGATAACAAATGTGGAGACACTGAAGAGCTTGCTTCCGTGAAAGCTATGAGGAAATCCAGTAGAAGAGCCTTGGGGAGAATATAGAGAATGTATAGACAATATATAATTTGTTCTTGTCTCTTAACCCTGGGTTTTGAGATGACTTTTTTGTAGAATTTGAACCCCTGATGCCTGTAAAAAGTCCTGAGTCAGGACTTAGGCTAGACTTAGACTTGTGATCAACTCTTTAGCTGTGCACAATGCTGGTCATCTGGTCTTTTGAATTCTTCACTTTTGTTATATTTTCTGTAAAAAATACCATGAAAGAAAGGGTCTTGTGGCCTTTTCCCTGTCATCTGGACCCTGGAATGGGACTCAGTTCCCAGCTGCTTTGTTTGTCCTTTTCCACTCCAGATGAAGGGAATAGAGCCTCTGATCTTGAGCTTCATGAACCCAGGATTATATCTCAGAATTCCTGAATTCCAGAGTCTCATTAGAGAACAAAGGAATAGCCTTTCATATCTAGCCCAGCAGAATTTGAGATTAGGCCTCATCCGGAAGCAATGACACCTTTGTATGTAAACTTGATGAGACCAATGCTACATAGAAACTGACCTAAGTTTGAGCCAACTCATTCCAGAGTCTGAGATGCTGTAGGACATATGACCCAAAGTATTGTGGAAAATGTTTATACTTTGTTCTTACAATGTCTTCCAACTAAATTTCCTTTTGAAAGAGCTATGTGAGGTTAAGCGATTAAATGGAAATAAACCACTAATCACTGGCACCTGAGAATTTAGAGGAACCTAGCCAGTGGGGGCTTGGGCAAATATCAGTAAATACAGAGACATCTTAGAACCTTGATGGGCAGATATAATCTGTCTAGCTCTAAGAGAGAGATAGGAAGAGTGTACTCCCTATAAAGTCTTTGAAAGTTATCCAGGGCACCGTGAAACATTTGGTTTCTGGCCTATGAACATCCAACTAGTTTGAATCAGAAGTAGGAAATATCTTGAGGGCTCCAAGACCGGTGTCTTATCAGCTACTCTATGATAAATTTATTTGTTAGTTTTGTGATATTTTTTTTCCAGACTTATGGTTTTATTGGTGTAGGGACATCCCAGTGATGAAATTCCATCTACAAAAGAAATTCCATATCTTCTCTGCAATGCATAGTCTTACAGCATTATCTTCATCATTGAGTGATTGTATAGTTTTCTCCAGATCATATAGGCAATATGTATTTGTGAATGCCTTGACTTTATTTCTGGTCTATTTCACTCATAGGTAGGCTCTCTATTCATTATGCCATGCTAACTCTCTGTTGCTGTTCTTGATATTGTTGTTGTTATGGGGAAAAGCGTTCTTAATAGTACATATTAGAAAAAGTAATGAATTAGGATAGTGAAAGCTGTTTTCAAATACCAGCTTTGTAGTTTACTAGCTATGTGATTTTGGACAAGTCACTTTATATTTCTTTACCTTGTTTCCTTCAGCTGTAAAATGAGAGGAGTAATTTTGATGGCCTCAAAGTCCCTTTGAAATACAAAACTCAAGAACTCCTTGGGTAATTTTGAGATACACATATCAAGTGTGTGGTGGACAGATTTACACACTAGGGGAAGTTATTTTAGAACTTGATGCATTTTTCTCCGTTACCAATTTTTAAGATTAAGAGAAGTGCAAGTCCGTTATTGCATTCTGAAACTGGATGGCAGGAATTTTTCTGAGGTATACCCAGGCCCCAATTGTCAATCAAATTTAGGCATAGCCAGCAATGCCACAGTAACCAATTAAACTTGACTTTGACTGACATGATGATGATGGACACATAAGTCAACCAGACACAGAGAACACAAGGGTATTGGAGGGTGCTGGTCATTCTCTTTCCCTCCCTTCCTCTGAAACTTGTTCAATGAAAGACTTAAGATTTATATGCTTATAGGGTTTTACACGTTAGATGGCAGCTAGTTTTCAACTCCTTTATATGTTTCAATACTCAAAAAACTAGGCAGAGAAATTAGAATAATAGTAATTCATATTGATTTATGGTCTATAAAATGTAATCTTCAAACCAACCTTATGAAGTAGATGGTCCAAATATTATCTACCATATTTTATTTTTTTGGGGGGAGGGGCTGGGCAATGGAGTTAAGGTACTTGCCCAGGGTCACACAGCTAGTAAATGTGAAGTGTCTGAGGCCAGATTTCAACTCAGGTCCTCCTGACTCCAGGGCCAGTGTTCTATCCACTGAGCCACTTAGCTGCCACTATCTACCATATTTTCAAAAGAACTGAAAGCAACTTAGAATGTTCAAGAGACTTTTCCATAGTCAAAGATCAAGTTCAAAAGTCAAGGATCTTGGATTTCAGCTAAGTTTCAGGACTCCAAATTCAATGTCTTTTCTAGAAAACTCTAGATTATAATCACAAAGATTTGAGTGTGTGTTGTCTCTAAAAGAGAAAGGAAGCAACTTACTCATGGTAATTCCACATGGGGACAATTGTGCAGGTATGCATGGCTGATCATATTTGTAAAGAGCTCAGCACAGTGCCTACAATATATTAGGTGCTTAATATATATGTATACACTTGCATCTTCCTTCCTTTCCTGGTCATAAATGGATGAAAAAAAAATGTGTCAAAGAGGACTGTCCAATATGTCTAGCTAAAATTGCCCATTTGAAATAAACAAATAAAAATACTTGACATCTGCCAGTGGAAATAAGAAAGGATTTGCATACAAGGCCTCATCTCAAAACAGGCAGAATTCCAAAGAAGAACATGCTACCAGTTTTCTTTAAGTTGAAGAGAACCCTCAGTAGGCATCAGAGAGTAATTGGAGCCATGTCATATCATTATATGAAAACAAGTGAAGCACACTGTCTGAAACAGATGAGACATTTGATTCTTCTGACTTTGAAAGACTACTACTTTTCTCAGCACTACAAAGGTGTAGATGTAGAAGCCTCATGGAATTCTCTTTTGTTTTGTACATGTAGGAGTACTTAGAATTCAAGGATATGAAACAGAAGCATGACGCCAAGAAAAAAAAATCAAAAATGGGCAAATATATAACCACAAAAATGGGGAAATGACTTCCTATCTCTCATCTTTCAGCCACAATTCTTGTTTAAAATATATATTTCCTCCATTAATTAGGTAATATCTGAAGAAATAATGATATATGGGTATAATAAAATAAATAGTACCAGACTAAAGGAAATAATGCATGAGGAGGTTAGAGAAAGGCAGAAAAATCTAAATGTACTGATGAAAAGTGAAGTAAGCAGAATTGGAAAGGAAAATAATATACACAATAACTAGAATAGTATGAATAAAATTAATAGAAGAAAGGAAAACACTAAATAATTGTAAGGGCCAGTATTATTTCTACAGAAAAAAAGAAGAAATGCATCTCTAAGGTTTCCTTAAAGAAGGGGGGAATGGTGCATACATAATTAGTTTGCTTCAGTTAACTTTTTTTTTGACAAAAAATGTCATTTGTGTGTTAAGGGAGGGAATGATATTTAGAAATAATTTAGAAGTATAATCAGAAGCCATTGATAAATCTTTAATTTAATATTATATAACCTTTCAAACATTCACGAATTTGTTATTCATTTCTATTAGATCATTAGAAAGTATCATGAATAACATGTATCTTTGGTTGCAACATACAACAAATGTGACCAGACTACTTACCCAAGATCAGAGAATTTTATGAAGATAATGAGTAATTGTTTATTTTTTCTTTCTTTTTTTCTGGTTTTAAATACATTTTTTATGGCCACAGACAACTTTTTGTGTTTCTTCTTGTTGTTTTTGTTATAACTGTAAGTTGAGAGCTTATGAGAGCTTGTCTTTGCCTTCAAAAACCAAGGTTTGGTAGGATACTTGTTAACCTGCTTTCTTTTTTAAAAGAGTGATGGTTCTTGCCCTAAAGCAGTCAATATTTCTTCGGGGATGCTGCAGCTCTAACTCAGGCGGGATTGAAAAGGAGGCAACAAACAGGGCTATGGAAAAAAAAATCACTTGCTGGTGGCATCTGTGTTGAAAAGGAGATTTTGCAAATTTCTAGGCAACAGTAAACTCTGAGGAAACTCTGAGGGTCTTACAGGTCAAAGAGGGAATGAGGACATGAAAATGCCTCCCAAGAGATTGAATAAAATACTGAATCCCAAAAGGAGTTGGAACATGGATATGTAAAAAGAGGGTGGAGGACTGGGGCATGCTTAGAATGCCCTCAAGTTCAAACACACGAACGAGACAGGGATAGCACTTCACAGAGCACATGCAAGTCCAGGGCTGTCCTTTCCCTCAGTAGGTGCTGGCAGACAAGGAACTCAGTCATTTTCCCATATAGATTCCTAGTCCCAAAGCCAAAACACGAGAGATGAACAGCGATGGAAGGAACACTAAGAAATTCTGCAGAGAAAATGCCCCCTTTCTTCATGGCGCCACTTTTCCTCATACTTAAAGAAACAGAACATTTAGGGTGCCCAAAGTGGAATCCCCCCACCCCCGGTGTTCTCAGGTTGACTGGACCAGTCCAATACCCAGTCCACACTTTTCTGCAAAGCTTCCATGTCCTTTTCTCCTTCTGCAGCTTCTTCTTCTTCAGACTGAGAGCTCTGGTCCTTGCTGGTATGCATGTCCACATCAAACATCATCTGCCCCTCTTCTTGTGGGGAAGGGAGAGCGGTCACATTGAGAAGTGCCTCTGGAGCTGCTCTGGCCTGACTCAAGCTGAGCGTCCAGGACAACATGTCTCTGCTGTGAATGGAGGACGAAGAGGGAACGTGCTCCAGACCCACATTCTTACCATTTCCATTTCCATGGTTGCTGCTGCTGGTGCCTTTTATCTGGTGCTGCACCCAGGAATTGTAGAGGCCCGCGGGCAGGGCCAGCAGCTGTTTTCCCTCCTTGTTTTTGTTGTTGTTTTCATTGTTGTTGGGCGGTGGCTGTTGACCAGCTGAGACTACATGGTTGGGAGGTGGAGGAAGTTCTGGAGGCGGCCATGGCAGCTCGGGCCTGTGTTTTACTTTTCCAATCAGATCTTCCACTAGTGCTTCTGAAATTACCTGCCATTTATAATTGTCTAATATGTGGAATTACTGGCATGTTGTGTCTTCTATTAAAATATAAGCTACTAATTTATGGATTGTGGAATTGTGAACTGACCCAACTATTTTTGAGAGCAATCGGGAATTATGCCCAAAGAGTTATTAAACTACCTATACCCTTTGACTCAGGAATACCACTACTTGGTCTATTTCTGAAAATAATTAGAGAAAAAGGAAAAGAATCTATATATTCCAAAATGCTTACAGCATCTCTCTTTGGGATCATAAAGAACTGGGAATTGCAGCAATAACCATCAATTGGGGAATGGCTGAACAAGTTGTGGTATATGATTGTGATGGAATACTACTGTGCTATAAGAAATGATAAGCTCAATGATTTTGGGGGGAAAATGTGGAAAGGCTTGTATGAAATAATGAAGGTCAAAACCAATGAGCAGAATGAGTGGAACCAAGAGAACATTGTATACGGTAGCAGTAATATTGTTTCAAGAATAACTTTGAGCAAAGAAGTTATTTTAACTATTCTAGAGATCCAAATTAATTATAAAGTACTTATGAAGAAAGATGCTATTGCTCTCTTCATCTGGATAAAGAACTGATAAATAGAAACATGTATAGAATAATTATACACATATGTATACATGTGTGTATGTATATTGCATATGTATATATACATACACATACACACACACACACTATATATATGTACCTCTCTGTGGTTAATGGTAGTCATCTCTAGGAGGGGGGAGGGAAGAAAAAAATTTATTTGATAATTTTGTTGTACATTTAAGAGGAATAGCAAATCACGCAGAATAGATTGGCAGTCCCTCATCTTTTTTATTGTCTTAGTTGTGGAAATGCTTGTTTTATTTCATTAACTAAAAATAAAAACAATAAAATATAAGCAATTTCAGGATAGTGACTGTTTTTCCCCTTTCTTTGTATCTTCAGTGCCTACTGAGAGTAATGTCCTGAATTCAGTAAGTTCTTAATACAAGTTTGGTAAGTATTGATCGACCAGGCAGTCTATGCTGAATTGAAGGATTCTACATTCAGATTCATTTCTGGATGAGAATAACAACCATCTGTTTCTAAATGTGCAATGTGGGCAAAGGCTGTATTTGTGGAAAGAGACAATATTATAAAAAAAGGGAAAAAAAAACCTGTTTAAACAGGTGCCTTGGTGACCATGGAGAAATTTATTGGAAATCACCTCTAGCCTGCTGTGCCCACACTGAACTACAGGCAAAAATGATGATGACAGGCTAGCTGGCTCAGTGGTGCACATTGCAGCAGCAGCCACCATGATGTATCTTTTGTCTTTCCTCACAAGCATCTATCTTACATGTCCAGAAGCAGTCAGTGACCACTGGCAAGAAAAGCCACCTAGTCTTACAACCTTACAAGAGATTACTAATGGGAATGATACTGATGGATGTGTTTAAAAATCAATGTAATTATAAAAAACCACTTTTATGAGGCTACCAGTGTTTCAACAGGTATGATGCGGCCTTTGTCCCTAATCATCCAGACTTGGGACAGTGTGTTTTTCAAATCATTTTATAATTGTCATTATTTCCTATAGAATGTGAAGCTCCTTTATGTAGAAACAATTTAATGTAGGATTCTTTCAATAACCAATTATTAGGTTCCTACTGTTTGCCACAACTATTCTAGCCATTTAGGATATAGAGGAAAAAAAAGCAGGCAGTCCTTGTTTATATTTATTTTATTTTAATTATATATTTTACTGGACTTTTATGTTAAATTTTCAAATCTATTCTATTTCTTGTCTTCCCTTCTATAATTCTTTCTCTTTCTGAAAATAAAAAAAAATGCTTCAATAATGATCTTTTTTCATTTTCTCTTTTTAGGAGATGAGTTAATTATTAGTCCCACTCTCTCTCATAACACTACCTTAACTAGAGAAAAGAAAAAAGATAAGTAGGAGAAGACCATCCTCTTCAACCCTCTAATTTTGTAGAAGAGGAAACTAAGTCCAGAGAGATTAGCTGATTCCCCAATATCATACCTGTAGAAAGGGGTAAAAGTGGTGTATGAAAAAAAATACTTTATTTTTCATTGTAGGTCACTACTTCCCTGCCTCCCACACATATTTTAATGGGTTGTAGATAGTAGGTACTTATAAATTTGCTAAAAGAATGAAGAAATGAATTAATTAATACATTACTATCATGAATAAAGAGTGAGTGCTAGCTTTCATCTGCATCAAGGAATGAAAATGAGTGAATTCTTGAGTTATGGTTCTAATTACACAGTATTGGCAAGGTTAATTACTTTAAGTAAGAGGTGCTTAAAAAGGCATCAATCAGTGAAAATGAGTCTGAATTTCTATCTATCCTTTCCTTCCTTAATATTTTATGTGAAGAAATAGGATGGGTAAACACACACACACACACACACACACACACACACTCACACTGACATATACATTCATTTTTGTTCATTCCTAATTCATTTAATTACTTCACATTGTGGATGTTAGCCCATATTTGACATTTAAGTATGAAACAGGTCAAAATCCTGCACAACCACATGATTGCACCTTCTGAATCTTCCTAAATTATTAAGCTATTACTCAAAACTGCTACAGAAGGAACAGAGAAAATGGAATATCTTCAGCTTCTCCAGATTCAGATTTCATGGAGGATGCATGACAGACTAAGATTAGAGCTGAAAAAGATGCAGAAAATAGAAAGCCACAGAAAAGAAGAAATTATAAGGACAAAATCAAATATGGTGTATGTCAGTTTTCAACAACTTCTTTACACATTCATGGACATTAAGTTAAAAAAAAAAGGAACATAATATATTTCGTGAGGCAGTCTTTTATAGTGGATAAAGAGTTGTTCCAATAGCCAAAAAAAAAGTGTTGCAGTCCCATAGATCAGAGGTGTCAAACACATATTCCACAGATTTCTTTGTCTCCCTACACTCCTTAATGTGTCCCAAACCAGATTAAAATGTAATTGGAAAATATTTAACAAAATACATAAAACATAAATAACTTCACATTTTAAAATTAAGTCAAAATTCTGCTCTCAGAGATCCTTGAGAACTGATTAGTGGCATTTGTTTCTATTTCAGTTTGGCAGTATTACTGTAGAAGGCATATCATGTTTGTGAGAGCTTGGGGAAGTCACTTAATCTCTTATTGACCCAGGAAACTCTCTTTGACTGTGTATTCCAGCTTCTTTACCAATAAACCATTATGTCCAGTATTAATCACAGATATTCTTTGTATAAATTCCTTAGCTCAAATGAAGCCAAGAAGTCAGTAAGCATTTAACAGGTGCCAAAGATATGCCAAGAATGTATGCATATCATAATTATAGATAGAACTTTTAGAGATATGATAATCTAAAAGGCACATGATGGAATTCTTCATGCATTTAAAGCAGTATTATTATAGCATTGTGATTAAACTTATTCTCTTATATCCCAGAAGGTAAAGCTAAGAGCAATGGGTGAAAATTGGAGTGAAGCAAATTTACATTTCAGAGGAAAATAAAAAACAGCAAGTTCTAAATCATTGGATCTACCCAAAATGGAATTAGGATGCTGTATGATTATGTACTTAGAGCCTGAAAAAAATAATTGAGATACTTTAGTTCAACTGCCTCATTTTAATTTGAGGAAATGTAGAACCAGAGAAGTTCATTGACTCACTCAGAGTCACACAGTAATTAAGATGCTCTCAGAGGCAAGTTTGGAACTCACATTTTGGTAACTAAATACATAGCTTTTTACCCCATCACTAGGGCCTTTTTTCCTATTTTTTTGGTTTTTTGATCAGTTTCCATGGGACACATTATCTTCTTAATACAATAATTCTCAGACACCTTCCTATGCTCTAATTCACTTGATGAGTGGACATTTTGAACAGGAATCCCAAAATGAATCTCAAACTTGATATGTCCAAAATATACATCTCTATGCTTTCCTCTATATAGTCCCATCTTCCAAGAATTCCTATTACTGTTGAAGACAATGGAATTTGGTGAGGTTATCTGAGTTTATAATCCTTGTGTCCTCTCTCTCTCTCTCTCTCTCTCTCTCTCTCTCTCTCTCTCTCTCTCTCCTACATATCCAAAAAGTTGCCAATGTTATACTTTTTACCTTAAAAACATCTATCTAGAGGCAGAGCCAAGATGATGGAAAAAAGACAGAGACTTGTCTGAGCTCTCCCCTAGACTACTCCAAATGCCTTTAAATAATGACTCTAACAAAATTCTAGAATGGCAGATCTAACAAAAAGATGGAGTGAAACACTTTTCCATCACAACACAACTTAGAAGGTAGGCAGGAAAGTTTTTTTTGTATCAGGCTGGGAGAGGAACACCATCCTGTGCTGGATGGCCAGCACAGACCGGCCCCAACAAACCAGGAGCAGGTCTCAGGGTGAATGAATCAGTGTCAACAGTGGCAGTTTCCAGACCTCTCAGCCCACAGATGGGAATGGGATTAGAAAATGGGTCAGAAAGAGATTTCCAGGGGTTCCTCTGCTGGCACCAGGGGCAGTACTCTGTTGCATTGATTCAACTTGGATCTGGGTATCAGTACTGGGACTTAGTGCCAGTGTGAGGAGGAACATGAAAACAGCAGAGCTTGCGGACTCAGGGGAGCAGGGATGCTGGTTACAGCCAGAGTTGAAAGGAGTAGTTATGGTCATTCACAAACCAGTGAACATTGCAGAAGAGTAGTAAACACACCTTTCCTTAGATCATACCACCTTGGAAGAACCAAAAATTTATAGGTCCCCAGAATTACCTCTGAAAACAGTAGCATTAAAAAAAAACCTGAAGCTTGGAACAGTGCACCATCTACTTGGGAAGCAGAGCCCCACTATGTGGGAAAATGATATTTATAACTCCTAAAAACTTTCCCATTAGTAGGGCAGTTAGAAGGACTATACATAGACAGAAAAGAGAGGTGTGAGTTGAATGTGATAGCATGATTATCTAAAAAAAATAAAATTTAGGGATGAGAAAGAAGAATGCACTGGAAAAAGAAGAAAGGGAGAGGTAGAAAAGGATAAATTATCTGACATAAGGGAGGCATGAAATAGATTTTACAGTACAGGAAAAAATGGGGGAAACAGAGAGGGGACCACATGAACCTTACTCTTATTAGAATTGGCTCAAAAAAAATAATAATATACACACTTAGCTGGGTGTACAAATCTATTTTAATATACAGGAAAGGAAGGAAATAGTATAAGAAAGAGGACAGCTGATAGAAGAGAGGGCAGTTTAGGGGAAGTAAAAGTCAGAAGTAAAACACTTTTGACAATTTATGGACAGGGCAAAAGGAGAGAGAATAGGATAATTGGAGGAAAATAAGAAAATACGTAGTGGATAATCATTACTGTGAAAAAAAGTTACACTGAATTTCTCTTATAAAGCCTTCATTTCTCAAACATAGAGAAAATGAAGTCAAATTTAAAGAAATGAGAATCATTCCTCAATTGATAAATGGTCAAAGGATATTAATAGGCAGTTTTCAGACAAAATTATCAAAACTATCTATAGTAATATAAAAAAATGCTCTAAATCACTACTAATGAGAGAAATGTGAATTAAAATAACTGTGAGCTACTACCTCACACCTGTCAGATCGGCTAATATGACAGAAAAGGAAAATGACAAATTTTGGGAAGGATATGAGAAAATTAAAACACTAATGTCCTATTGGTGAAGTTGTATACTAATTCAACCATTCTAGAGAGCAATATGGAACTATGTGCAAAAGGCTATAAAACAATGCCCACCCTCTGAGGCAGCAGAACCACTATTATCTCCCAAAGAGATAAAAAGGGGAAAAAATGAAAACTACCAATGTGCACAAAAATATTTATAGCAGCTCTTTTAGTGGTGGCAAAGAATTGGAATTGGAGGGAATGTCCATCAATTATGGAATGGCTGAGTAAGTTGTATGTAGTTTTGATGAAATACCTTGTGCTTTAAGAAATGATGAGCAAGGGTAGAGCCAAGATGGTGGATTAAAAGGAGTGACTTGCTTCAGCTCTTCCCCAAACCCCTCTAAATACCTGTAAAAAATTGCTCTAAAAAAATTCTAGAGCACCAGAACCCACAAAAAGACAGGGTGAAACAAATGTCCAGCACAAGACAACCTGGATGGTTGATTGGAAAGTTCTGTCATGCTGGGCTGGAAGAGAAAAACAGTTGAGCATTCACCACCAGCATTCACCTTCTGAAATATATCCCCAAAGGAAAACTTCTAGGAATATTGTAGCCAGATTTCAGAGTGCCCAGGTCAAGGAGAAAATATTGCAAGCAGCCAGAAAGAAACAATTAAAGTATTGTAAAAGCATAATCAGGATCCCACCAGATTAAGTAGCTTCTACACTAAGGAACCAGAGGGCTTGGAATATAATATTCCAGAGGTCAAAGGAGTAAGGATTACAACCAAGAATCACCTACCCAGCAAAACTGAGTATAATATTCCAGGGGAAAAAATGGATATTCAGTGAAATGGAGGATTTTCAAGTATTCTTGATGAAAAGATCAGAGTTGAATAGAAAATTGGACTTTCAAATACAAGACTGAAGAGGAGCCTGAAGAGGTAAACAGGAAAGAGAAATCATAAGTAACTTAGTAAGGCTGAACTGCTTATATTCCTACAGGGAAAGATGATATTTTTAACTCATGAAACGTTTGTCAGTATTATGGTAGCTGGAGGGAAAATACATAGATAGATAGATAGATAGACAGACAGACAGACAGACAGACAGATAGATAGATAGATAGATAGATAGATAGATAGATAGATAGATAGATAGATGGAGGGCACAGGGTGAGTTGAATATGAAGGGGTGATATTTGGAGAATAAAATTAAGGGGTGACAAAAGAATTATACTGAGAGAAGAAGAAAGAGAGATGTAGAATGGGGTAAATTATCTCACATGAAACAGACAAGAAAAGGCTTTTACAAGCAGAGCCAAGACTGTGGAGTGAAAGCAGTGACTTGCTTGAATTCTCCCCCAACCCCCCACAAATACCTATAAAAATGGCTCTAAACAAATTCTAAAGCAGCAGAACCCACAAAAAGACAGATTGAAACAAATTTCCAGCCCAAGACAACCTGCATGATTGATCAGAAAGGTATATCATGCTTGGCTAGGAGAGGAGCACAGTGTGGCGTGGGCATGCAGGCCTCAGCAAACCTGGAGCAGGCCTCAGAGGACTGAATCATGGGCAGCTGTGGCAGTTTCAAGACTCCTCAATCCACAAATGCAAATGACAACTTAGAAGGTAAGTGGGAAAAGTCTATTTCTGCATTGCTGAGAGAGGAACTCGTGGTCTCAGCCTCCAGTTCCCAGAGAGCACGGCCCTGGAGGAACAGCTGCATCCTGAGCTTCCAGCCCACAGACTGAGGGGGAATCCAGTGACTGGTCAGAGGGGGATTGCAGGGATCTCTTTACCAGTGCTGAGTCAAGAACCTCTTGCTTTGCCCATGCTTGGATCTGGTTCACAGTTCTGGGTAGCGGTCCTGGGTTGAGGAGGAGCACTGACGTGGTGGGGCTTTTAGTGGCTGTGCAGAGGAAACCCACAGTTACAGGACAGAAAGGAGTATTTGTGGTCACTAACAGGCCACAGCACAGGCCAAGAAAGGTGTAAATACCTCGCCCCTTACCATACCACCTTGGAAGAACTGAAAATTTACAGGTCCCTACCAGTATCTCTGAAAACAGCTGTACAAACCCCCAAAGTTTGGGACAGTACATTCACCACATTAGAAGTAGACTTTTATCTTAACAAAGAGTTTAAAACTCAAGTAATTGGATGGGATCATGAGCAAGCAGTGCAAAAAGTGTCAGACTATATACCTTACTTTGATGACAAAGAACATCAAAATATACAACCAGAAGAAGACAACAAAGTCAAAGCCCCTACATCCAAAGCCTCCAAGAAAAATATTAATCAGTCCCAGGCCTTGGAAGAGCTCAAAAGGGATTTTGAGAAGCAGGTAAGAGAAGTAGAGGAAAAACTAGGAAGAGAAATGAGAGTGATGCAAGAAAATCATGAAAAACAAGTCAATAGCTTACTGAAGGAGACCCAAAAAAAATACTGAAGAAAATAACACCTTAAACAATAGCCTAACCCAAATGGCAAAAGAGGTCCAAAAAGCCAGTGAGAAGAAGAATGTCCTAAAAAGCAAAATTGGCCAAATGGAAAAGGGAGTCCAAAAGATTACTGAAAAAAATACATCCTTAAAAATTAGAATAGAGCAATTGGAAGCTATTGACTTTATGAGAAATCAAGACACTGTAAAAGAAATCCAAAAGAATGAAAAAATAGAGGACAATGTGAAATATCTCACTGGAAAAAACAACTGACCTGGAAAATAGATCCAGGAGAGAGAATTTAAAAATTATTTTACTATCTGAAAGCCATGATCAAAAAAAGAGCCTAGACATCATCTTTCAAGAAATTATTAAGGAAAACTGCGCTGATATTTTAGAACCAGAGGGCAAAATAGGAATTGAAAGAATCCACCGATCACCTCCTGAAAGAGATCCCCAAAGGAAATCTCCCAGGAATATTGTAGCCAAATTCCAGAGTTCCAGGTCAAGGAGAAAATATTACAAGCAACCAGAAAGAAACAATTCAAGTACTATGGAAATGCAATCAGGATAACACAAGATTTAGCAGCTTCTACATTAAAGGACCATAGGGCATGGAACATAATATTCCAGAGGGCAAAGGAGATAGTATAACAAGCAAAAATCACCTACCCAGCAAAACTCAGTATAATCCTTCAGGGGAAACCATTAGAGGCTTACTAAAGTTGAACTGTTTACATTCCTGCATGGAAAGATGGTATTTATAACTAATGAGACCTTTGTCAATATCAGGGTAGTTGGAGGGAAAAGATTATGTGTGTGGATAGATAGATAGATAGATAGATAGATAGATAGACAACAGACAGATAGATAGAGAGAGGGCACAGGGTGAGTTGAAGATAAAGGGGGTATACCTGGAGAATAAAATTAAGGGATGAGAAGATTATACTGGGAGAAGAAGAAAGGGAGAGGTAGAATGGGGTAAATTATCTCAAAGAAAAAAAAACAGAAAAGAAAAGCCTGTTACATCAGAGGGGACATGGGGGAAGGTGAGAGGGAATGAGTGAATCTTATTCTCATAGGATTTGGCTTATGGAGGGAATAACATACACATTCAGTTCGATATGGAAATCTGTCTTACCCTACAGGGAAATAGGGCAAGAAGGGGACAAGAGAGCACGGGGATGATAGAGAGGAGGGCAGATTGGGAAAGTGGGTAATCAGAAGTAAATACTTCTGATGAGGGACAAGGTCAAAAGAAAGAATAGAATAAATGGGAGGGCAGAATAGGATTAAGGGGAAAAGAGTTAGTTTTTCACAACATGTCTACTATGGAAGTGTTTTGCATAAGTGTACAAGTATAACCTATATTGAATTGCTTGCCTTTTCAATGAGGTTGGGTGGGCAGGGAGAAAGAAAGAAAATTTGAAACCTAAAGTTTTAAAAACATATGTTTAAAAAAATGTTTTCACATGCTACCGGGAAATAAGAAATATAGGAAATAGGGTGCAGAAGTCTATCCTGCCCTACAGGAAAATAGAAGGGGAAGGGGATAAGAGAAGGGGAGAAGAGATAGAAGAGAAGATAGACTAGGGGAAGGGATATTCAGAATGCATGCCATCTTGGGATGGGGGGAACGGTGAGATGGGGTGAAAATTTGGAACTCAAAATCTTGTGGAAGTAAATATTGAAAATAAATGCATATTAATTTTTTTCTAAAAAAATTTAAAAAGAAAAGGCTTTTACAGTGTGGGGAAAATGGGGAGGGAAGGTGAGAGGGAATGAGTTGGGTTTGACTTAAGGAAGGAATAACATACATACTCAATTAGTTATGTAAATCTATCTTATCCTACAGGAAATTAGGGGGGAAAGGGATAATACAGTGGGGGGATGATAGAGGGAAGGTCAGATTGAGGAAGGGGGTAATCAGAAACAAACACTTCTGAGGAGGGACAGGGTCAAAAGAGAGAATAGGATGAAGGGAAATAGAGTTAGTTTTTCACAACATGACTACTGTGGAAGTGTTTTGTATGACTACACATGTGTCACCTATATTGAGTTGCTTACCTTCTCAATGAGGGTGCGTGGGGAGAAAGGAAGGTAGAATATTTGGAAGCCAAAGTTTTAAAAGCGAATGTTAAAAATTGTTTTCACATGCAACTGGGAAATAAGATATATAGGCAATGGGGTATAAAAATCTATCCTGTCCTACAGAAAAATAAAAGGGGAAGGGTATAAGAGAAGGGAGGGAGATAGAAGGGAGGGTAGATTAGAGAAAGGAGTATTCATAATGCATGTTGTCTTGGGGTGGGGGGCGGGATGAAATGGGAGAAAATTTGGAACTCAAAATATTGTGGAAATGAATTTTGAAAGCTAAAATAAATTAATAATGTAAAAAAAAAGAAAAGATGAGCAAGATGCTCTCAGAAAAACTTGAAAATACTTACATGAACTGATGCAAAGTGAAATGAACAGAACCGGATGAACATTGTACACAGTAACAGCAATATCATATGATGATCTACCATGAATAACTTAGCTATTCTCTGCAATACAAGGATCTAAGATAATTCTGTAGGAATTATGATGAAAGGTGCTGTTCATCTCAGAGAAAGAGTGGTAAAGTCTGAATGAAGATCAAATATGCTCTTTCTTTACTTTATTTTTCTTGTCTGCGGTTTCTTTCACAGAATGACTTACACGGAAATGTGTTTTACATGACTACACATATATAGCCTAAGTCAAACTGTTTGCCTTCTTAATGAGGGGGTTGGGAGGGGAGGAAGGTAGAGAATTTGGAACTCAAAATTTGAAAAAAAAAAGTCTTAAAATCCTCTCTGTATATATGTTCCTTTCCAGTGACATCAACACAGGCTTAGTGTGAATGGAGTCCGTATATCTCATTGAAAAGTTTAGTAGTGTGCTTTATCATAAGTCCTCTGGAATTAAGAACCATTATCGTATTCATCAGAGTTCTTAAAATTATTATGGTCGTTTCTTTCTGCAGCTTTTTTGTCATTGTATAGATTTTCTTTTGGTTACGTTCATTTCATGTCTCATCAGTTTATACCAGTCCATTTTTTTTTTCAATTTTAATATTGACATTGTAGCATAATATTTTCTTATTATTTACTTCACTCTATTGGATCATTTAAATCTTTGTATCACTCTATGAAATAATCTTTTAAAATATTGCTCAATATATTAAATTCACAAAATAATTTGTGTGTACATACACACATACGTGTGTGTATGTGTATGTGTGTGTTCTGTTTGTTTGTTTGATGCCTTCAGGGGCCTAGGAATGGCATTTCTGGATGCACTGTTTACTATCTTATTTTTTTCTATGTAATTCCAAATTGCTTCTCAGAATGGTTGGACACAGTCACAGCTCACCAAAATGCATCAATATGCTTGTTTTCCTTCCAACTCTTAGAATTCCTGAACTGTTCCAGCACTCAGCTCCAATTCCACCTTTTTCAGGCATTTTCCAGCTAATACCCTCACTTCCAACTTTACCTTCTGTCTTGCTTAACATAAATCCTTTACACATCCATTTCTTTTCATGTTGTTACTCTACTTCTTTGAAAATGTCTTGAGCATAGGGGCTTATTTGTTATTTGGGTTTTTTTATATTTCTGATACTTATTACAGGTTAAATAAAGTCCACCTGCCATTTTAAAGCATGCCCTATGTGCCAGGTGATGTAATAAACACTAGGACTGCAAATAGGAGGAAAAGAAAAAGAAAGACAATCACTGTCCTTCAGTAGCTTATGTATTTTTCTTTTTTTATATGTTTTTATGTAAAGTTTTGAATTCAGAATTCTATCCCTGCCTCCTGCAGATATAGTTCTACATGTGCAATCATGTAAAACACTTCTGTATTAGTTATTTTGTACAAGAATACTTGAATAAGAGAGAAAAATGAAAGAAAGTGAAAATAGCAAGCTTTAATCTGTATTCCTGCAATATCAGTTCTTTCTCTGGAGGTGGATAGTATGCTTCATCATTAGTCCTTTGGGATGGTTTTGTATCAGCTTATGTCACAATGGGCATAGATAACAAATATCAAGAAAATGAAAAGTTAGACAGAGATAAGGAATGGAGAAAGAAACCTGTTAATTCAGGAGTGAAGTTCCACAGAGGACCATTGCTAACCTCAGCCCTTTCTTACACTAAAAGATTCCTATAGGAACTAACCAATCACACAAAAGGAAAGCAGTGGAAGAGTAATTGAACATGAAAAGTCTCTCTCTTTAAACTGTGATTGCAACACCTTTTATATATTTATTTTTTGACTGCCCTGCCATTGTGCTTCCATTGACCTGCATGTTGTAAGTGTTTTCCAGCTCTGGTCAGGCACAAAACAAGTTCTATGAATGGAAAGAACTCCAGGGTGACTGGAGTTCCAGGCTCTTACTGCAACCCTCTTGCTTCCTTGGTGCCAGATCACGATTTCCACCACCACACCAGACCTTGTTAGAAAAGCGCAATTCTTAGAACAGAGTAAGTGCTTTAGAAATTCTTGATAATTGATTGATTGATTGTACTTTGTTATATACAGTTCTTCAAAGGTAGGCTGGATATAGTTTCTTCAGGGCCTACTTAGATGGAAGAGAGAATAGCAAAGATGAGAAAAATGGTGACAAGTTTCCTCACTGCAAACCAAACTGCAGGAGAGAATATCAAGGGTGTGCCATGAAGCTTTCTTGTCCTTCCTGTGCCCATATGGAAGAATAAGGCCAAATGGTGCAATTAATTTCCCTATGTCTAATACTGATGATGCATATGACTGATTTAGTTTGCTTATGGCCCACACAGAGAGATTTCAAGATTGTTATTCTGTAATAGAAGGAAAACGAATAGCATCAAAATAAATGGAATTGAGGAGAACGGAGAGAGTGGGGTTTATTAATTCCCCAGTCTTGAAGGGGGGAAATCCTTATAAATAGTGTATGGTTGTGTTGTATGTGATAAAGATAACACATTGTTATTGCTTCAGTAAAACAATTTGTTCTTGGACTTCCTCTCCTCAAAAAAAAAAAATCACTCATGGTCTATTTTCATCAGGAAAAAAAAAAGGGCTGGATGACAAGTTGTCTGAAATATATGAGAGGAGATTCTCATTCAAATGTAGGTTGGAACTGATGATCTTTCCTTCCTTCCAAGTTTTGAATTCTGATTGTATGATATTAAATTAAATGAATGTCACTTTTTTACAAAGTTGTTTCTCAACCATGACATGAATTACTTAATTCAAATAAATAATTCAATTTTATAAACATTCGTTAAGAATCTATTAAATGTCAAATTCTGTGCATGCAAGGATTGGAGATATACAAAAATTAAAAATATAAACAGTCCCTACATTTGATGAGCTTCCATGAACTATATTATGCATTTATTCAGCACTTCTCTATAAGAGCCAGAATTCATACCTCTGACTTAGAATCTCATGTGTCGAATGCTGTTTCTCTCTCTCTCCACCTAACTCTCAGTCCGTCTCATTGTTATATTCTTTATTGCTCAAAGATCTTAACTCCTATTTTTGCTTTGCTTTGGCAGAGAACAAACATCTTTAGAGTTTGAAGAAATTTTAAAATGTGATGCTAGTTCTTTTATTATTGTTCTTATTAAATTAGACCCCACTGGCAGGTTTGACACAAGAGGGCATCTTGGAAGATCTACTAATTAGGAAGAGAAATATCAGTTTCAGGATGATAAAATGAAATGCTTCTAAACTAGATTTTAAGAAGTCGTGGACATTTTAATGCATTTCATTATTTTTATTAAATTTTAAAGTAATAGAAATAATGTATTTAAAAAAATTTAATTTATTACCTGAAATGGAAACTTCAAAAACTCACTAATAATATTAATAATATTGGCATGCAAAAGATGAAAATATTTGAGACCATATATCCCTAAAATGCAGTCAGGGTTTTTTTTTTTTAATGTTGCAGTAAAATTCTCTTCCTTGTTCATTGCTTAGTGAATTTTCTTGTAAATTAAAGTTATTTATTTTAAATTTCACCTCTCCAGAATTTATTTTATTTTAGTAATGAATAAATAATAAAGATTTTTTTAGCTATGCATGAAAATATAATATATGCCATGGAGTTGAGGTGGAGAAGCAAGGAGTTTTGACTATCAAAAGGTTAAGCAGAGAATATATATACTGACAGCAATCTTTCTAGATTGTAGGGCTAACTGGAAAATAACAATAATAATTGGCTTATTGTGATATTTCAAGTATTTTATGTGTGTCATATTATTGGAATTTTTGTTGTTAAGTCATTCAATAACTTACAATTATTTGAGATCCCATGGATCATAGCATGCCAGGCCTTTCTATATTTCACTATCTCTGCAAGTCTATCCAAATTCATGTTCATTGCTTCCCTGACACTATCTACCCACCTTTTCTTCTGCCATACTTCTTTTGTTTTGCTTTAAATAATTTCTCAACCTCAGGGTTTTTTCCAGTGAGTCTTGTCTTCTTTTTATGTTACCAAAGCTTAAGTTTCAGTATTTAACATTCCAATGAATATGAATTAAGTTCTTTAAGTATCGACTGATTTGATGTCTCTGCTATCCAAGGGATTTTTTAAAATCTTTGGTAATAATAGGATGGCAGAGCCAAGATGGCAGAGAGAAAGCAGAGACTTACCTGAGCTTTCCCCCAAATATCTTCAAATAAATTTAAAAAGTGACTGATAAAAGTTCTATGGTGACAGAACCCACAAAGAGACAGAGTGAGGCACATTTCCAGCCCAAGAAAACCTGAAACATCAACAGGAAAAGTCAGTTCTACTGACCTGAGAGAGGAGTGATCAGCATGCAGGATACAGTGCAGACCCAGTTTTAGCAAAGGCAAAACAGGCTTTGGGGTATTGAATCATCAGCAGCAGTGATGGTTTCCTGGCTTCTTAGCCCACAGACACCAGAGACAACTTAGAATGTCTGTATAACGGGTCTGTTGGAAATGGGTGAGGGAAAAGCATGCCATATAGACCCTGCACCAGAAAACGAGGAACAAGCTTTGGGAGTGACTGAATCAACAATGGTAGCGCTGCTCCTGGAGCTGTTAGCCCACAGACTGAATGTTTGAAAGTCACCTATTTTGACTTCTAGGAGCCAAGATGTTAGAGTAAGCAGTAAGTGGCTCTCATCCTCCCTTATTGACTTTGAAAAACTCAGAGAATACTGCCCCAGGAAAGTCCTAAAATAATAGAGTCAGCAGAAAGACTAGATACACAGTGTTTTAGCTCCTGAAGCTAGGGGGATTAATGGGAAAGGTCCTCCTTGCTGTGGCTGAAATGGACTAGTACAGGAAGGGAAACATCCCAGCAAGCCAGTGGCAAGTCTCACCTTGGCAAACCAGTAACCAGGCCCCTAGTCCCCAGCACAAGAAGCCTGGGACAGTCTTGGAAGTAGAGATCGACTTTAAAAGCCATAAAAAAAGGCAAACAAAATGAGTAAGAAGCAACATAGAAGAACAATGACCATACAAAAGTATCTTGGTGATAGGGAAGATGGAAATAAAAATTCAGGAGAGTATAACATTGTCAATATATACACATCTAAAACCCTCAGAGGGGAATATGAACTGGTCTCAAGCCCAAAATGCCATCTTGGAAGAGCTCCAGAAGGATTTTAAAAAATCAAATAATAGAGGTACAAGAAAAATTGAGAAAACAAATGAGAGGTTTGCAAGAGAGAGTCAATAGCTTGGGAAAGGAAGGACAAAAATTAACTATAGAAAACAAATCCTTAAACACTAGAATTGGCAAAATGGAAAAGGAGGTACAAAAACTGACTGAAAAAACATTCATTGGAAATTATTGTGGGCAATTGGAAGCTAAAGACTATAAGAAATCAAGAATCAGTCAAAATCAAAATAATGAAAAAAATAAAGAAAATGTAAAATACCTCATTGGGAAAAACAAACAAACAAACAAAAACAGAACTGGAAAAATAGATCCAGGAGAGATAACATAAGAACTATTGGTCTACTTGAAAACCATGATGGAAAAAAAAAAGAGCCTGGACAGCATCTTTCAGGAGATCATCAAGGAAAACTTTCCTGGAACTCAAGAAAGAAAAGGTAAAATTGTCATGAAGAAATGATTGACATATCAGAGCCATAGTCATGATTAAGCCAGACCTGGAAGCTTCTACATTAAAAAATCATGGGGCGTGAAATACAATATTCCGTAAGGAAAGGAGCTTGGATTACAGCCAAGGATCATCTAGCCAGTGAAAACGAGCATAAGCATTCAGGGGAGGAGATGGACATTCAATGAAATAGGGAAGTTCCAAACCTTCCTGATAAAAAGATAAGAGCTCAACAGAAAATTTTGTCTTCAAATACAAGCCTTGAGAGGCATAAAAAAATAAACAGGGAAGGGGAAAATCAAACAAACAAACATGTTATTCAATACAGTTAAACTGTTTACATACCCACATGTGAATATGATACATATAACTCTTGAGAACTATATCTTTATTACAACATTTAGGAAGGATATACATAAACAGAGGGGCTGGGATTAAGTTGATTGTTTTGTGATTATAAGAAACCTATTTGCAGTGGTGAAAAAGAACTGAAAAGGGAGAAGAGGAAAGGAGGAAGGAGAAAATGGTAAATTACATCACATGAAAAGGCACAAAGACATATTATAGTAGACGAAAAGAAGGGAGGGAGAAGAGCGTTGTTTGAACCTTACTCTCATCGGATATGGCTCAAGGAGGGAATAACATACTCAGGTATAGAATTTTAACTTGCCATATAGGCAGTAGGAGGGGAAAGGGGATAGAAAAGTGAAGGGAGGATAGGGGAGGAAGAAGTAGTAAGGGAAAAAGGAATGAAAAGGGAGGGGGCTAATAGAAGGTAGGGCAGATTGAGGGAGGAGCTTGTCAAAAGCAAAACTGTAGTGAGGAGGGAAAGGGAGAAATGGAGAAAGAAAAGCATGAGTGGGGGAGATGAGAATAAGATGGAGAGAAAGACACTGTAATCGTAAGCTGTGAATGTGAATGGAGTGAACTTTCCTATAAAATGGAAATGGGTGGCACAATGGATTCAAATCATAACCCTACAATATGTTGCTCACAAGAAACACATTAGACATAAAGAGTTACACGCAGGGTAAATGTAAAAGCCTGGAGTAAAATATATTATGCTTCAGCTGAAGTAAAAAAAAAAGCGGGAGTAGCAATCCTGATCTTAGACAAAGTGAAAGCAAAAATAGTTCTTATTCAAAGAGATAAAAAAGCAAACTATATCCTGATAAAAGGCACCATAGACAATGAAGTTATATCATTACTAAACACATATGCACCAAGTGGTACAGCATCCAAATTCTTAGAGGATAAATTCAGGGAGTTACAGGAAGAAACAGATGGCAAACCTATACTAGCAGAGGACCTCAGCCTCCCCCTTTCTGAACTAGATCAATCTAACCACAAAATAAACAAGAAAGAAGTTAAGGAGTTGAATAGAATTTTAGAAAAGTTAGATGTGGTGAACCTCTGGAGAAAATTGAATGGAGATAGAAAGGAATATACATTTTTGCAGTGGTATATGACACTTACACAAAAATTGACCATGTGCTGGGGCATAAAAACCTCATAATCCAATAGAAAGAGGCCAAAATATTAAATGCATCCTTTTCAGATCATGATACAATAAAAATATGTAATAAAGGGCAATGGAAAGATAGACTAAAAATTAATTGGAAACTAAATAATCTAATCCTAAAGAATGAATGGGTGAAACGACAAATCATGGAAACAATGAACAACTTCATCCAAGAGAATGACAATAATGAGACAACATACCAAAACTCATGGAATACAATGAAAGCAGTTCTTAGGGGTAATTTTATATCTCTAAATGTTGATATCAATGAAATAGAGAAAAAAGGAGATCAATGAATTGGGCATGCAACTAAAAAAACTAGAAAAAAATGAAATTAAAAAATACCCAATTAAATATCAAATTAGAAATACCAAGAACCAAAAGAGAGGTTAATAAAATTGAAATTAAGAAAACTATATAACTAATAAATAAAACTAAGAGCAAGTTTTGTGGGAAAAAAAAGCAGTAAAATAGATAAACATTTGGTTAATTTATTTTTAAAAAGAAAGGAAAAAAATACAAATTACCAGTATCAAAAATGAAAAGGGTGGATTCACCACCAATGAAGAGGAAATTTAAAAAAATATATTTAGGAACTATTTTGCCCAATTTATGCCAATAAATTTGACAATCTTAGTGAAATGGATGAATATTTACAAAAATATAAATTTCCCAGATTAACAGAAGAGGAATTAAAATTCTTGAAAAACCCATCTCATAAAAAGACATTGAACAAGCCCTCAGTGAACTATCTGGGAAAAAATCTCCAGGACCAGATTGATTTATAAGCCAATTCTATCAAACATTTAAAGAACAATTAATTCCAATATTATATAGAATATTTGGAAAAAAATAGGCAAAGGAGTCTAACCAAATTCTTTTTTTGCCACAAATATGGTGTGATACCTAAACTGAGAAGAATCAAAGCCAAAAAAGAAAACTATAGATCAATTTAGCTAATGAATATAGATGCCAAAATTTTAAATAAAATATTAGCAAAAAGGTTATGGCAACTTATCAGAAGAATAACACACTAAGACCAGGTAGGATTTATACCAGGAATGCAGGGCTGGTTCAATATTAGGAACAGTATCAGAATAATTGATCATATCAACAGCAAAACTAACAGAAACCACATGATTATCTCAATAGATACAGAAAAAAAATTGACAAAATACAACACCCATTCCTATTAAAAACACTAGAGAGCACAGGAATAAATGGAGTCTTCCTTAAAATGATAAGTAGCATCTACCTAAAACCCTCAGAAAGCTTTATATACAATGGATATAAGAAAGACATTCTTTTCAATAAGATCAGGAGTGAAACAAGGATGTCCATTATCACCACGGTTGTTAAATATGGTAATAGACATGTTAGCTTTAGAGATAATAGAAGAAAAAAAAATTAAGGTATTAGAATAGGAAAAGAAGAAACAAAGCTATCACTCTTTGCAGATAATATGATCGTATACTTGGAGAATCTTAAAGAATCAAGTACAAAAATACTTCAAATAATAAACAACTTTAGCAAAGTTGAAGGATATAAAATAAACCCACATAAATCATAATCATTTCTGTATATTACAAACAAATCCAAACAGGAAGACATAGAAAGATAAATTCCATTTAAAGTTACTGTAAACATTAAAAAAAAAATATTTAGGAGTTTGCCTGTCTAAACAAACCCAGGAACTATATGAACACAGTTACAAAACTCTTTTCACACAAAGTTAGATCTAAATAATTGAAAAAAAATACAACAGATGCTAATGGGTTGGCTGAGCTAATATAATAAAAATGACAATTCTACCTAAGTTAATTTACTTATTCAGTGCCATAATAATTGAAGTACCAAACATATTTTATAGAGCTAGAAAAAAATAACAAGATTCATTTGAAAGAACAAAAGGTCTAGAATATCAAGGAAACTAATCAAAAAAAAAATACTAGGGAAGGTGAGCTAACAATCCTGGACCTTACATTGCATTATAAAGCAGCAATCATTAAAACTACTTATCAGTGACTAAGAAATAAAGTGGCAGATCAGTGGAATAGGTTAGTTACACAAGACACAATACTCAATGATTATAGTAATCTACTATTTGATAACCCTCAAAGACCCCAGCTTCTGGGATACAAATTCACTATTTGACAAATATATATATATATATATATATTATATATATATATATATATAT